>NW_026961751.1:1200000-1500000 GCF_963924245.1 Chroicocephalus ridibundus
TTCTAAAGCTCTTTGGGAACCGCTTGCGTAGCCCCACAGACCTGGGGGCTGCAGGCTTTCCTGCTGCCTTCAGCCTCAAAAACACCCTTTCCCACTTTGCGCCGCGCCAGGCACAAAAATTGCCATATGGCTGGAGCTTGGTCCCACGCCCAAAGAGCCAGCAGGGAAAACTATGCCTTGTTCTAAAGCTCTTTGGGAACCGCTTGCGTAGCCCCACACACATGGGGGCTGCAGGCTTTCCTGCTGCCTTCAGCCTCAAAACCACCCTTCCCCACTTGTCGCCGCGCCAGGCACAAAAATGGCCATATGTCTGTTGATAGGTCCCACGCCCAAAGAGTCAGCAGGGAAAACTAGGCCTTGTTCTCAAGCTATTTGGGAACGGCTTGCGTAGCCCCACAGACCTGGGGTCTGCAGGCTTTCCTGCTGCCTTCAGCCTCAAAACCACCCTTTCCCACTTGGCGCCGCGCCAGGCACAAAAATGGCCATATGGCTGGAGACTGGTCCCACGCCCAAAGAGCCAGCAGGGAAAACTAGGCCTTGTTCTAAAGCTCTTTGGGAACCGCTTGCGTAGCCCTACGCACCTGCGGGCTGCAGGCTTTTTTGGTACTTTCAGCATCAAAACCACCCTTTCCCACTTGTGGCCGCACCAGGCACAAAAATGGCCATATGTCTGTTGATGGGTCCCTCGCCCAAAGAGCCAGCAGGGAAAACTAGGCCTTGTTCTAAACCTCTTTGGGAACCGCTTGCGTAGCCCCACACACATGGGGGCTGCAGGCTTTCGTGCTGCCTTCAGCCTCAAAACCACCCTTTCCCACTTGGCGCCGCGCCAGGCACAAACATGGCCATATGGCTGGAGACTGGTCCCACACCCAAAGAGCCAGCAGGGAAAACTATGCCTTGTTCTAAAGCTCTTTGGGAACCGCTTACGTAGTCCCACACACCTGGGGGCTGCAGGCTTTTTCGGCACTTTCAGCCTCAAAACCACCCTTTCCCACTTGGCGCCGCGCCAGGCACAAAAATGCCCATATGTCTGGGGACTGGTCCCACGCCCAAAGAGCCTACAGGGAAAATTATGCCTTGTTCTAAAGCTCTTTGGGAACCGCTTGCGTAGCCCCACACACCTGGGGGCTGCAGGCTTTCCTGCTGCCTTCAGCCTCAAAACCACCCTTTCCCACTTGGCACCGCGCCAGGCAAAAAAATGCCCATATGTCTGGAGATTGGTCCCACGCCCAAAGAGCCAGCAGGGAAAACTATGCCTTGTTCTAAAGCTCTTTGGGAACCGCTTGCGTAGCCCCACACGCCTGGGGGCTGCAGGCTTTCCTGCTGCCTTCAGCCTCAAAACCACCCTTTCCCACTTGGCGCCTTGCCAGGCACAAAAATTGCCATAGGTATGGATATGGGTCCTACACCCAAAGAGCCAGCAGGGAATACTAGGCCTTGTTCTAAACCTCTTTGGGAACCGCTTGCGTAGCCCCACACAGCTGCGGGCTGCAGGCTTTTTTGGCACTTTCAGCCTCAAAACCACCTATTCCCACTTCTGGCCGCACCAGGCACAAAAATGGCCATATGTCTGTTGATGGGTCCCACGCCCAAAAAGCCAGCAGGGAAAACTAGGCCTTGTTCAAAAGCTCTTTGGGAACCGCTTGCGTAGCCCCACAGACCTGGGGGCTGCAGGCTTTCCTGCTGCCTTCAGCCTCAAAACCACCCTTTCCCACTTGGCGCCGCGCCAGGCACAAAAATGGCCATATGTCTGGAGACTGGTCCCACGCCCAAAGAGCCAGCAGGGAAAACTATGCCTTGTTCTAAAGCTCTTTGGGAACCGCTTGCGTAGCCCCACACACCTGGGGGCTGCAGGCTTTTTCGGCACTTTCAGCCTAAAAACCACCCTTTCCCACTTGGCGCCGCGCCAGGCACAAAAATGCCCATGTGTCTGGAGACTGGTCCCACACCCAAAGAGCCAGCAGGGAAAACTATGCCTTGTTCTAAAGCTCTTTGGGAAACGCTTGCGTAGCCCCACACACCTGGGGGCTGCAGGCTTTCCTGCTGCCTTCAGCCTCAAAACCACCCTTTCCCACTTTGCGCAGCGCCAGGCACAAAAATGGCCATATGGCTGGAGACTGGTCCCACGCCCAAAGAGCCAGCAGGGAAAACTAGGCCTTGTTCTAAAGCTCTTTGGGAACCGCTTGCGTAGCCCCACAGACCTGGGAGCTGCAGGCTTTCCTGCTGCCTTCAGCCTCAAAACCACCCTTCCCCACTTGGCGCCGCGCCAGGCACAAAAATTGCCATATGGCTGGAGACTGGTCCCACGCCCAAAGAGCCAGCAGGGAAAACTATGCCTTGTTCTAAAGCTCTTTGGGAACCGCTTGCGTAGCCCCACACACCTGGGGGCTGCAGGCTTTCCTGCTGCCTTCAGCCTCAAAACCACCCTTCCCCACTTGTCGCCGCGCCAGGCACAAAAATGTCCATATGTCTGGAGACTGGTCCCACGCCCAAAGAGCCAGCAGGGAAAACTAGGCCTTGTTCTAAAGCTCTTTGGGAACCTCTTGCGTAGCCCCACACACCTGGGGGCTGCAGGCTTTCCTGCTGCCTTCAGCCTCAAAAACACCCTTTCCCACTTGGCGCCGCGCCAGGCACAAAAATGGACATATGGCTGGAGACTGGTCCCACGCCCAAAGAGCCAGCAGGGAAAACTATGCCTTGTTCTAAAGCTCTTTGGGAACCGCTTGCGTAGCCCCACACACATGGGGGCTGCAGGCTTTTTTGGCACTTTCAGCCTCAAAACCACCTATTCCAACTTCTGGCCGCACCAGGCACAAAAATGGCCATATGTCTGGAGATTGGTCCCACGCCCAAAGAGCCAGCAGTGAAAACTATGCCTTGTTCTAAAGCTCTTTGGGAAACGCTTGCGTAGCCCCACAGACCTGGGGGCTGCAGGCTTTCCTGCTGCCTTCAGCCTCAAAAACACCCTTTCCCACTTGGCGCCGCGCCAGGCACAAAAATTGCCATAGGTATGGATATGGGTCCTACACCCAAGGAGCCAGCAGGGAAAACTATGCCTTGTTCTAAAGCTCTATGGGAACCGCTTGCGTAGCCCCACACAGCTGCGGGCTGCAGGCTTTTTTGGCACTTTCAGCCTCAAAACCACCTATTCCCACTTCTGGCCGCACCAGGCACAAAAATGGCCATATGTCTGTTGATGGGTCCCACACCCAAAGAGCCAGCAGGGAAAACTAGGCCTTGTTCTAAAGCTCTTTGGGAACTGCTTGCGTAGCCCCACAGACCTGGGGGCTGCAGGCTTTCCTGCTGCCTTCAGCCTCAAAACCACCCTTTCCCACTTGGCGCCGCGCCAGGCACAAAAATTGCCATATGGCTGGAGCTAGGTCCCACGCCCAAAGAGTCAGCAGGGAAAACTAGGCCTTGTTCTAAAGCTCTTTGGGAACCTCTTGCGTAGCCCCAGAGACCTGGGGGCTGCAGGCTTTCCTGCTGCCTTCAGCCTCAAAAACACCCTTTGCCACTTGGCGCCGCGCCAGGCACAAAAATGGCCATATGGCTGGAGACTGGTCCCACGCCCAAAGAGCCAGCAGGGAATACTAGGCCTTGTTCTAAAGCTCTTTGGGAACCGCTTGCGTAGCCCCACACACCTGGGGGCTGCAGTCTTTCCTGCTGCCTTCAGCCTCAAAAGCACCCTTTCCCACTTGGCGCCGCGCCAGGCACAAAAATTGCCATAGGTATGGATATGGGTCCTACACCCAAGGAGCCAGCAGGGAAAACTATGCCTTGTTCTAAAGCTCTTTGGGAACCGCTTGCGTAGCCCCACACAGCTGCGGGCTGCAGGCTTTTTTGGCACTTTCAGCCTCAAAACCACCTATTCCCACTTCTGGCCGCGCCAGGCACAAAAATGGCCATATGTCTGTTGATTGGTCCCACACCCAAAGAGCCAGCAGGGAAAACTAGGCCTTGTTCTAAAGCTCTTTGGGAACTGCTTGCGTAGCACCACACACCTGGGGGCTGCAGGCTTTCCTGCTGCCTTCAGCCTCAAAACCACCCTTTCCCACTTGGCGCCGCGCCAGGCACAAAAATGGCCATATGGCTGGAGACTGGTCCCACGCCCAAAGAGCCAGCAGGGAAAACTATGCCTTGTTCTAAAGCTCTTTGGGAACCGCTTGCGTAGCCCCACGGACCTGGGGGCTGCAGGCTTTTTCGGCACTTTCAGCCTAAAAACCACCCTTTCCCACTTGTCGCGGCGCCAAGCCCCAAAATGGCCATATGTCTGGAGACTGGTCCAACGCCCAAAGAGCCAGCAGGGAAAACTATGCCTTGTTCTAAAGCTCTTTGGGAAACGCTTGCGTAGCCCCACACACATGGGGGCTGCAGGCTTTCCTGCTGCCTTCAGCCTCAAAACCACCCT
Source organism: Chroicocephalus ridibundus (assembly GCF_963924245.1). Classification (NCBI taxonomy): domain Eukaryota; kingdom Metazoa; phylum Chordata; class Aves; order Charadriiformes; family Laridae; genus Chroicocephalus; species Chroicocephalus ridibundus. The sequence continues at coordinate 1,204,409 of NW_026961751.1, forward strand.
TTCCCACTTGGCGCCGCGCCAGGCACAAAAATGGCCATATGTCTGGAAATGAGTCCAATGCCCAAAGAGCCAGCAGCGAAAACTATGCCTTGTTCTAAAGCTCTTTGGGAACCGCTTGCGTAGCCCCACACACCTGGGGGCTGCAGGCTTTCCTGCTGCCTTCAGCCTCAAAACCACCCTTTCCCACTTGGCGCCGCGCCAGGCACAAAAATGGCCATATGGCTAGAAACTGGTCCCACGCCCAAAGAGCCAGCAGGGAAAACTATGCCTTGTTCTAAAGCTCTTTGCGAACCGCTTGCATAGCCCCACACACCTGCGGGCTGCAGGCTTTCCTGCTGCCTTCAGCCTCAAAACCACCCTTTCCCACTTGTCGCGGCGCCAAGCCCCAAAATGGCCATATGTCTGGAGATGGGTCCAACGCCCAAAGAGCCAGCAGGGAAAACTATGCCTTGTTTTAAAGCTCTTTGGGAACGGCTTGCGTAGCCGCACACACCTGGGGGCTGCAGGCTTTCCTGCTGCCTTCAGCCTCAAAAACACCCTTTCCCACTTGGCGCCGCGCCAGGCACAAAAATGGCCATAGGTATGGGTATGGGTCCCACACCCAAACAGCCAGCAGGGAAAAATAGGCCTTGTTCTAAAGCTCTTTGGGAACGGCTTGCGTAGCCCCACAGACCTGGGGGCTGCAGGCTTTCCTGCTGCCTTCAGCCTCAAAACCACCCTTCCCCACTTGTCGCCGCGCCAGGCACAAAAATGGCCATATGTCTGGAGACTGGTCCCACGCCCAAAGAGCCAGCAGGGAAAACTAGGCCTTGTTCTAAAGCTCTTTGGGAACCTCTTGCGTAGCCCCACAGACCTGGGGGCTGCAGGCTTTCCTGCTGCCTTCAGCCTCAAAAACACCCTTTCCCACTTGGCGCCGCGCCAGGCACAAAAATGGCCATATGGTTGGAGACTGGTCCCACGCCCAAAGAGTCAGCAGAGAAAACTAGGCCTTGTTCTAAAGCTCTTTGGGAACCGCTTGCGTAGCCTCACACAGCTGCGGGCTGCAGGCTTTTTTGGCACTTTCAGCCTCAAAACCACCTATTCCAACTTCTGGCCGCACCAGGCACAAAAATGGCCATATGGCTGGAGACTGGTCCCACGCCCAAAGAGCCAGCAGGGAAAACTATGCCTTGTTCTAAAGCTCTTTGGGAACCGCTTGCGTAGCCCCACACAGCTGCGGTCTGCAGGCTTTTTTGGCACTTTCAGCCTAAAAACCACCCTTTCCCACTTGTCGCAGCGCCAAGCCCCAAAATGGTCATATGTCTGAAGATGGGTCCAACGCCGAAAGAGCCAGCAGGGAAAACTATGCCTTGTTTTAAAGCTCTTTGGGAACGGCTTGCGTAGCCCCACAGACCTGGGGGCTGCAGGCTTTCCTGCTGCCTTCAGCCTCAAAACCACCCTTCCCCACTTGACGCTGCGCCAGGCACAAAAATGGCCATATGGCTGGAGACTGGTCCCACGCCCAAAGAGCCAGCAGGGAAAACTAGGCCTTGTTCTAAAGCTCTTTGGGAACCGCTTGCGTAGCCCTACACACCTGCGGGCTGCAGGCTTTTTTGGCACTTTCAGCATCAAAACCACCCTTTCCCACTTGTGGCCACACCAGGCACAAAAATGGCCATATGTCTGTTGATGGGTCCCACACCCAAAGAGCCAGCAGGGAATACTAGGCCTTGTTCTAAAGCTCTTTGGGAACCGCTTGCGTAGCCCCACAGACCTGGGGGCTGCAGGCTTTCCTGCTGCCTTCAGCCTCAAAACCACCCTTTCCCACTTTGCGCCGCGCCAGGCACAAAAATTGCCATATGGCTGGAGCTTGGTCCCACGCCCAAAGAGCCAGCAGGGAAAACTATGCCTTGTTCTAAAGCTCTTTGGGAACCGCTTGCGTAGCCCCACACACATGGGGGCTGCAGGCTTTCCTGCTGCCTTCAGCCTCAAAACCACCCTTCCCCACTTGTCGCCGCGCCAGGCACAAAAATGGCCATATGTCTGGAGACTGGTCCCACGCCCAAAGAGCCAGCAGGGAAAACTAGGCCTTGTTCTAAAGCTCTTTGGGAACCTCTTGCGTAGCCCCACAGACCTGGGGGCTGCAGGCTTTCCTGCTGCCTTCAGCCTCAAAAACACCCTTTGCCACTTGGCGCCGCGCCAGGCACAAAAATGGCCATATGGCTGGAGACTGGTCCCACGCCCAAAGAGCCAGCAGGGAATACTAGGCCTTGTTCTAAAGCTCTTTGGGAACCGCTTGCATAGCCCCACACAGCTGCGGGCTGCAGGCTTTTTTGGCACTTTCAGCCTCAAAACCACCTATTCCCACTTCTGGCCGCACCAGGCACAAAAATGGCCATATGTCTGTTGATAGGTCCCACGCCCAAAGAGTCAGCAGGGAAAACTAGGCCTTGTTCTCAAGCTATTTGGGAACGGCTTGCGTAGCCCCACAGACCTGGGGTCTGCAGGCTTTCCTGCTGCCTTCAGCCTCAAAACCACCCTTTCCCACTTGGCGCCGCGCCAGGCACAAAAATGGCCATATGGCTGGAGACTGGTCCCACGCCCAAAGAGCCAGCAGGGAAAACTAGGCCTTGTTCTAAAGCTCTTTGGGAACCGCTTGCGTAGCCCTACGCACCTGCGGGCTGCAGGCTTTTTTGGTACTTTTAGCATCAAAACCACCCTTTCCCACTTGTGGCCGCACCAGGCACAAAAATGGCCATATGTCTGTTGATGGGTCCCTCGCCCAAAGAGCCAGCAGGGAAAACTAGGCCTTGTTCTAAACCTCTTTGGGAACCGCTTGCGTAGCCCCACACACCTGGGGGCTGCAGGCTTTTTCGGCACTTTCAGCCTCAAAACCACCCTTTCCCACTTGGCGCCGCGCCAGGCACAAAAATGCCCATATGTCTGGGGACTGGTCCCACGCCCAAAGAGCCTACAGGGAAAATTATGCCTTGTTCTAAAGCTCTTTGGGAACCGCTTGCGTAGCCCCACACACCTGGGGGCTGCAGGCTTTCCTGCTGCCTTCAGCCTCAAAACCACCCTTTCCCACTTGGCGCCGTGCCAGGCACAAAAATTGCCATAGGTATGGATATGGGTCCTACACCCAAAGAGCCAGCAGGGAATACTAGGCCTTGTTCTAAACCTCTTTGGGAACCGCTTGCGTAGCCCCACACACCTGGGGGCTGCAGGCTTTTTCGGCACTTTCAGCCTAAAAACCACCCTTTCCCACTTGGCGCCGCGCCAGGCACAAAAATGCCCATGTGTCTGGAGACTGGTCCCACACCCAAAGAGCCACCAGGGAAAACTATGCCTTGTTCTAAAGCTCTTTGGGAAACGCTTGCGTAGCCCCACACACCTGGGGGCTGCAGGCTTTCCTGCTGCCTTCAGCCTCAAAACCACCCTTTCCCACTTTGCGCAGCGCCAGGCACAAAAATGGCCATATGGCTGGAGACTGGTCCCACGCCCAAAGAGCCAGCAGGGAAAACTAGGCCTTGTTCTAAAGCTCTTTGGGAACCGCTTGCGTAGCCCCACAGACCTGGGGGCTGCAGGCTTTCCTGCTGCCTTCAGCCTCAAAACCACCCTTTCCCACTTGGCGCCGCGCCAGGCACAAAAATTGCCATATGGCTGGAGACTGGTCCCACGCCCAAAGAGCCAGCAGGGAAAACTAGGCCTTGTTCTAAAGCTCTTTGGGAACCGCTTGCGTAGCCCCACACACCTGGGGGCTGCAGGCTTTCCTGCTGCCTTCAGCCTCAAAACCACCCTTCCCCACTTGTCGCCGCGCCAGGCACAAAAATGTCCATATGTCTGGAGACTGGTCCCACGCCCAAAGAGCCAGCAGGGAAAACTAGGCCTTGTTCTAAAGCTCTTTGGGAACCTCTTGCGTAGCCCCACACACCTGGGGGCCGCAGGCTTTCCTGCTGCCTTCAGCCTCAAAAACACCCTTTCCCACTTGGCGCCGCGCCAGGCACAAAAATGGACATATGGCTGGAGACTGGTCCCACGCCCAAAGAGCCAGCAGGGAAAACTATGCCTTGTTCTAAAGCTCTTTGGGAACCGCTTGCGTAGCCCCACACACATGGGGGCTGCAGGCTTTTTTGGCACTTTCAGCCTCAAAACCACCTATTCCAACTTCTGGCCGCATCAGGCACAAAAATGGCCATATGTCTGGAGATTGGTCCCACGCCCAAAGAGCCAGCAGTGAAAACTATGCCTTGTTCTAAAGCTCTTTGGGAACGGCTTGCGTAGCCTCACACACCTGGGGGCTGCAGGCTTTCCTGCTGCCTTCAGCCTCAAAACCACCCTTTCCCACTTGGCACCGCGCCAGGCAAAAAAATGCCCATATGTCTGGAGATTGGTCCCACGCCCAAAGAGTCAGCAGGGAAAACTAGGCCTTGTTCTCAAGCTATTTGGGAACGGCTTGCGTAGCCCCACAGACCTGGGGGCTGCAGGCTTTCCTGCTGCCTTCAGCCTCAAAACCACCCTTTCCCACTTGGCGCCGCGCCAGGCACAAAAATGGCCATATGGCTGGAGACTGGTCCCACGCCCAAAGAGCCAGCAGGGAAAACTAGGCCTTGTTCTAAAGCTCTTTGGGAACCGCTTGCGCAGCCCTACGCACCTGCGGGCTACAGGCTTTTTTGGTACTTTCAGCATCAAAACCACCCTTTCCCACTTGTGGCCGCACCAGGCACAAAAATGGCCATATGTCTGTTGATGGGTCCCTCGCCCAAAGAGCCAGCAGGGAAAACTAGGCCTTGTTCTAAACCTCTTTGGGAACCGCTTGCGTAGCCCCACACACCTGGGGGCTGCAGGCTTTTTCGGCACTTTCAGCCTCAAAACCACCCTTTCCCACTTGGCGCCGCGCCAGGCACAAAAATGCCCATATGTCTGGGGACTGGTCCCACGCCCAAAGAGCCTACAGGGAAAATTATGCCTTGTTCTAAAGCTCTTTGGGAACCGCTTGCGTAGCCCCACACACCTGGGGGCTGCAGGCTTTCCTGCTGCCTTCAGCCTCAAAACCACCCTTTCCCACTTGGCACCGCGCCAGGCAAAAAAATGCCCATATGTCTGGATATTGGTCCCACGCCCAAAGAGCCAGCAGGGAAAACTAGGCCTTGTTCTAAAGCTCTTTGGGAAACCGCTTGCGTAGCCCCACACACCTGGGGGCTGCAGGCTTTCCTGCTGCCTTCAGCCTCAAAACCACCCCTTTCCCACTTGGCGCCACGCCAGGCACAAAAATTGCCATAGGTATGGATATGGGCCCTACAACCCAAAGAGCCAGCAGGGAAAACTATGCCTTGTTCTAAAGCTCTTTGGGAACCGCTTGCGTAGCCCCCACACAGCTGCGGGCTGAGGCTTTTTTGGCACTTTCAGCCTCAAAACCACCTATTCCCACTTCTGGCCGCACCAGGCACAAAAATGGCCATATGTCTGTTGATGGGTCCCACGCCCAAAGAGCCAGCAGGGAAAACTAGGCCTTGTTCTAAAGCTCTTTGGGAACCGCTTGCGTAGCCCCACACACCTGGGGGCTGCAGGCTTTCCTGCTGCCTTCAGCCTCAAAACCACCCTTTCCCACTTGGCGCCGCGCCAGGAACAAAAATGGCCATATGGCTGGAGACTGGTCCCACGCCCAAAGAGCCAGCAGGGAAAACTAGGCCTTGTTCTAAAGCTCTTTGGGAACCGCTTGCGTAGCGCCCACACACCTGGGGGCTGCAGGCTTTTCGCACTTTCAGCCTCAAAACCACCCTTTCCCACTTGGCGCCGCGCCAGGCACAAAAATGGCCATATGGCTGGAGCTAGGTCCCACGCCCAAAGAGTCAGCAGGGAAAACTAGGCCTTGTTCTAAGCTCTTTGGGGAACCGCTTGCGTAGCCCCACAGACCTGGGGGCTGCAGGCTTTCCTGCTGCTTCAGGCCTCAAAAACACCCTTTCCCACTTGGCGCCGCGCCAGGCACAAAAATGGCCATATGTCTGGAGACTGGTCCCACGCCCAAAGAGCCAGCAGGGAATACTAGGCCTTGTTCTAAAGCTCTTTGGAACCGCTTGCATAGCCCCACACAGCTGCGGGCTGCAAGGCTTTTTTGGCACTTTCAGCCTCAAAACCACCTATTCCCACTTCTGGCCGCACCAGGCACAAAATGGCCATATGTCTGTTGATAGGTCCCACGCCCAAAGAGTCAGCAGGGAAAACTAGGCCTTGTTCTCAAGCTATTTGGGAACGGCTTGCGTAGCCCCACAGACCTGGGGTCTGCAGGCTTTCCTGCTGCCTTCAAGCCTCAAAACCACCCTTTCCCACTTGGCGCCGCGCCAGGCACAAAAATGGCCATATGGCTGGAGACTGGTCCCACGCCCAAAGAGCCAGCAGGGAAAACTAGGCCTTGTTCTAAAGCTCTTTGGGAACCGCTTGCGTAGCCCTACGCACCTGCGGGCTGCAGGCTTTTTTGGTACTTTCAGCATCAAAACCACCCTTTCCACTTGTGGCCGCACCAGGCACAAAAATGGCCATATGTCTGTTGATGGTCCCTCGCCCAAAGAGCCAGCAGGGAAAACTAGGCCTTGTTCTAAAGCTCTTTGGGAACCGCTTGCGTAGCCTCACACACATAGGGGCTGCAGGCTTTCGTGCTGCCTTCAGCCTCAAAACCACCCTTTCCCACTTGGCGCCGCGCCAGGCACAAAAATGGCCATATGGCTGGAGACTGGTCCCACACCCAAGAGCCAGCAGGGGAAAACTATGCCTTGTTCTAAAGCTCTTTGGGAACCGCTTACGTAGTCCCACACACCTGGGGGCTGCAGGCTTTATCGGCACTTTCAGCCTCAAAACACCCTTTCCACTTGGCGCCGCGCCAGGCACAAAAATGCCCATATGTCTGGGGACTGGTCCACGCCCAAAGAGCCTACAGGGAAATTATGCCTTGTTCTAAAGCTCTTTGGGAACCGCTTGCGTAGCCCCACACAGGCCTGGGGCTGCAGGCTTTCCTGCTGCCTTCAGCCTCAAAACCACCCTTTCCCACTTGGCACCGCGCCAGGCAAAAAAATGCCATATGTCTGGAGATTGGTCCCACGCCCAAAGAGCAGCAGGGAAAACTATGCCTTGTTCTAAAGCTCTTTGGTAACCGCTTGCGTAGCCCCACACGCCTGGGGGCTGCAGGCTTTCCTGCTGCCTTCAGCCTCAAACCACCCTTTCCCACTTGGCGCCGTGCCAGGCACAAAAATTGCCATAGGTATGGATATGGGTCCTACACCCAAAGAGCCAGCAGGGAATACTAGGCCTTGTTCTAAACCTCTTTGGGAACCGCTTGCGTAGCCCCACACACCTGGGGGCTGCAGGCTTTCCTGCTGCCTTCAGCCTCAAAACCACCCTTTCCCACTGTTGCGCAGGCGCCAGGCACAAAAATGGCCATATGGCTGGAGACTGGTCCCACGCCCAAAGAGCCAGCAGGGAAAACTATGCCTTGTTCTAAAGCTCTTTGGGAACCGCTTGCGTAGCCCCACAGACCTGGGAGCTGCAGGCTTTCCTGCTGCCTTCAGCCTCAAAACCACCCTTCCCCACTTGGCGCCGCGCCAGGCACAAAAATTGCCATATGGCTGGAGACTGGTCCCACGCCCAAAGAGCCAGCAGGGAAAACTATGCCTTGTTCTAAAGCTCTTTGGGAACCGCTTGCGTAGCCCCACACACCTGGGGGGCTGCAGGCTTTTTTGGCACTTCAGCCTCAAAACCACCTATTCCAACTTCTGGCCGCACCAGGCACAAAAATGGCCATATGTCTGGAGATTGGTGCCACACCCAAAGAGCAGCAGGGAAAACTATGCCTTGTTCTAAAGCTCTTTGGGAACGGCTTGCGTAGCCTCACACACCTGGGGGCTGCAGGCTTTCCTGCTGCCTTCAGCCTCAAACCACCCTTTCCCACTTGGCACCGCGCCAGGCCAAAAAATGCCCATATGTCTGGAGATTGGTCCACGCCCAAAGAGTCAGCAGCGAAAACTATGCCTTGTTCTAAAGCTCTTTGGGAACCGGTTGCGTAGCCCCACACACCTGGGGGCTGCAGGCTTTCCTGCTGCCTTCAGCCTCAAAACCAACATTTCCCACTTGGCGCCACGCCAGGCACAAAAATTGCCATAGGTATGGATATGGGCCCTACACCCAAAGAGCCAGCAGGGAAAACTATGCCTTGTTCTAAAGCTCTTTGGGAACCGCTTGCGTAGCCCCACACAGCTGCGGGCTGCAGGCTTTTTTGGCACTTTCAGCCTCAAAACCACCTATTCCCACTTCTGGCCGCACCAGGCACAAAAATGGCCATATGTCTGTTGATGGGTCCCACGCCCAAAGAGCCAGCAGGGAAAACTAGGCCTTGTTCTAAAGCTCTTTGGGAACCGCTTGCGTAGCCCCACACACCTGGGGGCTGCAGGCTTTCCTGCTGCCTTCAGCCTCAAAACCACCCTTTCCCACTTGGCGCCGCGCCAGGAACAAAAATGGCCATATGGCTGGAGACTGGTCCCACGCCCAAAGAGCCAGCAGGGAAAACTAGGCCTTGTTCTAAAGCTCTTTGGGAACCGCTTGCGTAGCCCCACACACCTGGGGACTGCAGGCTTTTTCGGCACTTTCAGCCTCAAAACCACCCTTTCCCACTTGGCGCCGCGCCAGGCACAAAAATGGCCATATGGCTGGAGCTAGGTCCCACGCCCAAAGAGTCAGCAGGGAAAACTAGGCCTTGTTCTAAAGCTCTTTGGGAACCGCTTGCGTAGCCCCACAGACCTGGGGGCTGCAGGCTTTCCTGCTGCCTTCAGCCTCAAAACCACCCTTTCCCACTTTGTGCCGCGCCAGGCACAAAAATTGCCATATGGCTGGAGCTAGGTCCCACGCCCAAAGAGTCAGCAGGGAAAACTAGGCCTTGTTCTAAAGCTCTTTGGGAACCTCTTGCGTAGCCCCACAGACCTGGGGGCTGCAGGCTTTCCTGCTGCCTTCAGCCTCAAAACCACCCTTTCCCACTTGGCGCCGCGCCAGGCACAAAAATTGCCATATGGCTGGAGACTGGTCCCACGCCCAAAGAGCCAGCAGGGAATACTAGGCCTTGTTCTAAAGCTCTTTGGGAACCGCTTGCGTAGCCCCACACACCTGGGGGCTGCAGGCTTTCCTGCTGCCTTCAGCCTCAAAAGCACCCTTTCCCACTTGGCGCCGCGCCAGGCACAAAAATTGCCATAGGTATGGATATGGGTCCTACACCCAAGGAGCCAGCAGGGAAAACTATGCCTTGTTCTAAAGCTCTTTGGGAACCGCTTGCGTATCCCCACACAGCTGCGGGCTGCAGGCTTTTTTGGCACTTTCAGCCTCAAAACCACCTATTCCCACTTCTGGCCGCACCAGGCACAAAAATGGCCATATGTCTGTTGATGGGTCCCACACCCAAAGAGCCAGCAGGGAAAACTAGGCCTTGTTCTAAAGCTCTTTGGGAACTGCTTGCGTAGCCCCACACACCTGGGGGCTGCAGGCTTTCCTGCTGCCTTCAGCCTCAAAACCACCCTTTCCCACTTGGCGCCGCGCCAGGCACAAAAATGGCCATATGGCTGGAGACTGGTCCCACGCCCAAAGAGCCAGCAGGGAAAACTATGCCTTGTTCTAAAGCTCTTTGGGAACCGCTTGCGTAGCCCCACGGACCTGGGGGCTGCAGGCTTTTTCGGCACTTTCAGCCTAAAAACCACCCTTTCCCACTTGTCGCGGCGCCAAGCCCCAAAATGGCCATATGTCTGGAGACTGGTCCAACGCCCAAAGAGCCAGCAGGGAAAACTATGCCTTGTTCTAAAGCTCTTTGGGAAACGCTTGCGTAGCCCCACAGACCTGGGGGCTGCAGGCTTTCCTGCTGCCTTCAGCCTCAAAACCACCCTTTCCCACTTGGAGCCGCGCCAGGCACAAAAATGGCCATATGTCTGGAAATGAGTCCAATGCCCAAAGAGCCAGCAGCGAAAACTATGCCTTGTTCTAAAGCTCTTTGGGAACCGCTTGCGTAGCCCCACACACCTGGGGGCTGCAGGCTTTCCTGCTGCCTTCAGCCTCAAAACCACCCTTTCCCACTTGGCGCCGCGCCAGGCACAAAAATGGCCATATGGCTAGAAACTGGTCCCACGCCCAAAGAGCCAGCAGGGAAAACTATGCCTTGTTCTAAAGCTCTTTGCGAACCGCTTGCATAGCCCCACACACCTGCGGGCTGCAGGCTTTCCTGCTGCCTTCAGCCTCAAAACCACCCTTTCCCGCTTGTCGCGGCGCCAAGCCCCAAAATGGCCATATGTCTGGAGATGGGTCCAACGCCCAAAGAGCCAGCAGGGAAAACTATGCCTTGTTTTAAAGCTCTTTGGGAACGGCTTGCGTAGCCGCACACACCTGGGGGCTGCAGGCTTTCCTGCTGCCTTCAGCCTCAAAAACACCCTTTCCCACTTGGCGCCGCGCCAGGCACAAAAATGGCCATAGGTATGGGTATGGGTCCCACACCCAAACAGCCAGCAGGGAAAAATAGGCCTTGTTCTAAAGCTCTTTGGGAACCGCTTGCGTAGCCCCACACACCTGGGGGCTGCAGGCTTTCCTGCTGCCTTCAGCCTCAAAACCACCCTTCCCCACTTGTCGCCGCGCCAGGCACAAAAATGGCCATATGTCTGGAGACTGGTCCCACGCCCAAAGAGCCAGCAGGGAAAACTAGGCCTTGTTCTAAAGCTCTTTGGGAACCTCTTGCGTAGCCCCACAGACCTGGGGGCTGCAGGCTTTCCTGCTGCCTTCAGCCTCAAAAACACCCTTTCCCACTTGGCGCCGCGCCAGGCACAAAAATGGCCATATGGCTGGAGACTGGTCCCACGCCCAAAGAGTCAGCAGAGAAAACTAGGCCTTGTTCTAAAGCTCTTTGGGAACCGCTTGCGTAGCCTCACACAGCTGCGGGCTGCAGGCTTTTTTGGCACTTTCAGCCTCAAAACCACCTATTCCAACTTCTGGCCGCACCAGGCACAAAAATGGCCATATGGCTGGAGACTGGTCCCACGCCCAAAGAGCCAGCAGGGAAAACTATGCCTTGTTCTAAAGCTCTTTGGGAACCGCTTGCGTAGCCCCACACAGCTGCGGGCTGCAGGCTTTTTTGGCACTTTCAGCCTAAAAACCACCCTTTCCCACTTGTCGCAGCGCCAAGCCCCAAAATGGTCATATGTCTGAAGATGGGTCCAACGCCGAAAGAGCCAGCAGGGAAAACTATGCCTTGTTTTAAAGCTCTTTGGGAACGGCTTGCGTAGCCCCACAGACCTGGGGGCTGCAGGCTTTCCTGCTGCCTTCAGCCTCAAAACCACCCTTCCCCACTTGTCGCTGCGCCAGGCACAAAAATGGCCATATGGCTGGAGACTGGTCCCACGCCCAAAGAGCCAGCAGGGAAAACTAGGCCTTGTTCTAAAGCTCTTTGGGAACCGCTTGCGTAGCCCTACACACCTGCGGGCTGCAGGCTTTTTTGGCACTTTCAGCATCAAAACCACCCTTTCCCACTTGTGGCCGCACCAGGCACAAAAATGGCCATATGTCTGTTGATGGGTCCCACACCCAAAGAGCCAGCAGGGAATACTAGGCCTTGTTCTAAAGCTCTTTGGGAACCGCTTGCGTAGCCCCACAGACCTGGGGGCTGCAGGCTTTCCTGCTGCCTTCAGCCTCAAAACCACCCTTTCCCACTTTGCGCCGCGCCAGGCACAAAAATTGCCATATGGCTGGAGCTTGGTCCCACGCCCAAAGAGCCAGCAGGGAAAACTATGCCTTGTTCTAAAGCTCTTTGGGAACCGCTTGCGTAGCCCCACACACATGGGGGCTGCAGGCTTTCCTGCTGCCTTCAGCCTCAAAACCACCCTTCCCCACTTGTCGCCGCGCCAGGCACAAAAATGGCCATATGTCTGGAGACTGGTCCCACGCCCAAAGAGCCAGCAGGGAAAACTAGGCCTTGTTCTAAAGCTCTTTGGGAACCTCTTGCGTAGCCCCACAGACCTGGGGGCTGCAGGCTTTCCTGCTGCCTTCAGCCTCAAAACCACCCTTTCCCACTTGGCGCCGTGCCAGGCACAAAAATGGCCATATGGCTGGAGACTGGTCCCACGCCCAAAGAGCCAGCAGGGAATACTAGGCCTTGTTCTAAAGCTCTTTGGGAACCGCTTGCATAGCCCCACACAGCTGCGGGCTGCAGGCTTTTTTGGCACTTTCAGCCTCAAAACCACCTATTCCCACTTCTGGCCGCACCAGGCACAAAAATGGCCATATGTCTGTTGATAGGTCCCACGCCCAAAGAGTCAGCAGGGAAAACTAGGCCTTGTTCTCAAGCTATTTGGGAACGGCTTGCGTAGCCCCACAGACCTGGGGTCTGCAGGCTTTCCTGCTGCCTTCAGCCTCAAAACCACCCTTTCCCACTTGGCGCCGCGCCAGGCACAAAAATGGCCATATGGCTGGAGACTGGTCCCACGCCCAAAGAGCCAGCAGGGAAAACTAGGCCTTGTTCTAAAGCTCTTTGGGAACCGCTTGCGTAGCCCTACGCACCTGCGGGCTGCAGGCTTTTTTGGTACTTTCAGCATCAAAACCACCCTTTCCCACTTGTGGCCGCACCAGGCACAAAAATGGCCATATGTCTGTTGATGGGTCCCTCGCCCAAAGAGCCAGCAGGGAAAACTAGGCCTTGTTCTAAAGCTCTTTGGGAACCGCTTGCGTAGCCCCACACACCTGGGGGCTGCAGGCTTTTTCGGCACTTTCAGCCTCAAAACCACCCTTTCCCACTTGGCGCCGCGCCAGGCACAAAAATGCCCATATGTCTGGGGACTGGTCCCACGCCCAAAGAGCCTACAGGGAAAATTATGCCTTGTTCTAAAGCTCTTTGGGAACCGCTTGCGTAGCCCCACACACCTGGGGGCTGCAGGCTTTCCTGCTGCCTTCAGCCTCAAAACCACCCTTTCCCACTTGGCGCCGTGCCAGGCACAAAAATTGCCATAGGTATGGATATGGGTCCTACACCCAAAGAGCCAGCAGGGAATACTAGGCCTTGTTCTAAACCTCTTTGGGAACCGCTTGCGTAGCCCCACACAGCTGCGGGCTGCAGGCTTTTTTGGCACTTTCAGCCTCAAAACCACCTATTCCCACTTCTGGCCGCACCAGGCACAAAAATGGCCATATGTCTGTTGATGGGTCCCACGCCCAAAAAGCCAGCAGGGAAAACTAGGCCTTGTTCAAAAGCTCTTTGGGAACCGCTTGCGTAGCCCCACAGACCTGGGGGCTGCAGGCTTTCCAGCTGCCTTCAGCCTCAAAACCACCCTTTCCCACTTGGCGCCGCGCCAGGCACAAAAATGGCCATATGTCTGGAGACTGGTCCCACGCCCAAAGAGCCAGCAGGGAAAACTATGCCTTGTTCTAAAGCTCTTTGGGAACCTCTTGCGTAGCCCCACACACCTGGGGGCTGCAGGCTTTTTCGGCACTTTCAGCCTAAAAACCACCCTTTCCCACTTGGCGCCGCGCCAGGCACAAAAATGCCCATGTGTCTGGAGACTGGTCCCACACCCAAAGAGCCAGCAGGGAAAACTATGCCTTGTTATAAAGCTCTTTGGGAAACGCTTGCGTAGCCCCACACACCTGGGGGCTGCAGGCTTTCCTGCTGCCTTCAGCCTCAAAACCACCCTTTCCCACTTTGCGCAGCGCCAGGCACAAAAATGGCCATATGGCTGGAGACTGGTCCCACGCCCAAAGAGCCAGCAGGGAAAACTAGGCCTTGTTCTAAAGCTCTTTGGGAACCGCTTGCGTAGCCCCACAGACCTGGGGGCTGCAGGCTTTCCTGCTGCCTTCAGCCTCAAAACCACCCTTCCCAACTTGGCACCGCGCCAGGCACAAAAATTGCCATATGGCTGGAGACTGGTCCCACGCCCAAAGAGCCAGCAGGGAAAACTATGCCTTGTTCTAAAGCTCTTTGGGAACCGCTTGCGTAGCCCCACAGACCTGGGGGCTGCAGGCTTTCCTGCTGCCTTCAGCCTCAAAACCACCCTTCCCCACTTGTCGCCGCGCCAGGCACAAAAATGTCCATATGTCTGGAGACTGGTCCCACGCCCAAAGAGCCAGCAGGGAAAACTAGGCCTTGTTCTAAACCTCTTTGGGAACCGCTTGCGTAGCCCCACACACATGGGGGCTGCAGGCTTTTTTGGCACTTTCAGCCTCAAAACCACCTATTCCAACTTCTGGCCGCACCAGGCACAAAAATGGCCATATGTCTGGAGATTGGTCCCACGCCCAAAGAGCCAGCAGTGAAAACTATGCCTTGTTCTAAAGCTCTTTGGGAACGGCTTGCGTAGCCTCACACACCTGGGGGCTGCAGGCTTTCCTGCTGCCTTCAGCCTCAAAACCACCCTTTCCCACTTGGCACCGCGCCAGGCACAAAAATGGCCATATGTCTGCAGATTGGTCCCACGCCCAAAGAGTCAGCAGCGAAAACTATGCCTTGTTCTAAAGCTCTTTGGGAACCGGTTGCGTAGCCCCACACACCTGGGGGCTGCAGGCTTTCCTGCTGCCTTCAGCCTCAAAACCAACCTTTCCCACTTGGCGCCACGCCAGGCACAAAAATTGCCATAGGTATGGATATGGGCCCTACACCCAAAGAGCCAGCAGGGAAAACTATGCCTTGTTCTAAAGCTCTTTGGGAACCGCTTGCGTAGCCCCACACAGCTGCGGGCTGCAGGCTTTTTTGGCACTTTCAGCCTCAAAACCACCTATTCCCACTTCTGGCCGCACCAGGCACAAAAATGGCCATATGTCTGTTGATGGGTCCCACGCCCAAAGAGCCAGCAGGGAAAACTAGGCCTTGTTCTAAAGCTCTTTGGGAACCGCTTGCGTAGCCCCACACACCTGGGGGCTGCAGGCTTTCCTGCTGCCTTCAGCCTCAAAACCACCCTTTCCCACTTGGCGCCGCGCCAGGAACAAAAATGGCCATATGGCTGGAGACTGGTCCCACGCCCAAAGAGCCAGCAGGGAAAACTAGGCCTTGTTCTAAAGCTCTTTGGGAACCGCTTGCGTAGCCCCACACACCTGGGGGCTGCAGGCTTTTTCGGCACTTTCAGCCTCAAAACCACCCTTTCCCACTTGGCGCCGCGCCAGGCACAAAAATGGCCATATGGCTGGAGACTGGTCCCACGCCCAAAGAGCCAGCAGGGAATACTAGGCCTTGTTCTAAAGCTCTTTGGGAACCGCTTGCGTAGCCCCACAGACCTGGGGGCTGCAGGCTTTCCTGCTGCCTTCAGCCTCAAAAGCACCCTTTCCCACTTGGCGCCGCGCCAGGCACAAAAATTGCCATAGGTATGGTTATGGGTCCTACACCCAAGGAGCCAGCAGGGAAAACTATGCCTTGTTCTAAAGCTCTTTGGGAACCGCTTGCGTAGCCCCACACAGCTGCGGGCTGCAGGCTTTTTTGGCACTTTCAGCCTCAAAACCACCTATTCCCACTTCTGGCCGCACCAGGCACAAAAATGGCCATATGTCTGTTGATGGGTCCCACACCCAAAGAGCCAGCAGGGAAAACTAGGCCTTGTTCTAAAGCTCTTTGGGAACTGCTTGCGTAGCCCCACACACCTGGGGGCTGCAGGCTTTCCTGCTGCCTTCAGCCTCAAAACCACCCTTCCCCACTTGGCGCCGCGCCAGGCACAAAAATTGCCATATGGCTGGAGCTAGGTCCCACGCCCAAAGAGTCAGCAGGGAAAACTAGGCCTTGTTCTAAAGCTCTTTGGGAACCTGTTGCGTAGCCCCACAGACCTGGGGGCTGCAGGCTTTCCTGCTGCCTTCAGCCTCAAAACCACCCTTTGCCACTTGGCGCCGCGCCAGGCACAAAAATGGCCATATGGCTGGAGACTGGTCCCACGCCCAAAGAGCCAGCAGGGAATACTAGGCCTTGTTCTAAAGCTCTTTGGGAACCGCTTGCGTAGCCCCACACACCTGGGGGCTGCAGGCTTTCCTGCTGCCTTCAGCCTCAAAAGCACCCTTTCCAACTTGGCGCCGCGCCAGGCACAAAAATTGCCATAGGTATGGATATGGGTCCTACACCCAAGGAGCCAGCAGGGAAAACTAGGCCTTGTTCTAAAGCTCTTTGGGAACCGCTTGCGTAGCCCCACACACCTGGGGGCTGCAGGCTTTCCTGCTGCCTTCAGCCTCAAAACCACCCTTTCCCACTTGGCGCCGCGCCAGGCACAAAAATGGCCATATGGCTAGAAACTGGTCCCACGCCCAAAGAGCCAGCAGGGAAAACTATGCCTTGTTCTAAAGCTCTTTGCGAACCGCTTGCATAGCCCCACACACCTGCGGGCTGCAGGCTTTCCTGCTGCCTTCAGCCTCAAAACCACCCTTTCCCACTTGTCGTGGCGCCAAGCCCCAAAATGGCCATATGTCTGGAGATGGGTCCAACGCCCAAAGAGCCAGCAGGGAAAACTATGCCTTGTTTTAAAGCTCTTTGGGAACGGCTTGCGTAGCCGCACACACCTGGGGGCTGCAGGCTTTCCTGCTGCCTTCAGCCTCAAAAACACCCTTTCCCACTTGGCGCCGCGCCAGGCACAAAAATGGCCATAAGTATGGGTATGGGTCCCACACCCAAACAGCCAGCAGGGAAAAATAGGCCTTGTTCTAAAGCTCTTTGGGAACCGCTTGCGTAGCCCCACACACCTGGGGGCTGCAGGCTTTCCTGCTGCCTTCAGCCTCAAAACCACCCTTCCCCACTTGTCGCCGCGCCAGGCACAAAAATGGCCATATGTCTGGAGACTGGTCCCACGCCCAAAGAGCCAGCAGGGAAAACTATGCCTTGTTCTAAAGCTCTTTGGGAACCTCTTGCGTAGCCCCACAGACCTGGGGGCTGCAGGCTTTCCTGCTGCCTTCAGCCTCAAAAACACCCTTTCCCACTTGGCGCCGCGCCAGGCACAAAAATGGCCATATGGCTGGAGACTGGTCCCACGCCCAAAGAGTCAGCAGAGAAAACTAGGCCTTGTTCTAAAGCTCTTTGGGAACCGCTTGCGTAGCCTCACACAGCTGCGGGCTGCAGGCTTTTTTGGCACTTTCAGCCTCAAAACCACCTATTCCAACTTCTGGCCGCACCAGGCACAAAAATGTCCATATGTCTGGAGACTGGTCCCACGCCCAAAGAGCCAGCAGGGAAAACTATGCCTTGTTCTAAAGCTCTTTGGGAACCGCTTGCGTAGCCCCACACAGCTGCGGGCTGCAGGCTTTTTTGGCACTTTCAGCCTAAAAACCACCCTTTCCCACTTGTCGCAGCGCCAAGCCCCAAAATGGTCATATGTCTGAAGATGGGTCCAACGCCGAAAGAGCCAGCAGGGAAAACTATGCCTTGTTTTAAAGCTCTTTGGGAACGGCTTGCGTAGCCCCACAGACCTGGGGGCTGCAGGCTTTCCTGCTGCCTTCAGCCTCAAAACCACCCTTCCCCACTTGTCGCTGCGCCAGGCACAAAAATGGCCATATGGCTGGAGACTGGTCCCACGCCCAAAGAGCCAGCAGGGAAAACTAGGCCTTGTTCTAAAGCTCTTTGGGAACCGCTTGCGTAGCCCTACACACCTGCGGGCTGCAGGCTTTTTTGGCACTTTCAGCCTCAAAACCACCCTTTCCCACTTGTGGCCGCACCAGGCACAAAAATGGCCATATGTCTGTTGATGGGTCCCACACCCAAAGAGCCAGCAGGGAATACTAGGCCTTGTTCTAAAGCTCTTTGGGAACCGCTTGCGTAGCCCCACAGACCTGGGGGCTGCAGGCTTTCCTGCTGCCTTCAGCCTCAAAACCACCCTTTCCCACTTTGCGCCGCGCCAGGCACAAAAATTGCCATATGGCTGGAGCTTGGTCCCACGCCCAAAGAGCCAGCAGGGAAAACTATGCCTTGTTCTAAAGCTCTTTGGGAACCGCTTGCGTAGCCCCACACACATGGGGGCTGCAGGCTTTCCTGCTGCCTTCAGCCTCAAAACCACCCTTCCCCACTTGTCGCCGCGCCAGGCACAAAAATGGCCATATGTCTGGAGACTGGTCCCACGCCCAAAGAGCCAGCAGGGAAAACTAGGCCTTGTTCTAAAGCTCTTTGGGAACCTCTTGCGTAGCCCCACAGACCTGGGGGCTGCAGGCTTTCCTGCTGCCTTCAGCCTCAAAAACACCCTTTCCCACTTGGCGCCGCGCCAGGCACAAAAATGGCCATATGGCTGGAGACTGGTCCCACGCCCAAAGAGCCAGCAGGGAATACTAGGCCTTGTTCTAAAGCTCTTTGGGAACCGCTTGCATAGCCCCACACAGCTGCGGGCTGCAGGCTTTTTTGGCACTTTCAGCCTCAAAACCACCTATTCCCACTTCTGGCCGCACCAGGCACAAAAATGGCCATATGTCTGTTGATAGGTCCCACGCCCAAAGAGTCAGCAGGGAAAACTAGGCCTTGTTCTCAAGCTATTTGGGAACGGCTTGCGTAGCCCCACAGACCTGGGGTCTGCAGGCTTTCCTGCTGCCTTCAGCCTCAAAACCACCCTTTCCCACTTGGCGCCGCGCCAGGCACAAAAATGGCCATATGGCTGGAGACTGGTCCCACGCCCAAAGAGCCAGCAGGGAAAACTAGGCCTTGTTCTAAAGCTCTTTGGGAACCGCTTGCGTAGCCCTACGCACCTGCGGGCTGCAGGCTTTTTTGGTACTTTCAGCATCAAAACCACCCTTTCCCACTTGTGGCCGCACCAGGCACAAAAATGGCCATATGTCTGGAGATTGGTCCCACGCCCAAAGAGCCAGCAGTGAAAACTATGCCTTGTTCTAAAGCTCTTTGGGAACGGCTTGCGTAGCCTCACACACCTGGGGGCTGCAGGCTTTCCTGCTGCCTTCAGCCTCAAAACCACCCTTTCCCACTTGGCACCGCGCCAGGCAAAAAAATGCCCATATGTCTGGAGATTGGTCCCACGCCCAAAGAGTCAGCAGCGAAAACTATGCCTTGTTCTAAAGCTCTTTGGGAACCGGTTGCGTAGCCCCACACACCTGGGGGCTGCAGGCTTTCCTGCTGCCTTCAGCCTCAAAACCAACCTTTCCCACTTGGCGCCACGCCAGGCACAAAAATTGCCATAGGTATGGATATGGGCCCTACACCCAAAGAGCCAGCAGGGAAAACTATGCCTTGTTCTAAAGCTCTTTGGGAACCGCTTGCGTAGCCCTACACACCTGCGGGCTGCAGGCTTTTTTGGCACTTTCAGCCTCAAAACCACCTATTCCCACTTCTGGCCGCACCAGGCACAAAAATGGCCATATGTCTGTTGATGGGTCCCACGCCCAAAGAGCCAGCAGGGAAAACTAGGCCTTGTTCTAAAGCTCTTTGGGAACCGCTTGCGTAGCCCCACACACCTGGGGGCTGCAGGCTTTCCTGCTGCCTTCAGCCTCAAAACCACCCTTTCCCACTTGGCGCCGCGCCAGGAACAAAAATGGCCATATGGCTGGAGACTGGTCCCACGCCCAAAGAGCCAGCAGGGAAAACTAGGCCTTGTTCTAAAGCTCTTTGGGAACCGCTTGCGTAGCCCCACACACCTGGGGGCTGCAGGCTTTTTCGGCACTTTCAGCCTCAAAACCACCCTTTCCCACTTGGCACCGCGCCAGGCACAAAAATGGCCATATGGCTGGAGCTAGGTCCCACGCCCAAAGAGCCAGCAGGGAAAACTAGGCCTTGTTCTAAAGCTCTTTGGGAACCTCTTGCGTAGCCCCACAGACCTGGGGGCTGCAGGCTTTCCTGCTGCCTTCAGCCTCAAAAACACCCTTTGCCACTTGGCGCCGCGCCAGGCACAAAAATGGCCATATGGCTGGAGACTGGTCCCACGCCCAAAGAGCCAGCAGGGAATACTAGGCCTTGTTCTAAAGCTCTTTGGGAACCGCTTGCGTAGCCCCACACACCTGGGGGCTGCAGGCTTTCCTGCTGCCTTCAGCCTCAAAAGCACCCTTTCCCACTTGGCGCCGCGCGAGGCACAAAAATTGCCATAGGTATGGATATGGGTCCTACACCCAAGGAGCCAGCAGGGAAAACTATGCCTTGTTCTAAAGCTCTTTGGGAACCGCTTGCGTAGCCCCACACAGCTGCGGGCTGCAGGCTTTTTTGGCACTTTCAGCCTCAAAACCACCTATTCCCACTTCTGGCCGCACCAGGCACAAAAATGGCCATATGTCTGTTGATGGGTCCCACACCCAAAGAGCCAGCAGGGAAAACTAGGCCTTGTTCTAAAGCTCTTTGGGAACCGCTTGCGTAGCCCCACACACCTGGGGGCTGCAGGCTTTCCTGCTGCCTTCAGCCTCAAAACCACCCTTTCCCACTTGGCGCCGCGCCAGGCACAAAAATGGCCATATGGCTAGAAACTGGTCCCACGCCCAAAGAGCCAGCAGGGAAAATTATGCCTTGTTCTAAAGCTCTTTGCGAACCGCTTGCATAGCCCCACACACCTGCGGGCTGCAGTCTTTCCTGCTGCCTTCAGCCTCAAAACCACCCTTTCCCACTTGTCGTGGCGCCAAGCCCCAAAATGGCCATATGTCTGGAGATGGGTCCAACGCCCAAAGAGCCAGCAGGGAAAACTATGCCTTGTTCTAAAGCTCTTTGGGAACGGCTTGCGTAGCCGCACACACCTGGGGGCTGCAGGCTTTCCTGCTGCCTTCAGCCTCAAAAACACCCTTTCCCACTTGGCGCCGCGCCAGGCACAAAAATGGCCATAGGTCTGGAGACTGGTCCCACGCCCAAAGAGCCAGCAGGGAAAACTATGCCTTGTTCTAAAGCTCTTTGGGAACCTCTTGCGTAGCCCCACAGACGTGGGGGCTGCAGGCTTTCCTGCTGCCTTCAGCCTCAAAAACACCCTTTCCCACTTGGCGCCGCGCCAGGCACAAAAATGGCCATATGGCTGGAGACTGGTCCCACGCCCAAAGAGTCAGCAGAGAAAACTAGGCCTTGTTCTAAAGCTCTTTGGGAACCGCTTGCGTAGCCTCACACAGCTGCGGGCTGCAGGCTTTTTTGGCACTTTCAGCCTCAAAACCACCTATTCCAACTTCTGGCCGCACCAGGCACAAAAATGTCCATATGTCTGGAGACTGGTCCCACGCCCAAAGAGCCAGCAGGGAAAACTATGCCTTGTTCTAAAGCTCTTTGGGAACCGCTTGCGTAGCCCCACACAGCTGCGGGCTGCAGGCTTTTTTGGCACTTTCAGCCTAAAAACCACCCTTTCCCACTTGTCGCAGCGCCAAGCCCCAAAATGGTCATATGTCTGAAGATGGGTCCAACGCCGAAAGAGCCAGCAGGGAAAACTATGCCTTGTTTTAAAGCTCTTTGGGAACGGCTTGCGTAGCCCCACAGACCTGGGGGCTGCAGGCTTTCCTGCTGCCTTCAGCCTCAAAACCACCCTTCCCCACTTGTCGCTGCGCCAGGCACAAAAATGGCCATATGGCTGGAGACTGGTCCCACGCCCAAAGAGCCAGCAGGGAAAACTAGGCCTTGTTCTAAAGCTCTTTGGGAACCGCTTGCGTAGCCCTACACACCTGCGGGCTGCAGGCTTTTTTGGCACTTTCAGCCTCAAAACCACCCTTTCCCACTTGTGGCCGCACCAGGCACAAAAATGGCCATATGTCTGTTGATGGGTCCCACACCCAAAGAGCCAGCAGGGAATACTAGGCCTTGTTCTAAAGCTCTTTGGGAACCGCTTGCGTAGCCCCACAGACCTGGGGGCTGCAGGCTTTCCTGCTGCCTTCAGCCTCAAAACCAACCTTTCCCACTTTGCGCCGCGCCAGGCACAAAAATTGCCATATGGCTGGAGCTTGGTCCCACGCCCAAAGAGCCAGCAAGGAAAACTATGCCTTGTTCTAAAGCTCTTTGGGAACCGCTTGCGTAGCCCCACACACATGGGGGCTGCAGGCTTTCCTGCTGCCTTCAGCCTCAAAACCACCCTTCCCCACTTGTCGCCGCGCCAGGCACAAAAATGGCCATATGTCTGGAGACTGGTCCCACGCCCAAAGAGCCAGCAGGGAAAACTAGGCCTTGTTCTAAAGCTCTTTGGGAACCTCTTGCGTAGCCCCACAGACCTGGGGGCTGCAGGCTTTCCTGCTGCCTTCAGCCTCAAAAACACCCTTTGCCACTTGGCGCCGCGCCAGGCACAAAAATGGCCATATGGCTGGAGACTGGTCCCACGCCCAAAGAGCCAGCAGGGAATACTAGGCCTTGTTCTAAAGCTCTTTGGGAACCGCTTGCATAGCCCCACACAGCTGCGGGCTGCAGGCTTTTTTGGCACTTTCAGCCTCAAAACCACCTATTCCCACTTCTGGCCGCACCAGGCACAAAAATGGCCATATGTCTGTTGATAGGTCCCACGCCCAAAGAGTCAGCAGGGAAAACTAGGCCTTGTTCTCAAGCTATTTGGGAACGGCTTGCGTAGCCCCACAGACCTGGGGTCTGCAGGCTTTCCTGCTGCCTTCAGCCTCAAAACCACCCTTTCCCACTTGGCGCCGCGCCAGGCACAAAAATGGCCATATGGCTGGAGACTGGTCCCACGCCCAAAGAGCCAGCAGGGAAAACTAGGCCTTGTTCTAAAGCTCTTTGGGAACCGCTTGCGTAGCCCTACGCACCTGCGGGCTGCAGGCTTTTTTGGTACTTTCAGCATCAAAACCACCCTTTCCCACTTGTGGCCGCACCAGGCACAAAAATGGCCATATGTCTGTTGATGGGTCCCTCGCCCAAAGAGCCAGCAGGGAAAACTAGGCCTTGTTCTAAACCTCTTTGGGAACCGCTTGCGTAGCCCCACAGACCTGGGGGCTGCAGGCTTTCGTGCTGCCTTCAGCCTCAAAACCACCCTTTCCCACTTGGCACCGCGCCAGGCACAAAAATGGCCATATGGCTGGAGACTGGTCCCACACCCAAAGAGCCAGCAGCGAAAACTATGCCTTGTTCTAAAGCTCTTTGGGAAACGCTTACGTAGTCCCACACACCTGGGGGCTGCAGGCTTTTTCGGCACTTTCAGCCTCAAAACCACCCTTTCCCACTTGGCGCCGCGCCAGGCACAAAAATGCCCATATGTCTGGGGACTGGTCCCACGCCCAAAGAGCCTACAGGGAAAATTATGCCTTGTTCTAAAGCTCTTTGGGAACCGCTTGCGTAGCCCCACACACCTGGGGGCTGCAGGCTTTCCTGCTGCCTTCAGCCTCAAAACCACCCTTTCCCACTTGGCACCGCGCCAGGCAAAAAAATGCCCATATGTCTGGAGATTGGTCCCACGCCCAAAGAGCCAGCAGGGAAAACTATGCCTTGTTCTAAAGCTCTTTGGGAACCGCTTGCGTAGCCCCACACACCTGGGGGCTGCAGGCTTTCCTGCTGCCTTCAGCCTCAAAACCACCCTTTCCCACTTGGCGCCGTGCCAGGCACAAAAATTGCCATAGGTATGGATATGGGTCCTACAACCAAAGAGCCAGCAGGGAATACTAGGCCTTGTTCTAAACCTCTTTGGGAACCGCTTGCGTAGCCCCACACAGCTGCGGGCTGCAGGCTTTTTTGGCACTTTCAGCCTCAAAACCACCTATTCCCACTTCTGGCCGCACCAGGCACAAAAATGGCCATATGTCTGTTGATGGGTCCCACGCCCAAAAAGCCAGCAGGGAAAACTAGGCCTTGTTCAAAAGCTCTTTGGGAACCGCTTGCGTAGCCCCACAGACCTGGGGGCTGCAGGCTTTCCTGCTGCCTTCAGCCTCAAAACCACCCTTTCCCACTTGGCACCGCGCCAGGCACAAAAATGGCCATATGGCTGGAGACTGGTCCCACGCCCAAAGAGCCAGCAGCGAAAACTATGCCTTGTTCTAAAGCTCTTTGGGAACCGCTTGCGTAGCCCCACACACCTGGGGGCTGCAGGCTTTTTCGGCACTTTCAGCCTAAAAACCACCCTTTCCCACTTGGCGCCGCGCCAGGCACAAAAATGCCCATGTGTCTGGAGACTGGTCCCACGCCCAAAGAGCCAGCAGGGAAAACTAGGCCTTGTTCTAAAGCTCTTTGGGAACCTCTTGCGTAGCCCCACACACCTGGGGGCTGCAGGCTTTCCTGCTGCCTTCAGCCTCAAAACCACCCTTTCCCACTTTGCGCAGCGCCAGGCACAAAAATGGCCATATGGCTGGAGACTGGTCCCACGCCCAAAGAGCCAGCAGGGAAAACTAGGCCTTGTTCTAAAGCTCTTTGGGAACCGCTTGCGTAGCCCCACAGACCTGGGGGCTGCAGGCTTTCCTGCTGCCTTCAGCCTCAAAACCACCCTTCCCCACTTGGCGCCGCGCCAGGCACAAAAATTGCCATATGGCTGGAGACTGGTCCCACGCCCAAAGAGCCAGCAGGGAAAACTATGCCTTGTTCTAAAGCTCTTTGGGAACCGCTTGCGTAGCCCCACACACCTGGGGGCTGCAGGCTTTCCTGCTGCCTTCAGCCTCAAAACCACCCTTCCCCACTTGTCGCCGCGCCAGGCACAAAAATGTCCATATGTCTGGAGACTGGTCCCACGCCCAAAGAGCCAGCAGGGAAAACTAGGCCTTGTTCTAAAGCTCTTTGGGAACCTCTTGCATAGCCCCACACACCTGGGGGCTGCAGGCTTTCCTGCTGCCTTCAGCCTCAAAAACACCCTTTCCCACTTGGCGCCGCGCCAGGCACAAAAATGGACATATGGCTGGAGACTGGTCCCACGCCCAAAGAGCCAGCAGGGAAAACTATGCCTTGTTCTAAAGCTCTTTGGGAACCGCTTGCGTAGCCCCACACACATGGGGGCTGCAGGCTTTTTTGGCACTTTCAGCCTCAAAACCACCTATTCCAACTTCTGGCCGCACCAGGCACAAAAATGCCCATATGTCTGGAGATTGGTCCCACGCCCAAAGAGTCAGCAGCGAAAACTATGCCTTGTTCTAAAGCTCTTTGGGAACCGGTTGCGTAGCCCCACACACCTGGGGGCTGCAGGCTTTCCTGCTGCCTTCAGCCTCAAAACCAACCTTTCCCACTTGGCGCCACGCCAGGCACAAAAATTGCCATAGGTATGGATATGGGCCCTACACCCAAAGAGCCAGCAGGGAAAACTATGCCTTGTTCTAAAGCTCTTTGGGAACCGCTTGCGTAGCCCCACACAGCTGCGGGCTGCAGGCTTTTTTGGCACTTTCAGCCTCAAAACCACCTATTCCCACTTCTGGCCGCACCAGGCACAAAAATGGCCAAATGTCTGTTGATGGGTCCCACGCCCAAAGAGCCAGCAGGGAAAACTAGGCCTTGTTCTAAAGCTCTTTGGGAACCGCTTGCGTAGCCCCACACACCTGGGGGCTGCAGGCTTTCCTGCTGCCTTCAGCCTCAAAACCACCCTTTCCCACTTGGCGCCGCGCCAGGCACAAAAATGGCCATATGGCTGGAGACTGGTCCCACGCCCAAAGAGCCAGCAGGGAAAACTAGGCCTTGTTCTAAAGCTCTTTGGGAACCGCTTGCGTAGCCCCACACACCTGGGGGCTGCAGGCTTTTTCGGCACTTTCAGCCTCAAAACCACCCTTTCCCACTTGGCGCCGCGCCAGGCACAAAAATGGCCATATGGCTGGAGACTGGTCCCACACCCAAAGAGCCAGCAGGGAAAACTATGCCTTGTTCTAAAGCTCTTTGGGAACCGCTTGCGTAGCCTCACACACCTGGGGGCTGCAGGCTTTCCTGCTGCCTTCAGCCTCAAAACCACCCTTTCCCACTTGGCACCGCGCCAGGCAAAAAAATGCCCATATGTCTGGAGATTGGTCCCACGCCCAAAGAGCCAGCAGCGAAAAATATGCCTTGTTCTAAAGCTCTTTGGGAACCGCTTGCGTAGCCCCACACACCTGCGGGCTGCAGGCTTTCCTGCTGCCTTCAGCCTCAAAACCACCCTTTTCCACTTGGCGCCGCGCCAGGCAAAAAATGGCCATATGGCTGGAGACTGGTCCCACACCCAAAGAGCCAGCAGGGAAAACTAGGCCTTGTTCTAAAGCTCTTTGGGAACCGCTTGCGTAGCCCCACACACCTGGGGGCTGCAGGCTTTCCTGCTGCCTTCAGCCTCAAAAACACCCTTTCCCACTTGGCGCCGCGCCAGGCACAAAAATGGCCCTATGGCTGGAGACTGGTCCCACGCCCAAAGAGCCAGCAGGGAAAACTAGGCCTTGTTCTAAAGCTCTTTGGGAACCGCTTGCGTAGCCCCACACAGCTGCGGGCTGCAGGCTTTTTTGGCACTTTCAGCCTCAAAAGCACCTATTCCCACTTGTGGCCGCACCAGGCACAAAAATGGCCATATGTCTGTTAATGGGTCCCATGCCCAAAGAGTCAGCAGGGAAAACTATGCCTTGTTCTAAAGCTCTTTGGGAACGGCTTGCGTAGCCCCACAGACCTGGGGGCTGCAGGCTTTCCTGCTGCCTTCAGCCTCAAAAGCACCCTTTCCCACTTGGCGCCGCGCCAGGGACAAAAATGTCCATATGTCTGTTGATAGGTCCCACGCCCAAAGAGTCAGCAGGGAAAACTAGGCCTTGTTCTAAAGCTATTTGGGAACGGCTTGCGTAGCCCCACAGACCTGGGGGCTGCAGGCTTTCCTGCTGCCTTCAGCCTCAAAACCACCCTTTCCCACTTGGCACCGCGCCAGGCACAAAAATGGCCA
Organism: Chroicocephalus ridibundus; assembly: GCF_963924245.1. NCBI lineage: Eukaryota > Metazoa > Chordata > Aves > Charadriiformes > Laridae > Chroicocephalus > Chroicocephalus ridibundus. The sequence goes on from NW_026961751.1 coordinate 1,231,078, forward strand.
TATGTCTGGAGACTGGTCCCATGCCCAAAGAGCCAGCAGGGAAAACTAGGCCTTGTTCTAAAGCTCTTTGGGAACCGCTTGCGTAGCCCTACGCACCTGCGGGCTGCAGGCTTTTTTGGCACTTTCAGCATCAAAACCACCCTTTCCCACTTGTGGCCGCACCAGGCACAAAAATGGCCATATGTCTGGAGATGGGTCCAACGCCCAAGGAGCCAGCAGGGAAAACTATGCCTTGTTTTAAAGCTCTTTGGGAACGGCTTGCGTAGCCGCACACACCTGTGGGCTGCAGGCTTTCCTGCTGCCTTCAGCCTCAAAAACACCCTTTCCCACTTGGCGCCGCGCCAGGCACAAAAATGGCCATAGGTATGGATATGGGTCCCACACCCAAACAGCCTGCAGGGAAAAATAGGCCTTGTTCTAAAGCTCTTTGGGAACCGCTTGCGTAGCCCCATGGACCTGGGGGCTGCAGGCTTTCCTGCTGCCTTCAGCCTCAAAACCACCCTTCCCCACTTGTCGCCGCGCCAGGCACAAAAATGGCCGTATGTCTGGAGACTGATCCACGCCCAAAAACCAGCAGGGAAAACTAGGCCTTGTTCTAAAGCTCTTTGGGAACCTCTTGCGTAGCCCCACAGACCTGGGGGCTGCAGGCTTTCCTGCTGCCTTCAGCCTCAAAAACACCCTTTCCCACTTGGCGCCGCGCCAGGCACAAAAATGGCCATATGGCTGGAGACTGGTCCCACGCCCAAAGAGCCAGCAGGGAAAACTAGGCCTTGTTCTAAAGCTCTTTGGGAACGGCTTGCGTAGCCCCACACAGCGGCGGGCTGCAGGCTTTTTTTGGCACTTTCAGCCTCAAAACCACCTATTCCAACTTCTGGCCGCACCAGGCAGAAAAATGGCCATATGTCTGTTGATAGGTCCCACGCCCAAAGAGTCAGCAGGGAAAACTAGGCCTTGTTCTAAAGCTATTTGGGAACGGCTTGCGTAGCCCCACAGACCTGGGGGCTGCAGGCTTTCCTGCTGCCTTCAGCCTCAAAACCACCCTTTCCCACTTGGCACCGCGCCAGGCACAAAAATGGCCATATGTCTGGAGACTGGTCCCACGCCCAAAGAGCCAGCAGGGAAAACTAGGCCTTGTTCTAAAGCTCTTTGGGAACCGCTTACGTAGTCCCACACACCTGGGGGCTGCAGGCTTTTTCGGCACTGTCAGCCTCAAAACCACCCTTTCCCACTTGGCGCCGCGCCAGGCACAAAAATGCCCATATGTCTGGAGATTGGTCCCACGCCCAAAGAGCCAGCAGGGAAAACTATGCCTTGTTCTAAAGCTCTTTGGGAACCGCTTGCGTAGCCCCACACACATGGGGGCTGCAGGCTTTCCTGCTGCCTTCAGCCTCAAAACCACCCTTTCCCACTTGGCGCCGCGCCAGGCACAAAAATGGCCATATGTCTGGAGATGAGTCCAACGCCCAAAGAGCCAGCAGGGAAAACTATGCCTTGTTCTAAAGCTCTTTGGGAACCGCTTGCGTAGCCCCACACACCTGGGGGCTGCAGGCTTTCCTGCTGCCTTCAGCCTCAAAACCACCCTTTCCCACTTGGCGCCGCGCCAGTCACAGAAATGGCCATATGGCTAGAAACTGGTCCCACGCCCAAAGAGCCAGCAGGGAAAACTATGCCTTGTTCTAAAGCTCTTTGCGAACCGCTTGCATAGCCCCACGGACCTGGGGGCTGCAGGCTTTCCTGCTGCCTTCAGCCTCAAAACCACCCTTTCCCACTTGTCGCGGCGCCAAGCCCCAAAATGGCCATATGTCTGGAGATGGGTCCAACGCCCAAGGAGCCAGCAGGGAAAACTATGCCTTGTTTTAAAGCTCTTTGGGAACGGCTTGCGTAGCCGCACACACCTGGGGGCTGCAGGCTTTCCTGCTGCCTTCAGCCTCAAAAACACCCTTTCCCACTTGGCGCCGCGCCAGGCACAAAAATGGCCATAGGTATGGATATGGGTCCCACACCCAAGGAGCCAGCAGGGAAAAATAGGCCTTGTTCTAAAGCTCTTTGGGAACCGCTTGCGTAGCCCCACACACCTGGGGGCTGCAGGCTTTCCTGCTGCCTTCAGCCTCAAAACCACCCTTCCCCACTTGTCGCCGCGCCAGGCACAAAAATGGCCGTATGTCTGGAGACTGATCCACGCCCAAAAACCAGCAGGGAAAACTAGGCCTTGTTCTAAAGCTCTTTGGGAACCTCTTGCGTAGCCCCACAGACCTGGGGGCTGCAGGCTTTCCTGCTGCCTTCAGCCTCAAAACCACCGTTTCCCACTTGGCGCCGCGCCAGGCACAAAAATGGCCATATGGCTGGAGACTGGTCCCACGCCCAAAGAGCCAGCAGGGAAAACTATGCCTTGTTCTAAAGCTCTTTGGGAACGGCTTGCGTAGCCCCACACAGCGGCGGGCTGCAGGCTTTTTTTGGCACTTTCAGCCTCAAAACCACCTATTCCAACTTCTGACCGCACCAGGCAGAAAAATGGCCATATGTCTGGAGATTGGTCCCACGCCCAAAGAGCCAGCAGGGAAAACTATGCCTTGTTCTAAAGCTCTTTGGGAACGGCTTGCGTAGCCCCACACACCTGGGGGCTGCAGGCTTTCCTGCTGCCTTCAGCCTCAAAAACACCCTTTCCCACTTGGCGCCGCGCCAGGCACAAAAATGGCCCTATGGCTGGAGACTGGTCCCACGCCCAAAGAGCCAGCAGGGAAAACTAGGCCTTGTTCTAAAGCTCTTTGGGAACCGCTTGCGTAGCCCCACACAGCTGCGGGCTGCAGGCTTTTTTGGCACTTTCAGCCTCAAAAGCACCTATTCCCACTTGTGGCCGCACCAGGCACAAAAATGGCCATATGTCTGTTAATGGGTCCCATGCCCAAAGAGTCAGCAGGGAAAACTATGCCTTGTTCTAAAGCTCTTTGGGAACGGCTTGCGTAGCCCCACAGACCTGGGGGCTGCAGGCTTTCCTGCTGCCTTCAGCCTCAAAAGCACCCTTTCCCACTTGGCGCCGCGCCAGGGACAAAAATGTCCATATGTCTGTTGATAGGTCCCACGCCCAAAGAGTCAGCAGGGAAAACTAGGCCTTGTTCTAAAGCTATTTGGGAACGGCTTGCGTAGCCCCACAGACCTGGGGGCTGCAGGCTTTCCTGCTGCCTTCAGCCTCAAAACCACCCTTTCCCACTTGGCACCGCGCCAGGCACAAAAATGGCCATATGTCTGGAGACTGGTCCCATGCCCAAAGAGCCAGCAGGGAAAACTAGGCCTTGTTCTAAAGCTCTTTGGGAACCGCTTGCGTAGCCCTACGCACCTGCGGGCTGCAGGCTTTTTTGGCACTTTCAGCATCAAAACCACCCTTTCCCACTTGTGGCCGCACCAGGCACAAAAATGGCCATATGTCTGGAGATGGGTCCAACGCCCAAGGAGCCAGCAGGGAAAACTATGCCTTGTTTTAAAGCTCTTTGGGAACGGCTTGCGTAGCCGCACACACCTGTGGGCTGCAGGCTTTCCTGCTGCCTTCAGCCTCAAAAACACCCTTTCCCACTTGGCGCCGCGCCAGGCACAAAAATGGCCATAGGTATGGATATGGGTCCCACACCCAAACAGCCTGCAGGGAAAAATAGGCCTTGTTCTAAAGCTCTTTGGGAACCGCTTGCGTAGCCCCATGGACCTGGGGGCTGCAGGCTTTCCTGCTGCCTTCAGCCTCAAAACCACCCTTCCCCACTTGTCGCCGCGCCAGGCACAAAAATGGCCGTATGTCTGGAGACTGATCCACGCCCAAAAACCAGCAGGGAAAACTAGGCCTTGTTCTAAAGCTCTTTGGGAACCTCTTGCGTAGCCCCACAGACCTGGGGGCTGCAGGCTTTCCTGCTGCCTTCAGCCTCAAAAACACCCTTTCCCACTTGGCGCCGCGCCAGGCACAAAAATGGCCATATGGCTGGAGACTGGTCCCACGCCCAAAGAGCCAGCAGGGAAAACTAGGCCTTGTTCTAAAGCTCTTTGGGAACGGCTTGCGTAGCCCCACACAGCGGCGGGCTGCAGGCTTTTTTTGGCACTTTCAGCCTCAAAACCACCTATTCCAACTTCTGGCCGCACCAGGCAGAAAAATGGCCATATGTCTGTTGATAGGTCCCACGCCCAAAGAGTCAGCAGGGAAAACTAGGCCTTGTTCTAAAGCTATTTGGGAACGGCTTGCGTAGCCCCACAGACCTGGGGGCTGCAGGCTTTCCTGCTGCCTTCAGCCTCAAAACCACCCTTTCCCACTTGGCGCCGCGCCAGGCACAAAAATGGCCATATGTCTGGAGACTGGTCCCACGCCCAAAGAGCCAGCAGGGAAAACTAGGCCTTGTTCTAAAGCTCTTTGGGAACCGCTTACGTAGTCCCACACACCTGGGGGCTGCAGGCTTTTTCGGCACTGTCAGCCTCAAAACCACCCTTTCCCACTTGGCGCCGCGCCAGGCACAAAAATGCCCATATGTCTGGAGATTGGTCCCACGCCCAAAGAGCCAGCAGGGAAAACTATGCCTTGTTCTAAAGCTCTTTGGGAACCGCTTGCGTAGCCCCACACACATGGGGGCTGCAGGCTTTCCTGCTGCCTTCAGCCTCAAAACCACCCTTTCCCACTTGGCGCCGCGCCAGGCACAAAAATGGCCATATGTCTGGAGATGAGTCCAACGCCCAAAGAGCCAGCAGGGAAAACTATGCCTTGTTCTAAAGCTCTTTGGGAACCGCTTGCGTAGCCCCACACACCTGGGGGCTGCAGGCTTTCCTGCTGCCTTCAGCCTCAAAACCACCCTTTCCCACTTGGCGCCGCGCCAGTCACAGAAATGGCCATATGGCTAGAAACTGGTCCCACGCCCAAAGAGCCAGCAGGGAAAACTATGCCTTGTTCTAAAGCTCTTTGCGAACCGCTTGCATAGCCCCACGGACCTGGGGGCTGCAGGCTTTCCTGCTGCCTTCAGCCTCAAAACCACCCTTTCCCACTTGTCGCGGCGCCAAGCCCCAAAATGGCCATATGTCTGGAGATGGGTCCAACGCCCAAGGAGCCAGCAGGGAAAACTATGCCTTGTTTTAAAGCTCTTTGGGAACGGCTTGCGTAGCCGCACACACCTGGGGGCTGCAGGCTTTCCTGCTGCCTTCAGCCTCAAAAACACCCTTTCCCACTTGGCGCCGCGCCAGGCACAAAAATGGCCATAGGTATGGATATGGGTCCCACACCCAAGGAGCCAGCAGGGAAAAATAGGCCTTGTTCTAAAGCTCTTTGGGAACCGCTTGCGTAGCCCCACACACCTGGGGGCTGCAGGCTTTCCTGCTGCCTTCAGCCTCAAAACCACCCTTCCCCACTTGTCGCCGCGCCAGGCACAAAAATGGCCGTATGTCTGGAGACTGATCCACGCCCAAAAACCAGCAGGGAAAACTAGGCCTTGTTCTAAAGCTCTTTGGGAACCTCTTGCGTAGCCCCACAGACCTGGGGGCTGCAGGCTTTCCTGCTGCCTTCAGCCTCAAAACCACCGTTTCCCACTTGGCGCCGCGCCAGGCACAAAAATGGCCATATGGCTGGAGACTGGTCCCACGCCCAAAGAGCCAGCAGGGAAAACTATGCCTTGTTCTAAAGCTCTTTGGGAACGGCTTGCGTAGCCCCACACAGCGGCGGGCTGCAGGCTTTTTTTGGCACTTTCAGCCTCAAAACCACCTATTCCAACTTCTGACCGCACCAGGCAGAAAAATGGCCATATGTCTGGAGATTGGTCCCACGCCCAAAGAGCCAGCAGGGAAAACTATGCCTTGTTCTAAAGCTCTTTGGGAACGGCTTGCGTAGCCCCACACACCTGGGGGCTGCAGGCTTTCCTGCTGCCTTCAGCCTCAAAACCACCCTTTCCCACTTGGCACCGCGCCAGGCAAAAAAATGCCCATATGTCTGGAGATTGGTCCCACGCCCAAAGAGCCAGCAGCGAAAACTATGCCTTGTTCTAAAGCTCTTTGGGAACCGCTTGCGTAGCCCCACACAGCTGCGGGCTGCAGGCTTTTTTGGCACTTTCAGCCTCAAAACCACCTATTCCCACTTCTGGCCGCACCAGGCACAAAAATGGCCATATGTCTGTTGATGGGTCCCACACCCAAACAGCCAGCAGGGAATACTAGGCCTTGTTCTAAAGCTCTTTGGGAACCGCTTGCGTAGCCCCACACACCTGCGGGCTGCAGGCTTTCCTGCTGCCTTCAGCCTCAAAACCACCCTTTCCCACTTGGCGCCGCGCCAGGCACAAAAATGGCCATATGTCTGGAGACTGGTCCCACGCCCAAAGAGCCAGCAGGGAAAACTAGGCCTTGTTCTAAAGCTCTTTGGGAACCGCTTGCGTAGCCCTACACACCTGCGGGCTGCAGGCTTTTTTGGCACTTTCAGCATCAAAACCACCCTTTCCCACTTGTGGCCGCACCAGGCACAAAAATGGCCATATGTCTGTTGATGGGTCCCACACCCAAACAGCCAGCAGGGAATACTAGGCCTTGTTCTAAAGCTCTTTGGGAACCGCTTGCGTAGCCCCACAGACCTGGGGGCTGCAGGCTTTCCTGCTGCCTTCAGCCTCAAAACCACCCTTTCCCACTTGGCGCCGCGCCAGGCACAAAAATTGCCATATGGCTGGAGCTTGGTCCCACGCCCAAAGAGCCAGCAGGGAAAACTATGCCTTGTTCTAAAGCTCTTTGGGAACCGCTTGGGTAGCCCCACACACCTGGGGGCTGCAGGCTTTCCTGCTGCCTTCAGCCTCAAAACCACCCTTCCCCACTTGTCGCCGCGCCAGGCTCAAAAATGGCCATATGTCTGGAGACTGGTCCCACGCCCAAAGAGCCAGGAGGGAAAACTAGGCCTTGTTCTAAAGCTCTTTGGGAAACGCTTGCGTAGCCCCACAGACCTGGGGGCTGCAGGCTTTCCTGCTGCCTTCAGCCTCAAAAACACCCTTTCCCACTTGGCGCCGCGCCAGGCACAAAAATGGCCATATGGCTGGAGACTGGTCCCACGCCCAAAGAGCCAGCAGGGAAAACTAGGCCTTGTTCTAAAGCTCTTTGGGAACCGCTTGCATAGCCCCACACAGCTGAGGGCTGCAGGCTTTTTTGGCACTTTCAGCCTCAAAACCACCTATTCCCACTTCTGGCCGCACCAGGCAGAAAAATGGCCATATGTCTGTTGATAGGTCCCACGCCCAAAGATTCAGCAGGGAAAACTAGGCCTTGTTCTAAAGCTCTTTGGGAACGGCTTGCGTAGCCCCACAGACCTGGGGGCTGCAGGCTTTCCTGCTGCCTTCAGCCTCAAAACCACCCTTTCCCACTTGGTGCCGCGCCAGGCACAAAAATGGCCATATGGCTGGAGACTGGTCCCACGCCCAAAGAGCCAGCAGGGAAAACTAGGCCTTGTTCTAAAGCTCTTTGGGAACCGCTTGCGTAGCCCTACGCACCTGCGGGCTGCAGGCTTTTTTGGCACTTTCAGCATCAAAACCACCCTTTCCCACTTGTGGCCGCACCAGGCACAAAAATGGGCATATGTCTGTTGATGGGTCCCACGCCCAAAGAGCCAGCAGGGAAAACTAGGCCTTGTTCTAAAGCTCTTTGGGAACCGCTTGCGTAGCCCCACACACCTGGGGGCTGCAGGCTTTCCTGCTGCCTTCAGCCTCAAAACCACCCTTTCCCACTTGGCGCCGCGCCAGGCACAAAAATGGCCATATGGCTGGAGACTGGTCCCACACCCAAAGAGCCAGCAGGGAAAACTAGGCCTTGTTCTAAAGCTCTTTGGGAACCGCTTACGTAGTCCCACACACCTGGGGGCTGCAGGCTTTTTCGGCACTGTCAGCCTCAAAACCACCCTTTCCCACTTGGCGCCGCGCCAGGCACAAAAATGCCCATATGTCTGGAGATTGGTCCCACGCCCAAAGAGCCAGCAGGGAAAACTATGCCTTGTTCTAAAGCTCTTTGGGAACCGCTTGCGTAGCCCCACACACCTGGGGGCTGCAGGCTTTCCTGCTGCCTTCAGCCTCAAAACCACCCTTTCCCACTTGGCGCCGCGCCAGGCACAAAAATGCCCATATGTCTGGAGATGACTCCAACGCCCAAAGAGCCAGCAGCGAAAACTATGCCTTGTTCTAAAGCTCTTTGGGAACGGCTTGCGTAGCCCCACACACCTGGGGGCTGCAGGCTTTCCTGCTGCCTTCAGCCTCAAAACCACCCTTTCCCACTTGGCGCCGCGCCAGGCACAAAAATGGCCATATGGCTAGAAACTGGTCCCACGCCCAAAGAGCCAGCAGGGAAAACTATGCCTTGTTTTAAAGCTCTTTGCGAACCGCTTGCATAGCCCCACACACCTGCGGGCTGCAGGCTTTCCTGCTGCCTTCAGCCTCAAAACCACCCTTTCCCACTTGTCGCGGCGCCAAGCCCCAAAATGGCCATATGTCTGGAGATGGGTCCAACGCCCAAAGAGCCAGCAGGGAAAACTATGCCTTGTTTTAAAGCTCTTTGGGAACGGCTTGCGTAGCCGCACACACCTGGGCGCTGCAGGCTTTCCTGCTGCCTTCAGCCTCAAAACCACCCTTCCCCACTTGTCGCCGCGCCAGGCACAAAAATGGCCATATGGCTGGAGACTGGTCCCACGCCCAAAGAGCCAGCAGGGAAAACTAGGCCTTGTTCTAAAGCTCTTTGGGAACCTCTTGCGTAGCCCCATGGACCTGGGGGCTGCAGGCTTTCCTGCTGCCTTCAGCCTCAAAAACACCCTTTCCCACTCGGCGCCGCGCCAGGCACAAAAATGGCCATATGGCTGGAGACTGGTCCCACGCCCAAAGAGCCAGCAGGGAAAACTAGGCCTTGTTCTAAAGCTCTTTGGGAACCGCTTGCGTAGCCTCACACAGCTGCGGGCTGCAGGCTTTTTTGGCACTTTCAGCCTCAAAACCACCTATTCCAACTTCTGGCCGCACCAGGCACAAAAATGGCCATATGTCTGGAGATTGGTCCCACGCCCAAAGAGCCAGCTGGGAAAACTATGCCTTGTTCTAAAGCTCTTTGGGAACGGCTTGCGTAGCCCCACAGACCTGGGGGCTGCAGGCTTTCATGCTGCCTTCAGCCTCAAAACCACCCTTTCCCACTTGGCACCGCGCCAGGCAAAAAAATGCCCATATGTCTGGAGATTGGTCCCACGCCCAAAGAGCCAGCAGCGAAAACTATGCCTTGTTCTAAAGCTCTTTGGGAACCGCTTGCGTAGCCCCACAGACCTTGGGGCTGCAGGCTTTCCTGCTGCCTTCAGCCTCAAAACCACCCTTTCCCACTTGGCGCCGCGCCAGGCACAAAAATGGCCATATGGCTGGAGACTGGTCCCACGCCCAAAGAGCCAGCAGGGAAAACTAGGCCTTGTTCTAAAGCTCTTTGGGAACCGCTTGCGTAGCCCTACACACCTGCGGGCTGCAGGCTTTTTTGGCACTTTCAGCATCAAAACCACCCTTTCCCACTTGTGGCCGCACCAGGCACAAAAATGGCAATATGTCTGTTCATGGGTCCCACACCCAAAGAGCCAGCAGGGAATACTAGGCCTTGTTCTAAAGCTCTTTGGGAACCGCTTGCGTAGCCCCACAGACCTGGGGGCTGCAGGCTTTCCTGCTGCCTTCAGCCTCAAAACCACCCTTTCCCACTTGGCGCCACGCCAGGCACAAAAATTGCCATAGGTATGGATATGGGTCCTACACCCAAAGAGCCAGCAGGGAAAACTATGCCTTGTTCTAAAGCTCTTTGGGAACCGCTTGCGTAGCCCCATGGACCTGGGGGCTGCAGGCTTTTTTGGCACTTTCAGCCTCAAAACCACCTATTCCCACTTCTGGCCGCGCCAGGCACAAAAATGGCCATATGTCTGTTGATGGGTCCCACGCCCAAAGAGCCAGCAGGAAAAACTAGGCCTTGTTCTAAAGCTCTTTGGGAACCGCTTGCGTAGCCCCACACACCTGGGGGCTGCAGGCTTTTTCGGCACTTTCAGCCTCAAAACCACCCTTTCCCACTTGGCGCCGCGCCAGGCACAAAAATGGCCATATGGCTGGAGATTGGTCCCACGCCCAAAGAGCCAGCAGGGAAAACTAGGCCTTGTTCTAAAGCTCTTTGGGAACCGCTTGCGTAGCCCCACACACATGGGGGCTGCAGGCTTCCCTGCTGCCTTCAGCCTCAAAACCACCCTTCCCCACTTGTCGCCGCGCCAGGCACAAAAATGGCCATATGTCTGGAGACTGGTCCCACGCCCAAAGAGCCAGCAGGGAAACCTATGCCTTGTTCTAAAGCTCTTTGGGAACCGCTTGCGTAGCCCCACACACCTGGGGGCTGCAGTCTTTCCTGCTGCCGTCAGCCTCAAAAACACCCTTTCCCACTTGGCGCCGCGCCAGGCACAAAAATGGCCATATGGCTGGAGACTGGTCCCACGCCCAAAGAGCCTGCAGGGAAAACTAGGCCTTGTTCTAAAGCTCTTTGGGAACCGCTTGCGTAGCCCTACACACCTGGGGGCTGCAGGCTTTCCTGCTGCCTTCAGCCTCAAAACCACCCTTTCCCACTTGGCGCCACGCCAGGCACAAAAATTGCCATAGGTATGGATATGGGTCCTACACCCAAAGAGCCAGCAGGGAAAACTATGCCTTGTTCTAAAGCTCTTTGGGAACCGCTTGCGTAGCCCCACACAGCTGCGGGCTGCAGGCTTTTTTGGCACTTTCAGCCTCAAAACCACCTATTCCCACTTCTGGCCGCACCAGGCACAAAAATGGCCATATGTCTGTTGATGGGTCCCACGCCCAAAGAGCCAGCAGGGAAAACTAGGCCTTGTTCTAAAGCTTTTTGGGAACCGCTTGCGTAGCCCCACACACCTGGGGGCTGCAGTCTTTCCTGCTGCCTTCAGCCTCAAAACCACCCTTTCCCACTTGGCGCCGCGCCAGGCACAAAAATGGCCATATGGCTGGAGACTGGTCCCACGCACAAAGAGCCAGTAGGGAAAACTAGGCCTTGTTCTAAAGCTCTTTGGGAACCGCTTGCGTAGCCCTACACACCTGCGGGCTGAAGGCTTTTTTGGCACTTTCAGCATCAAAACCACCCTTTCCCACTTGTGGCCGCACCAGGCACAAAAATGGCCATATGTCTGTTGATGGGTCCCACGCCCAAAGAGCCAGCAGGGAAAACTAGGCCTTGTTCTAAAGCTCTTTGGGAACCGCTTGCGTAGCCCCACAGACCTGGGGGCTGCAGGCTTTCCTGCTGCCTTCAGCCTCAAAACCACCGTTTCCCACTTGGCGCCGCGCCAGGCACAAAAATGGACATATGGCTGGAGACTGGTCCCACGCCCAAAGAGCCAGCAGGGAAAACTATGCCTTGTTCTAAAGCTCTTTGGGAAACGCTTGCGTAGCCCCACACACCTGGGGGCTGCAGGCTTTCCTGCTGCCTTCAGCCTCAAAACCACCCTTTCCCACTTTGCGCAGCGCCAGGCACAAAAATGGCCATATGGCTGGAGATTGGTCCCACGCCCAAAGAGCCAGCAGGGAAAACAAGGCCTTGTTCTAAATCTCTTTGGGAACCGCTTGCGTAGCCCCACACACATGGGGGCTGCAGGCTTTCCTGCTGCCTTCAGCCTCAAAAGCACCCTTCCCCACTTGGCGCCGCGCCAGGCACAAAAATTGCCATATGGCTGGAGCTTGGTCCCATGCCCAAAGAGCCAGCAGGGAAAACTATGCCTTGTTCTAAAGCTCTTTGGGAACCGCTTGCGTAGCCCCACACGCCTGGGGGCTGCAGGCTTTCCTGCTGCCTTCAGCCTCAAAACCACCCTTCCCCACTTGTCGCCGCGCCAGGCACAAAAATGGCCATATGTCTGGAGACTGGTCCCACGCCCAAAGAGCCAGCAGGGAAAACTAGGCCTTGTTCTAAAGCTCTTTGGGAACCTCTTGCGTAGCCCCACAGACCTGGGGGCTGCAGGCTTTCCTGCTGCCTTCAGCCTCAAAAACACCCTTTCCCACTTGGCGCCGCGCCAGGCACAAAAATGGACATATGGCTGGAGACTGGTCCCACGCCCAAAGAGCCAGCAGGGAAAACTATGCCTTGTTCTAAAGCTCTTTGGGAACCGCTTGCGTAGCCCCACACACCTGGGGGCTGCAGGCTTTTTTGGCACTTTCAGCCTCAAAACCACCTATTCCAACTTCTGGCCGCACCAGGCACAAAAATGGCCATATGTCTGGAGATTGGTCCCACGCCCAAAGAGTCAGCAGGGAAAATTATGCCTTGTTCTAAAGCTCTTTGGGAACGGCTTGCGTAGCCTCACACACCTGGGGGCTGCAGGCTTTCCTGCTGCCTTCAGCCTCAAAACCACCCTTTCCCACTTGGCACCGCGCCAGGCACAAAAATGGCCATATGGCTGGAGATTGGTCCCACGCCCAAAGAGCCAGCAGGGAAAACAAGGCCTTGTTCTAAAGCTCTTTGGGAACCGCTTGCGTAGCCCCACACACATGGGGGCTGCAGGCTTTCCTGCTGCCTTCAGCCTCAAAAGCACCCTTCCCCACTTGGCGCCGCGCCAGGCACAAAAATTGCCATATGGCTGGAGCTTGGTCCCATGCCCAAAGAGCCAGCAGGGAAAACTATGCCTTGTTCTAAAGCTCTTTGGGAACCGCTTGCGTAGCCCCACACGCCTGGGGGCTGCAGGCTTTCCTGCTGCCTTCAGCCTCAAAACCACCCTTCCCCACTTGTCGCCGCGCCAGGCACAAAAATGGCCATATGTCTGGAGACTGGTCCCACGCCCAAAGAGCCAGCAGGGAAAACTAGGCCTTGTTCTAAAGCTCTTTGGGAACCTCTTGCGTAGCCCCACAGACCTGGGGGCTGCAGGCTTTCCTGCTGCCTTCAGCCTCAAAAACACCCTTTCCCACTTGGCGCCGCGCCAGGCACAAAAATGGACATATGGCTGGAGACTGGTCCCACGCCCAAAGAGCCAGCAGGGAAAACTATGCCTTGTTCTAAAGCTCTTTGGGAACCGCTTGCGTAGCCCCACACACCTGGGGGCTGCAGGCTTTTTTGGCACTTTCAGCCTCAAAACCACCTATTCCAACTTCTGGCCGCACCAGGCACAAAAATGGCCATATGTCTGGAGATTGGTCCCACGCCCAAAGAGTCAGCAGGGAAAATTATGCCTTGTTCTAAAGCTCTTTGGGAACGGCTTGCGTAGCCTCACACACCTGGGGGCTGCAGGCTTTCCTGCTGCCTTCAGCCTCAAAACCACCCTTTCCCACTTGGCACCGCGCCAGGCAAAAAAATGGCCATATGTCTGGAGATTGGTCCCACGCCCAAAGAGTCAGCAGCGAAAACTATGCCTTGTTCTAAAGCTCTTTGGGAACCGCTTGCGTAGCCCCACACACCTGCGGGCTGCAGGCTTTCCTGCTGCCTTCAGCCTCAAAACCACCCTTTCCCACTTGGCTCCACGCCAGGCACAAAAATTGCCATAGGTATGGATATGGGTCCTACACCCAAAGAGCCAGCAGGGAAAACTATGCCTTGTTCTAAAGCTCTTTGGGAACCGCTTGCGTAGCCCCATGGACCTGGGGGCTGCAGGCTTTTTTGGCACTTTCAGCCTCAAAACCACCTGTTCCCACTTCTGGCCGCACCAGGCACAAAAACGGCCATATGTCTGTTGATGGGTCCCACGCCCAAAGAGCCAGCAGGGAAAACTAGGCCTTGTTCTAAAGCTCTTTGGGAACCGCTTGCGTAGCCCCACACACCTGGGGGCTGCAGGCTTTTTCGGCACTTTCAGCCTAAAAACCACCCTTGCCCACTTGGCGCCGCGCCAGGCACAAAAATGCCCATGTGTCTGGAGACTGGTCCCACACCCAAAGAGCCAGCAGGGAAAACTATGCCTTGTTCTAAAGCTCTTTGGGAACCGCTTGCATAGCCCCACAGACCTGGGGGCTGCAGGCTTTCCTGCTGCCTTCAGCCTCAAAACCACCCTTTCCCACTTTGCGCCGCGCCAGGCACAAAAATGGCCATATGGCTGGAGATTGGTCCCACGCCCAAAGAGCCAGCAGGGAAAACTATGCCTTGTTCTAAAGCTCTTTGGGAACTGCTTGCGTAGCCCCACAGACCTGGGGGCTGCAGGCTTCCCTGCTGCCGTCAGCCTCAAAAACACCCTTTCCCACTTGGCGCCGCGCCAGGCACAAAAATGGCCATATGGCTGGAGACTGGTCCCACGCCCAAAGAGCCTGCAGGGAAAACTAGGCCTTGTTCTAAAGCTCTTTGGGAACCGCTTGCGTAGCCCCACACACCTGGGGGCTGCAGGCTTTCCTGCTGCCTTCAGCCTCAAAACCACCCTTTCCCACTTGGCGCCACGCCAGGCACAAAAATTGCCATAGGTATGGATATGGGTCCTACACCCAAAGAGCCAGCAGGGAAAACTATGCCTTGTTCTAAAGCTCTTTGGGAACCGCTTGCGTAGCCCCACACAGCTGCGGGCTGCAGGCTTTTTTGGCACTTTCAGCCTCAAAACCACCTATTCCCACTTCTGGCCGCACCAGGCACAAAAATGGCCATATGTCTGTTGATGGGTCCCACGCCCAAAGAGTCAGCAGGGAAAACTAGGCCTTGTTCTAAAGCTCTTTGGGAAACGCTTGCGTAGCCCCACACACCTGGGGGCTGCAGGCTTTCCTGCTGCCTTCAGCCTCAAAACCACCCTTTCCCACTTGGCGCCGCGCCAGGCACAAAAATGGCCATATGGCTGGAGACTGGTCCCACGCCCAAAGAGCCAGCAGGGAAAACTATGCCTTGTTCTAAAGCTCTTTGGGAACCGCTTGCGTAGCCCTACACACCTGCGGGCTGCAGGCTTTTTTGGCACTTTCAGCATCAAAACCACCCTTTCCCACTTGTGGCCGCACCAGGCACAAAAATGGCCATATGTCTGTTGATGGGTCCCACGCCCAAAGAGCCAGCAGGGAAAACTAGGCCTTGTTTTAAAGCTCTTTGGGAACCGCTTGCGTAGCCCCACACACATGGGGGCTGCAGGCTTTCCTGCTGCCTTCAGCCTCAAAACCACCCTTTCCCACTTGGCACCGCGCCAGGCAAAAAAATGCCCATATGTCTGGAGATTGGTCCCACGCCCAAAGAGCCAGCAGCGAAAACTATGCCTTGTTCTAAAGCTCTTTGGGAACCGCTTGCGTAGCCCCACACACCTGGGGGCTGCAGGCTTTCCTGCTGCCTTCAGCCTCAAAACCACCCTTTCCTACTTGGCGCCGCGCCAGGCACAAAAATGGCCATATGGCTGGAGACTGGTCCCACGCCCAAAGAGCCAGCAGGGAAAACTATGCCTTGTTCTAAAGCTCTTTGGGAACCGCTTGCGTAGCCCCACACACCTGGGGGCTGCAGGCTTTTTCGGCACTTTCAGCCTAAAAACCACCCTTGCCCACTTGGCGCCGCGCCAGGCACAAAAATGCCCATGTGTCTGGAGACTGGTCCCACACCCAAAGAGCCAGCAGGGAAAACTAGGCCTTGTTCTAAAACTCTTTGGGAACGGCTTGCGTAGCCCCACACACATGGGGGCTGCAGGCTTTCCTGCTGCCTTCAGCCTCAAAACCACCCTTCCCCACTTGTCGCCGCGCCAGGCACAAAAATGTCCATATGTCTGGAGACTGGTCCCACGCCCAAAGAGTCAGCAGGGAAAACTATGCCTTGTTCTAAAGCTCTTTGGGAAACGCTTGCGTAGCCCCACACACCTGGGGGCTGCAGGCTTTCCTGCTGCCTTCAGCCTCAAAACCACCCTTCCCCACTTGGCGCCGCGCCAGGCACAAAAATTGCCATATGGCTGGAGCTTGGTCCCATGCCCAAAGAGCCAGCAGGGAAAACTATGCCTTGTTCTAAAGCTCTTTGGGAACCGCTTGCGTAGCCCTACACACCTGCGGGCTGCAGGCTTTTTTGGCACTTTCAGCCTCAAAACCACCTATTCCAACTTCTGGCCGCACCAGGCACAAAAATGGCCATATGTCTGGAGATTGGTCCCACGCCCAAAGAGCCAGCAGGGAAAACTATGCCTTGTTCTAAAGCTCTTTGGGAAACGCTTGCGTAGCCCCACACACCTGGGGGCTGCAGGATTTCCTGCTGCCTTCAGCCTCAAACCACCCTTTCCCACTTGGCACCGCGCCAGGCAAAAAAATGCCCATATGTCTGGAGATTGGTCCCACGCCCAAAGAGTCAGCAGGGAAAACTAGGCCTTGTTCTAAAGCTCTTTGGGAACCGCTTGCGTAGCCCCACACACCTGGGGGCTGCAGGCTTTCCTGCTGCCTTCAGCCTCAAAACCACCCTTTCCCACTTGGCGCCACGCCAGGCACAAAAATTGCCATAGGTATGGATATGGGTCCTACACCCAAAGAGCCAGCAGGGAAAACTAGGCCTTGTTCTAAAGCTCTTTGGGAACCGCTTGCGTAGCCCCACACACCTGGGGGCTGCAGGCTTTTTCGGCACTTTCAGCCTAAAAACCACCCTTGCCCACTTGGCGCCGCGCCAGGCACAAAAATGCCCATATGTCTGGGGACTGGTCCCACACCCAAAGAGCCAGCAGGGAAAACTATGCCTTGTTCTAAAGCTCTTTGGGAACCGCTTGCGTAGCCCCACACAGCTGCGGGCTGCAGGCTTTTTTGGCACTTTCAGCCTCAAAACCACCTATTCCAACTTCTGGCCGCACCAGGCACAAAAATGGCCATATGTCTGTTGGTGGGTCCCACGCCCAAAGAGTCAGCAGGGAAAACTAGGCCTTGTTCTAAAGCTCTTTGGGAACGGCTTGCGTAGCCCCACGGACCTGGGGGCTGCAGGCTTTCCTGCTGCCTTCAGCCTCAAAACCACCCTTTCCCACTTGGCGCCACGCCAGGCACAAAAATTGCCATAGGTATGGATATGGGTCCTGCACCCAAAGAGCCACCAGGGAAAACTATGCCTTGTTCTAAAGCTCTTTGGGAACCGCTTGCGTAGCCCCACACAGCTGCGGGCTGCAGGCTTTTTTGGCACTTTCAGCCTCAAAACCACCTATTCCCACTTCTGGCCGCACCAGGCACAAAAATGGCCATATGTCTTTTGATGGGTCCCACGCCGAAAGAGACAGCAGGGAAAACTAGGCCTTGTTCTAAAGCTCTTGGGGAACCGCTTGCGTAGCCCCACACACCTGGGGGCTGCAGGCTTTCCTGCTGCCTTCAGCCTCAAAACCACCCTTTCCCACTTGGCGCCGCGCCAGGCACAAAAATGGCCATATGGCTGGAGACTGGTCCCACGCCCAAAGAGCCAGCAGGGAAAACTATGCCTTGTTCTAAAGCTCTTTGGGAACGGCTTGCGAAGCCCCACACACCTGGGGGCTGCAGGCTTTTTCGGCACTTTCAGCCTAAAAACCACCCTTTCCCACTTGGCGCCGCGCCAGGCACAAAAATGCCCATGTGTCTGGAGACTGGTCCCACGCCCAAAGAGCCAGCAGGGAAAACTATGCCTTGTTCTAAAGCTCTTTGGGAACCTCTTGCGTAGCCCCACACACCTGGGGGCTGCAGGCTTTCCTGCTGCCTTCAGCCTCAAAACCACCCTTTCCCACTTGGCGCCACGCCAGGCACAAAAATGGCCATATGGCTGGAGACTGGTCCCACGCCCAAAGAGCCAGCAGGGAAAACTAGGCCTTGTTCTAAAGCTCTTTGGGAACCACTTGCGTAGCCCCACTCAGCTGCGGGCTGCAGGCTTTTTTGGCACTTTCAGCCTCAAAACCACCTATTCCCACTTCTGGCCGCACCAGGCACAAAAATGGCCATATGTCTGTTGATGGGTCCCACGCCCAAAGAGTCAGCAGGGAAAACTAGGCCTTGTTCTAAAGCTCTTTGGGAACCGCTTGCGTAGCCCTACACACCTGCGGGCTGCAGGCTTTCCTGCTGCCTTCAGCCTCAAAACCACCCTTTCCCACTTGGCGCCGCGCCAGGCACAAAAATGGCCATATGGCTGGAGACTGGTCCCACGCCCAAAGAGCCAGCAGGGAAAACTATGCCTTGTTCTAAAGCTCTTTGGAAACCGCTTGCGTAGCCCCACACAGCTGCGGGCTGCAGGCTTTTTTGGCACTTTCAGCCTCAAAACCACCTATTCCCACTTCTGGCCGCACCAGGCACACAAATGGCCATATGTCTGTTGATGGGTCCCACGCCCAAAGAGTCAGCAGGGAAAACTAGGCCTTGTTCTAAAGCTCTTGGGGAACCGCTTGCGTAGCCCCACACACCTGGGGGCTGCAGGCTTTCCTGCTGCCTTCAGCCTCAAAACCACCCTTTCCCACTTGGCGCCACGCCAGGCACAAAAATTGCCATAGGTATGGATATGGGTCCTGCACCCAAAGAGCCAGCAGGGAAAACTATGCCTTGTTCTAAAGCTCTTTGGGAACCGCTTGCGTAGCCCCACACAGCTGCGGGCTGCAGGCTTTTTTGGCACTTTCAGCCTCAAAACCACCTATTCCCACTTCTGGCCGCACCAGGCACACAAATGGCCATATGTCTGTTGATGGGTCCCACGCCCAAAGAGTCAGCAGGGAAAACTAGGCCTTGTTCTAAAGCTCTTTGGGAACGGCTTGCATAGCCCCACAGACCTGGGGGCTGCAGGCTTTCCTGCTGCCTTCAGCCTCAAAACCACCCTTTCCCACTTGGCGCCACGCCAGGCACAAAAATTGCCATAGGTATGGATATGGGTCCTGCACCCAAAGAGCCAGCAGGGAAAACTATGCCTTGTTCTAAAGCTCTTTGGGAACCGCTTGCGTAGCCCCACACAGCTGCGGGCTGCAGGCTTTTTTGGCACTTTCAGCCTCAAAACCACCTATTCCCACTTCTGGCCGCACCAGGCACAAATATGGCCATATGTCTGTTGATGGGTCCCACGCCCAAAGAGTCAGCAGGGAAAACTAGGCCTTGTTCTAAAGCTCTTTGGGAACCGCTTGCGTAGCGCCACACACATGGGGGCTGCAGGCTTTCCTGCTGCCTTCAGCCTCAAAACCACCCTTTCCCACTTGGCGCCGCGCCAGGCACAAAAATGGCCATATGTCTGGAGACTGGTCCCACGCCCAAAGAGCCAGCAGGGAAAACTAGGCCTTGTTCTAAAGCTCTTTGGGAACCGCTTGCGTAGCCCTACACACCTGCGGGCTGCAGGCTTTTTTGGCACTTTCAGCATCAAAACCACCCTTTCCCACTTGTGGCCGCACCAGGCACAAAAATGGCCATATGTCTGTTGATGGGTCCCACGCCCAAAGAGCCAGCAGGGAAAACTAGGCCTTGTTCTAAAGCTCTTTGGGAACCGCTTGCGTAGCCCCACACACATGGGGGCTGCAGGCTTTCCTGCTGCCTTCAGCCTCAAAACCACTGTTTCCCACTTGGCGCCGCGCCAGGCACAAAAATGGCCATATGGCTGGAGACTGGTCCCACACCCAAAGAGCCAGCAGGGAAAACTATGCCTTGTTCTAAAGCTCTTTGGGAACGGCTTGCGTAGCCTCACACACCTGGGGGCTGCAGGCTTTCCTGCTGCCTTCAGCCTCAAAACCACCCTTTCCCACTTGGCACCGCGCCAGGCAAAAAAATGCCCATATGTCTGGAGATTGGTCCCACGCCCAAAGAGCCAGCAGCGAAAACTATGCCTTGTTCTAAAGCTCTTTGGGAACGGCTTGAGTAGCCCCACACACCTGGGGGCTGCAGGCTTTCCTGCTGCCTTCAGCCTCAAAACCACCCTTTCCCACTTGGCGCCACGCCAGGCACAAAAATTGCCATATGTCTGGAGACTGGTCCCACGCCCAAAGAGCCAGCAGGGAAAACTATGCCTTGTTCTAAAGCTCTTTGGGAACCGCTTCCGTAGCCCCACACAGCTGCGGGCTGCAGGCTTTTTTGGCACTTTCATCCTCAAAACCACCTATTCCCACTTCTGGCCGCACCAGGCACAAAAATGGTCATATGTCTGTTGGTGGGTCCCACGCCCAAAGAGTCAGCAGGGAAAACTAGGCCTTGTTCTAAAGCTCTTTGGGAACGGCTTGCGTAGCCCCACAGACCTGGGGGCTGCAGGCTTTCCTGCTGCCTTCAGCCTCAAAACCACCCTTTCCCACTTGGCGCCACGCCAGGCACAAAAATTGCCATAGGTATGGATATGGGTCCTGCACCCAAAGAGCCACCAGGGAAAACTATGCCTTGTTCTAAAGCTCTTTGGGAACCGCTTGCGTAGCCCCACACAGCTGCGGGCTGCAGGCTTTTTTGGCACTTTCAGCCTCAAAACCACCTATTCCCACTTCTGGCCGCACCAGGCAAAAAAATGCCCATATGTCTGGAGATTGGTCCCACGCCCAAAGAGCCAGCAGGGAAAACTATGCCTTGTTCTAAAGCTCTTTGGGAACGGCTTGCGAAGCCCCACACACCTGGGGGCTGCAGGCTTTTTCGGCACTTTCAGCCTAAAAACCACCCTTTCCCACTTGGCGCCGCGCCAGGCACAAAAATGCCCATGTGTCTGGAGACTGGTCCCACGCCCAAAGAGCCAGCAGGGAAAACTAGGCCTTGTTCTAAAGCTCTTTGGGAACCTCTTGCGTAGCCCCACACACCTGGGGGCTGCAGGCTTTCCTGCTGCCTTCAGCCTCAAAACCACCCTTTCCCACTTGGCGCCACGCCAGGCACAAAAATGGCCATATGGCTGGAGACTGGTCCTACGCCCAAAGAGCCAGCAGGGAAAACTAGGCCTTGTTCTAAAGCTCTTTGGGAACTACTTGCGTAGCCCCACTCAGCTGCGGGCTGCAGGCTTTTTTGGCACTTTCAGCCTCAAAACCACCTATTCCCACTTCTGGCCGCACCAGGCACAAAAATGGCCATATGTCTGTTGATGGGTCCCACGCCCAAAGAGTCAGCAGGGAAAACTAGGCCTTGTTCTAAAGCTCTTTGGGAACCGCTTGCGTAGCCCTACACACCTGCGGGCTGCAGGCTTTCCTGCTGCCTTCAGCCTCAAAACCACCCTTTCCCACTTGGCGCCGCGCCAGGCACAAAAATGGCCATATGGCTGGAGACTGGTCCCACGCCCAAAGAGCCAGCAGGGAAAACTATGCCTTGTTCTAAAGCTCTTTGGAAACCGCTTGCGTAGCCCCACACAGCTGCGGGCTGCAGGCTTTTTTGGCACTTTCAGCCTCAAAACCACCTATTCCCACTTCTGGCCGCACCAGGCACACAAATGGCCATATGTCTGTTGATGGGTCCCACGCCCAAAGAGTCAGCAGGGAAAACTAGGCCTTGTTCTAAAGCTCTTTGGGAACGGCTTGCGTAGCCCCACAGACTTGGGGGCTGCAGGCTTTCCTGCTGCCTTCAGCCTCAAAACCACCCTTTCCCACTTGGCGCCACGCCAGGCACAAAAATTGCCATAGGTATGGATATGGGTCCTGCACCCAAAGAGCCAGCAGGGAAAACTATGCCTTGTTCTAAAGCTCTTTGGGAACCGCTTGCGTAGCCCCACACAGCTGCGGGCTGCAGGCTTTTTTGGCACTTTCAGCCTCAAAACCACCTATTCCCACTTCTGGCCGCACCAGGCACAAAAATGGCCATATGTCTGGAGACTGGTCCCAGGCCCAAAGAGCCAGCAGGGAAAAATAGGCCTTGTTCTAAAGCTCTTTGGGAACCGCTTGCGTAGCCCCACAGACCTGGGGGCTGCAGGCTTTCCTGCTGCCTTCAGCCTCAAAACCACCCTTTCCCACTTGGCGCCGCGCCAGGCACAAAAATGGCCATATGGCTGGAGACTGGTCCCACGCCCAAAGAGCCAGCAGGGAAAACTATGCCTTGTTCTAAAGCTCTTTGGAACCGCTTGCGTAGCCCCACAGACCTGGGGGCTGCAGGCTTTCCTGCTGCCTTCAGCCTCAAAACCACCCTTTCCCACTTGGCACCGCGCCAGGCACAAAAATGCCCATATGTCTGGGGACTGGTCCCACGCCCAAAGAGCCAGCAGGGAAAACTATGCCTTGTTCTAAAGCTCTTTGGGAACGGCTTGGGTAGCCCCACACACCTGGGGGCTGCAGGCTTTCCTGCTGCCTTCAGCCTCAAAACCACCCTTTCCCACTTGGCGCCGCGCCAGGCCCAAAAATGGCCATATGGCTAGAGACTGGTCCCACGCGCAAAGAGCCAGCAGGGAAAACTAGGCCTTGTTCTAAAGCTCTTTGGGAAACGCTTGCATAGCCGCACACACCTGGGGGCTGCAGGCTTTCCTGCTGCCTTCAGCCTCAAAACCACCCTTTCCCACTTGTCGCCGCGCCAAGCCCCAAAATGGCCATATGTCTGGAGATGGGTCCAACGCCCAAAGAGCCAGCAGGGAAAACTATGCATTGTTCTAAAGCTCTTTGGGAACCGCTTGCGTAGCCCCACAGACCTGGGGGCTGCAGGCTTTTTCGGTACTTTCAGCCTGAAAACCACCCTTTCGCACTTGGCGCCGCGCCAGGCACAAAAATGCCCATATGTCTGGAGACTGGTCCCAGGCCCAAAGAGCCAGCAGGGAAAAATAGGCCTTGTTCTAAAGCTCTTTGGGAACCGCTTGCGTAGCCCCACAGACCTGGGGGCTGCAGGCTTTCCTGCTGCCTTCAGCCTCAAAACCACCCTTTCCCACTTGGCGCCGCGCCAGGCACAAAAATTGCATAGGTATGGATATGGGTCCTACACCCAAGGAGCCAGCAGGGAAAACTATGCCTTGTTCTAAAGCTCTTTGGGAACGGCTTGCGTAGCCCCACACACCTGGGGGCTGCAGGCTTTCCTGCTGCCTTCAGCCTCAAAACCACCCTTTCCCACTTGGCGCCGCGCCAGGCACAAAAATGGCCATATGGCTAGAGACTGGTCCCACGCCCAAAGAGCCAGCAGGGAAAACTATGCCTTGTTCTAAAGCTCTTTGGGAACCGCTTGCATAGCCCCACACACCTGCGGGCTGCAGGCTTTCCTGCTGCCTTCAGCCTCAAAACCACCCTTTCCCACTTGTCGCCGCGCCAGGCACAAAAATGGCCATATGTCTGGAGACTGGTCCCACGCCCAAAGAGCCAGCAGGGAAAACTATGCCTTGTTCTAAAGCTCTTTGGGAACCGCTTGCATAGCCCCACACACCTGCGGGCTGCAGGCTTTCCTGCTGCCTTCAGCCTCAAAACCACCCTTCCCCACTTGGCGCCGCGCCAGGCACAAAAATGGCCATATGTCTGGAGACTGGTCCCACACCCAAAGAGCCAGCAGGGAAAACTATGCCTTGTTCTAAAGCTCTTTGGGAACCGCTTGCATAGCCCCACACACCTGCGGGCTGCAGGCTTTCCTGCTGCCTTCAGCCTCAAAACCACCCTTCCCCACTTGTCGCCGTGCCAGGCAGAAAAATGGCCATATGTCTGGAGACTGGTCCCACGCCCAAAGAGCCAGCAGGGAAAACTATGCCTTGTTCTAAAGCTCTTTGGGAACCTCTTGCGTAGCCCCACGGACCTGGGGGCTGCAGGCTTTCCTGCTGCCTTCAGCCTCAAAACCACCCTTTCCCACTTGGCGCCGCGCCAGGCAAAAAAATGCCCATATGTCTGGAGATTGGTCCCACGCCCAAAGAGCCAGCAGGGAAAACTAGGCCTTGTTCTAAAGCTCTTTGGGAACCGCTTGCGTAGCCCCACAGACCTGGGGGCTGCAGGCTTTCCTGCTGCCTTCAGCCTCAAAAACACCCTTTCCCACTTGGCGCCGCGCAAGGCACAAAAATGGACATATGGCTGGAGACTGGTCCCACGCCCAAAGAGCCAGCAGGGAAAACTATGCCTTGTTCTAAAGCTCTTTGGGAACCGCTTGCGTAGCCCCACACACATGGGGGCTGCAGGCTTTTTCGGCACTTTCACCCTAAAAACCACCCTTTCCCACTTGCCGCCGCGCCAGGCACAAAAATGCCCATATGTCTGGAGACTGGTCCCACACCCAAAGAGCCAGCAGGGAAAACTATGCCTTGTTATAAAGCTCTTTGGGAAACACTTGCGTAGCCCCACACACCTGGGGGCTGCAGGCTTTCCTGCTGCCTTCAGCCTCAAAACCACCCTTTCCCACTTGGCACCGCGCCAGGCACAAAAATGGCCATATGGCTGGAGATTGGTCCCACGCCCAAAGAGCCAGCAGGGAAAACTATGCCTTGTTCTAAAGCTCTTTGGGAACCGCTTGCGTAGCCCCACACACATGGGGGCTGCAGGCTTTCCTGCTGCCTTCAGCCTCAAAACCACCCTTCCCCACTTGTCGCCGCGCCAGGCACAAAAATGGCCATATGTCTGGAGACTGGTCCCACGCCCAAAGAGCCAGCAGGGAAAACTATGCCTTGTTCTAAAGCTCTTTGGGAACCTCTTGCGTAGCCCCACAGACCTGGGGGCTGCAGGCTTTCCTGCTGCCTTCAGCCTCAAAAACACCCTTTCCCACTTGGCGCCGCGCCAGGCACAAAAATGGCCATATGGCTGGAGACTGGTCCCACGCCCAAAGAGCCAGCAGGGAAAACTAGGCCTTGTTCTAAAGCTCTTTGGGAACCGCTTGCGTAGCCCCACACAGCTGCGGGCTGCAGGCTTTTTTGGCACTTTCAGCCTCAAAACCACCTATTCCCACTTCTGGCCGCACCGGGCACAAAAATGGCCATATGTCTGCAGATTGGTCCCACGCCCAAAGAGCCACCAGGGAAAAATATGCCTTGTTCTAAAGCTCTTTGGGAACGGCTTGCGTAGCCCCACAGACCTGGGGGCTGCAGGCTTTCCTGCTGCCTTCAGCCTCAAAACCACCCTTTCCCACTTGGCGCCGCGCCAGGCAAAAAATGGCCATATGTCTGGAGATTGGTCCCACGCCCAAAGAGCCAGCAGGGAAAACTAGGCCTTGTTCTAAAGCTCTTTGGGAACCGCTTGCGTAGCCCTACACAGCTGCGGGCTGCAGGCATTTTCGGCACTTTCAGCATCAAAACCACCCTTTCCCACTTGTGGCCGCACCAGGCACAAAAATGGCCATATGGCTGGAGACTGGTCCCACGCCCAAAGAGCCAGCAGGGAAAACTATGCCTTGTTCTAAAGCTCTTTGGGAAACGCTTGCGTAGCCCCACACACATGGGGGCTGCAGGCTTTCCTGCTGCCTTCAGCCTCAAAACCACCCTTTCCCACTTGGCGCCGCGCCAAGCCCCAAAATGGCCATATGTCTGGAGATGGGTCCTACACCCAAAGAGCCAGCAGGGAAAACTAGGCCTTGTTCTAAAGCTCTTTGGGAACCGCTTGCGTAGCCCCACACAGCTGCGGGCTGCAGGCTTTTTTGGCACTTTCAGCCTCAAAACCACCTATTCCCACTTCTGGCCGCACCGGGCACAATAATGGCCATATGTCTGTTGATGGGTCCCACGCCCAAAGAGCCAGCAGGGAAAACTAGGCCTTGTTCTAAAGCTCTTTGGGAACGGCTTGCGTAGCCCCACACACCTGGGGGCTGCAGGCTTTCCTGCTGCCTTCAGCCTCAAAACCACCCTTCCCCACTTGTCGCCGCGCCAGGCACAAAAATGGCCATATGTCTGGAGACTGGTCCCACGCTTAAAGAGCCAGCAGGGAAAACTATGCCTTGTTCTAAAGCTCTTTGGGAACGGCTTGCGTAGCCCCACACACCTGGGGGCTGCAGGCTTTCCTGCTGCCTTCAGCCTCAAAAGCACCCTTTCCCACTTGGCGCCGCGCCAGGCACAAAAATGGCCATATGGCTGGAGACTGGTCCCACGCCCAAAGAGCCAGCAGGGAAAACTATGCCTTGTTCTAAAGCTCTTAGGGAACCGCTTGCATAGCCCCACACACCTGGGGGCTGCAGGCTTTCCTGCTGCCTTCAGCCTCAAAAACACCCTTCCCCACTTGTCGCCGCGCCAAGCCCCAAAATGGCCATATGTCTGGAGATAGGTCCAACGCCCAAAGAGCCAGCAGGGAAAACTATGCCTTGTTCTAAAGCTCTTTGGGAACGGCTTGCGTAGCCCCACAGACCTGGGGGCTGCAGGCTTTCCTGCTGCCTTCAGCCTCAAAACCACCCTTTCCCACTTGGCGCCGCGCCAGGCACAAAAATGGCCATATGTCTGCAGATTGGTCCCACGCCCAAAGAGCCAGCAGGGAAAACTATGCCTTGTTCTAAAGCTCTTTGGAACCGCTTGCGTAGCCCCACACACCTGGGGGCTGCAGGCTTTCCTGCTGCCTTCAGCCTCAAAGCACCCTTTCCCACTTGGCACCGCGCCAGGCACAAAAATGCCCATATGTCTGGGGACTGGTCCCAGGCCCAAAGAGCCAGCAGGGAAAAATAGGCCTTGTTCTAAAGCTCTTTGGGAACCGCTTGCGTAGCCCCACAGACCTGGGGGCTGCAGGCTTTCCTGCTGCCTTCAGCCTCAAAACCACCCTTTCCCACTTGGCGCCGCGCCAGGCACAAAAATTGCATAGGTATGGATATGGGTCCTACACCCAAGGAGCCAGCAGGGAAAACTATGCCTTGTTCTAAAGCTCTTTGGGAACGGCTTGCGTAGCCCCACACACCTGGGGGCTGCAGGCTTTCCTGCTGCCTTCAGCCTCAAAACCACCCTTTCCCACTTGGCGCCGCGCCAGGCACAAAAATGGCCATATGGCTAGAGACTGGTCCCACGCCCAAAGAGCCAGCAGGGAAAACTATGCCTTGTTCTAAAGCTCTTTGGGAACCGCTTGCATAGCCCCACACACCTGCGGGCTGCAGGCTTTCCTGCTGCCTTCAGCCTCAAAACCACCCTTTCCCACTTGTCGCCGCGCCAGGCACAAAAATGGCCATATGTCTGGAGACTGGTCCCACGCCCAAAGAGCCAGCAGGGAAAACTATGCCTTGTTCTAAAGCTCTTTGGGAACCGCTTGCATAGCCCCACACACCTGCGGGCTGCAGGCTTTCCTGCTGCCTTCAGCCTCAAAACCACCCTTCCCCACTTGGCGCCGCGCCAGGCACAAAAATGGCCATATGTCTGGAGACTGGTCCCACACCCAAAGAGCCAGCAGGGAAAACTATGCCTTGTTCTAAAGCTCTTTGGGAACCGCTTGCATAGCCCCACACACCTGCGGGCTGCAGGCTTTCCTGCTGCCTTCAGCCTCAAAACCACCCTTCCCCACTTGTCGCCGTGCCAGGCAGAAAAATGGCCATATGTCTGGAGACTGGTCCCACGCCCAAAGAGCCAGCAGGGAAAACTATGCCTTGTTCTAAAGCTCTTTGGGAACCTCTTGCGTAGCCCCACGGACCTGGGGGCTGCAGGCTTTCCTGCTGCCTTCAGCCTCAAAACCACCCTTTCCCACTTGGCGCCGCGCCAGGCAAAAAAATGCCCATATGTCTGGAGATTGGTCCCACGCCCAAAGAGCCAGCAGGGAAAACTAGGCCTTGTTCTAAAGCTCTTTGGGAACCGCTTGCGTAGCCCCACAGACCTGGGGGCTGCAGGCTTTCCTGCTGCCTTCAGCCTCAAAAACACCCTTTCCCACTTGGCGCCGCGCAAGGCACAAAAATGGACATATGGCTGGAGACTGGTCCCACGCCCAAAGAGCCAGCAGGGAAAACTATGCCTTGTTCTAAAGCTCTTTGGGAACCGCTTGCGTAGCCCCACACACATGGGGGCTGCAGGCTTTTTCGGCACTTTCACCCTAAAAACCACCCTTTCCCACTTGCCGCCGCGCCAGGCACAAAAATGCCCATATGTCTGGAGACTGGTCCCACACCCAAAGAGCCAGCAGGGAAAACTATGCCTTGTTATAAAGCTCTTTGGGAAACACTTGCGTAGCCCCACACACCTGGGGGCTGCAGGCTTTCCTGCTGCCTTCAGCCTCAAAACCACCCTTTCCCACTTGGCACCGCGCCAGGCACAAAAATGGCCATATGGCTGGAGATTGGTCCCACGCCCAAAGAGCCAGCAGGGAAAACTATGCCTTGTTCTAAAGCTCTTTGGGAACCGCTTGCGTAGCCCCACACACATGGGGGCTGCAGGCTTTCCTGCTGCCTTCAGCCTCAAAACCACCCTTCCCCACTTGTCGCCGCGCCAGGCACAAAAATGGCCATATGTCTGGAGACTGGTCCCACGCCCAAAGAGCCAGCAGGGAAAACTATGCCTTGTTCTAAAGCTCTTTGGGAACCTCTTGCGTAGCCCCACAGACCTGGGGGCTGCAGGCTTTCCTGCTGCCTTCAGCCTCAAAAACACCCTTTCCCACTTGGCGCCGCGCCAGGCACAAAAATGGCCATATGGCTGGAGACTGGTCCCACGCCCAAAGAGCCAGCAGGGAAAACTAGGCCTTGTTCTAAAGCTCTTTGGGAACCGCTTGCGTAGCCCCACACAGCTGCGGGCTGCAGGCTTTTTTGGCACTTTCAGCCTCAAAACCACCTATTCCCACTTCTGGCCGCACCGGGCACAAAAATGGCCATATGTCTGCAGATTGGTCCCACGCCCAAAGAGCCACCAGGGAAAAATATGCCTTGTTCTAAAGCTCTTTGGGAACGGCTTGCGTAGCCCCACAGACCTGGGGGCTGCAGGCTTTCCTGCTGCCTTCAGCCTCAAAACCACCCTTTCCCACTTGGCGCCGCGCCAGGCAAAAAATGGCCATATGTCTGGAGATTGGTCCCACGCCCAAAGAGCCAGCAGGGAAAACTAGGCCTTGTTCTAAAGCTCTTTGGGAACCGCTTGCGTAGCCCTACACAGCTGCGGGCTGCAGGCATTTTCGGCACTTTCAGCATCAAAACCACCCTTTCCCACTTGTGGCCGCACCAGGCACAAAAATGGCCATATGGCTGGAGACTGGTCCCACGCCCAAAGAGCCAGCAGGGAAAACTATGCCTTGTTCTAAAGCTCTTTGGGAAACGCTTGCGTAGCCCCACACACATGGGGGCTGCAGGCTTTCCTGCTGCCTTCAGCCTCAAAACCACCCTTTCCCACTTGGCGCCGCGCCAAGCCCCAAAATGGCCATATGTCTGGAGATGGGTCCTACACCCAAAGAGCCAGCAGGGAAAACTAGGCCTTGTTCTAAAGCTCTTTGGGAACCGCTTGCGTAGCCCCACACAGCTGCGGGCTGCAGGCTTTTTTGGCACTTTCAGCCTCAAAACCACCTATTCCCACTTCTGGCCGCACCGGGCACAATAATGGCCATATGTCTGTTGATGGGTCCCACGCCCAAAGAGCCAGCAGGGAAAACTAGGCCTTGTTCTAAAGCTCTTTGGGAACGGCTTGCGTAGCCCCACACACCTGGGGGCTGCAGGCTTTCCTGCTGCCTTCAGCCTCAAAACCACCCTTCCCCACTTGTCGCCGCGCCAGGCACAAAAATGGCCATATGTCTGGAGACTGGTCCCACGCTTAAAGAGCCAGCAGGGAAAACTATGCCTTGTTCTAAAGCTCTTTGGGAACGGCTTGCGTAGCCCCACACACCTGGGGGCTGCAGGCTTTCCTGCTGCCTTCAGCCTCAAAAGCACCCTTTCCCACTTGGCGCCGCGCCAGGCACAAAAATGGCCATATGGCTGGAGACTGGTCCCACGCCCAAAGAGCCAGCAGGGAAAACTATGCCTTGTTCTAAAGCTCTTAGGGAACCGCTTGCATAGCCCCACACACCTGGGGGCTGCAGGCTTTCCTGCTGCCTTCAGCCTCAAAAACACCCTTCCCCACTTGTCGCCGCGCCAAGCCCCAAAATGGCCATATGTCTGGAGATAGGTCCAACGCCCAAAGAGCCAGCAGGGAAAACTATGCCTTGTTCTAAAGCTCTTTGGGAACGGCTTGCGTAGCCCCACAGACCTGGGGGCTGCAGGCTTTCCTGCTGCCTTCAGCCTCAAAACCACCCTTTCCCACTTGGCGCCGCGCCAGGCACAAAAATGGCCATATGTCTGCAGATTGGTCCCACGCCCAAAGAGCCAGCAGGGAAAACTATGCCTTGTTCTAAAGCTCTTTGGAACCGCTTGCGTAGCCCCACACACCTGGGGGCTGCAGGCTTTCCTGCTGCCTTCAGCCTCAAAGCACCCTTTCCCACTTGGCACCGCGCCAGGCACAAAAATGCCCATATGTCTGGGGACTGGTCCCACGCCCAAAGAGCCAGCAGGGAAAACTATGCCTTGTTCTAAAGGTCTTTGGGAACGGCTTGCGTAGCCCCACAGACCTGGGGGCTGCAGGCTTTCCTGCTGCCTTCAGCCTCAAAACCACCCTTTCCCACTTGGCGCAGCGCCAGGCCCAAAAATGGCCATATGGCTAGAGACTGGTCCCACGCCCAAAGAGCCAGCAGGGAAAACTAGGCCTTTTTCTAAAGCTCTTTGGGAACCACTTGCATAGCCCCACACACCTGGGGGCTGCAGGCTTTCCTGCTGCCTTCAGCCTCAAAACCACCCTTCCCCACTTGTTGCCGCGCCAAGCCCCAAAATGGCCATATGTCTGGATATGGGTCCTACAGCCAAGGAGCCAGCAGGGAAAACTATGCCTTGTTCTAAAGCTCTTTGGGAACTGCTTGCGTAGCCCCACACACCTGGGGGCTGCAGGCTTTCCTGCTGCCTTCAGCCTCAAAACCACCCTTTCCCACTTGGCACCGCGCCAGGCACAAAAATAGCCATATGTCTGCAGATTGGTCCCACGCCCAAAGAGCCAGCAGGGAAAACTATGCCTTGTTCTAAAGCTCTTTGGGAACGGCTTGCGTAGCCCCACAGACCTGGGGGCTGCAGGCTTTCCTGCTGCCTTCAGCCTCAAAACCACCCTTTCCCACTTGGCGCCGCGCCAGGCACAAAAATGGCCATATGGCTGGAGACTGGTCCCACGCCCAAAGAGCCAGCAGGGAAAACTATACCTTGTTCTAAAGCTCTTTGGGAACCGCTTGCGTAGCCCCACGGACCTGCGGGCTGCAGGCTTTTTTGGCACTTTCAGCCTCAAAACCACCCTTTCCCACTTGTGGCCGCACCAGGCAGAAAAATGGCCATATGTCTGTTGATGGGTCCCACGCCCAAAGAGCCAGCAGGGAATACTAGGCCTTGTTCTAAAGCTCTTTGGGAACTGCTTGCGTAGCCCTAAACACCTGCGGGCTGCAGGCTTTCCTGCTGCCTTCAGCCTCAAAACCACCCTTTCCCACTTGGCGCCGCGCCAGGCACAAAAATGGCCATATGGCTGGAGATTGGTCCCACGCCCAAAGAGCCAGCAGGGAAAACTATGCCTTGTTCTAAAGCTCTTTGGGAACAGCTTGCGTAGCCCCACACACCTGGGGGCTGCAGGCTTTCCTGCTGCCTTCAGCCTCAAAACCACCCTTTCCCACTTGTCGCCGCGCCAGGCACAGAAATGGCCATATGGCTGGAGATTGGTCCTACGCCCAAAGAGCCAGCAGGGAAAACTATGCCTTGTTCTAAAGCTCTTTGGGAACCGCTTGCGTAGCCCCACACACATGGGGGCTGCAGGCTTTCCTGCTGCCTTCAGCCTCAAAACCACCCTTTCCCACTTGGCGCCACGCCAGGCACAAAAATTGCATAGGTATGGATATGGGTCCTACACCACAGGAGCCAGCAGGGAAAACTATGCCTTGTTCTAAAGCTCTTTGGGAACCGCTTGCGTAGCCCCACAGACCTGGGGGCTGCAGGATTTCCTGCTGCCTTCAGCCTCAAAACCACCCTTTCCCACTTGGCGCCGCGCCAGGCACAAAAATGGCCATATGGCTGGAGACTGGTCCCACGCCCAAAGAGCCAGCAGGGAAAACTATGCCTTGTTCTAAAGCTCTTTGGGAACCGCTTGCGTAGCCCTACACACCTGCGGGCTGCAGGCTTTTTTGGCACTTTCAGCCTCAAAACCACCCTTTCCCACTTGTGGCCGCACCAGGCAGAAAAATGGCCATATGTCTGTTGATGGGTCCCACGCCCAAAGAGCCAGCAGGGAATACTAGGCCTTGTTCTAAAGCTCTTTGGGAACCGCTTGCGTAGCCCCACACACCTGGGGGCTGCAGGCTTTCCTGCTGCCTTCAGCCTCAAAACCACCCTTTCCCACTTGGCGCCGCGCCAGGCACAAAAATGGCCATATGGCTGGAGACTGGTCCCACACCCAAGGAGCCAGCAGGGAAAACTAGGCCTTGTTCTAAAGCTCTTTGGGAACCGCTTGCGTAGCCCCACACACCTGGGGGCTGCAGGCTTTTTCGGCACGTTCAGCCTGAAAACCACCCTTTGCCACTTGGCGCCGCGCCAGGCACAAAAATGGCCATATGTCTGGAGACTGGTCCCACGCCCAAAGAGCCAGCAGGGAAAACTATGCCTTGTTCTAAAGCTCTTTGGGAACGGCTTGCGTAGCCCCACACACCTGGGGGCTGCAGGCTTTCCTGCTGCCTTCAGCCTCAAAACCACCCTTTCCCACTTGGCGCCGCGCCAGGCACAAAAATGCCCATATGGCTGGAGACTGGTCCCACGCCCAAAGAGCCAGCAGGGAAAACTAGGCCTTGTTCTAAAGCTCTTTGGGAACCGCTTGCGTAGTACCACACACCTGGGGGCTGCAGGTTTTCCTGCTGCCTTCAGCCTCAAAACCACCCTTTCCCACTTGGCGCCGCGCCAGGCACAATAATTGCCATAGGTATGGATATGGGTCCTACACCCAAGGAGCCAGCAGGGAAAACTAGGCCTTGTTCTAAAGCTCTTTGGGAACTGCTTGCGTAGCCCCACACACCTGGGGGCTGCAGGCTTTCCTGCTGCCTTCAGCCTCAAAACCACCCTTTCCCACTTGGCGCCGCGCCAGGCACAGAAATGGCCATATGGCTGGAGATTGGTCCTACGCCCAAAGAGCCAGCAGGGAAAACTAGGCCTTGTTCTAAAGCTCTTGGGGAACCGCTTGCGTAGCCCCACACACATGGGGGCTGCAGGCTTTCCTGCTGCCTTCAGCCTCAAAACCACCCTTTCCCACTTGGCGCCACGCCAGGCACAAAAATTGCATAGGTATGGATATGGGTCCTACACCCAAGGAGCCAGCAGGGAAAACTATGCCTTGTTCTAAAGCTCTTTGGGAACCGCCTGCGTAGCCCTACACACCTGCGGGCTGCAGGCTTTTTTGGCACTTTCAGCCTCAAAACCACCCTTGCCCACTTGGCGCCGCGCCAGGCACAAAAATGGCCATATGTCTGTTGATGGGTCCCACGCCCAAAGAGCCAGCAGGGAATACTAGGCCTTGTTCTAAAGCACTTTGGGAAACGCTTGCGTAGCCCTACACACCTGCGGGCTGCAGGCTTTCCTGCTGCCTTCAGCCTCAAAACCACCCTTTCCCACTTGGCGCCGCGCCAGGCACAAACATGGCCATATGGCTGGAGACTGGTCCCACGCCCAAAGAGCCAGCAGGGAAAACTATGCCTTGTTCTAAAGCTCTATGGGAAACGCTTGCATAGCCCCACACACCTCGGGGCTGCAGGCTTTCCTGCTGCCTTCAGCCTCAAAACCACCCTTTCCCACTTGGCGCCGCGCCAGGCACAAAAATGCCCATATGGCTGGAGACTGGTCCCACGCCCAAAGAGCCAGCAGGGAAAACTATGCGTTGTTCTAAAGCTCTTTGGGAACCGCTTGCGTAGCCCCACACACCTGGGGGCTGCAGGCTTTCCTGCTGCCTTCAGCCTCAAAACCACCCTTTCCCACTTGGCACCGCGCCAGGCACAAAAATAGCCATATGTCTGCAGATTGGTCCCACGCCCAAAGAGCCACCAGGGAAAAATATGCCTTGTTCTAAAGCTCTTTGGGAACGGCTTGCGTAGCCCCACACACCTGGGGGCTGCAAGCTTTCCTGCTGCCTTCAGCCTCAAAACCACCCTTTCCCACTTGGCGCCGCGCCAGGCACAAAAATGGCCATATGGCTGGAGACTGGTCCCACGCCTAAAGAGCCAGCAGGGAAAACTATGCCTTGTTCTAAAGCTCTTTGGGAACCGCTTGCGTAGCCCTACACACCTGGGGGCTGCAGGCTTTTTTGGCACTTTCAGCCTCAAAACCACCCTTTCCCACTTGTGGCCGCACCAGGCAGAAAAATGGCCATATGTCTGTTGATGGGTCCCACGCCCAAAGAGCCAGCAGGGAATACTAGGCCTTGTTCTAAAGCTCTTTGGGAAACGCTTGCGTAGCCCTACACACCTGCGGGCTGCAGGCTTTCCTGCTGCCTTCAGCCTCAAAACCACCCTTTCCCACTTGGCGCCGCGCCAGGCACAAACATGGCCATATGGCTGGAGACTAGTCCCACGCCCAAAGAGCCAGCAGGGAAAACTAGGCCTTGTTCTAAAGCTCTATGGGAAACGCTTGCGTAGCCCCACACACCTGGGGGCTGCAGGCTTTCCTGCTGCCTTCAGCCTCACAACCACCCTTTCCCACTTGGCGCCGCGCCAGGCACAAAAATGCCCATATGTCTGGAGACTGGTCCCACGCCCAAAGAGCCAGCAGGGAAAACTATGCCTTGTTCTAAAGCTCTTTGGGAAACGCTTGCGTAGCCCCACACACCTGGGGGCTGCAGGCTTTCCTGCTGCCTTCAGCCTCAAAACCACCCTTTCCCACTTGGCGCCACGCCAGGCACAAAAATTGCATAGGTATGGATATGGGTCCTACACCCAAGGAGCCAGCAGGGAAAACTATGCCTTGTTCTAAAGCTCTTTGGGAACCGTTTACGTAGCGCTACACACCTGCGGGCTGCAGGCTTTTTTGGCACTTTCAGCCTCAAAACCACCCTTTCCCACTTGTGGCCGCTCAAGGCACAAAAATGGCCATATGTCTGTTGATGGGTCCCACGCCCAAAGAGCCAGCAGGGAATACTAGGCCTTGTTCTAAAGCTCTTTGGGAACCGCTTGCGTAGCCCCACAGACCTGGGGGCTGCAGGCTTTCCTGCTGCCTTCAGCCTCAAAACCACCCTTTCCCACTTGGCGCCGCGCCAGGCACAAAAATGGCCATATGGCTGGAGACTGGTCCCACGCCCAAAGAGCCAGCAGGGAAAACTAGGCCTTGTTCTAAAGCTCTTTGGGAACCGCTTGCGTAGCCCTACACACCTGCGGGCTGCAGGCTTTTTTGGCAATTTCAGCCTCAAAACCACCCTTTCCCACTTGTGGCCGCACCAGGCACAAAAATGGCCATATGTCTGTTGATGGGTCCCACGCCCAAAGAGCCAGCAGGGAATACTAGGCCTTGTTCTAAAGCTCTATGGGAAACGCTTGCGTAGCCCCACACACCTGGGGGCTGCAGGCTTTCCTGCTGCCTTCAGCCTCAAAACCACCCTTTCCCACTTGGCGCCGCGCCAGGCACAAAAATGCCCATATGTCTGGAGACTGGTCCCACGCCCAAAGAGCCAGCAGGGAAAATTATGCCTTGTTCTAAAGCTCTTTGGGAAACGCTTGCGTAGCCCCACAGACCTGGGGGCTGCAGGCTTTCCTGCTGCCTTCAGCCTCAAAACCACC
This sequence comes from Chroicocephalus ridibundus, assembly GCF_963924245.1. Classification (NCBI taxonomy): domain Eukaryota; kingdom Metazoa; phylum Chordata; class Aves; order Charadriiformes; family Laridae; genus Chroicocephalus; species Chroicocephalus ridibundus. Next base: position 1,266,482 of record NW_026961751.1, read on the forward strand.
CTTTCCCACTTGGCGCCGCGCCAGGCACAAAAATTGCATAGGTATGGATATGGGTCCTACACCCAAGGAGCCAGCAGGGAAAACTATGCCTTGTTCTAAAGCTCTTTGGGAACCGCTTGCGTAGCCCTACACACCTGGGGGCTGCAGGCTTTTTTGGCACTTTCAGCCTCAAAACCACCCTTTCCCACTTGTGGCCGCACCAGGCAGAAAAATGGCCATATGTCTGTTGATGGGTCCCACGCCCAAAGAGCCAGCAGGGAATACTAGGCCTTGTTCTAAAGCTCTTTGGGAAACGCTTGCGTAGCCCTACACACCTGCGGGCTGCAGGCTTTCCTGCTGCCTTCAGCCTCAAAACCACCCTTTCCCACTTGGCGCCGCGCCAGGCACAAACATGGCCATATGGCTGGAGACTAGTCCCACGCCCAAAGAGCCAGCAGGGAAAACTAGGCCTTGTTCTAAAGCTCTATGGGAAACGCTTGCGTAGCCCCACACACCTGGGGGCTGCAGGCTTTCCTGCTGCCTTCAGCCTCAAAACCACCCTTTCCCACTTGGCGCCGCGCCAGGCACAAAAATGCCCATATGTCTGGAGACTGGTCCCACGCCCAAAGAGCCAGCAGGGAAAACTAGGACTTGTTCTAAAGCTCTTTGGGAAACGCTTGCGTAGCCCCACACACCTGGGGGCTGCAGGCTTTCCTGCTGCCTTCAGCCTCAAAACCACCCTTTCCCACTTGGCACCGCGCCAGGCACAAAAATAGCCATATGTCTGCAGATTGGTCCCACGCCCAAAGAGCCACCAGGGAAAAATATGCCTTGTTCTAAAGCTCTTTGGGAACGGCTTGCGTAGCCCCACACACCTGGGGGCTGCAAGCTTTCCTGCTGCCTTCAGCCTCAAAACCACCCTTTCCCACTTGGCGCCGCGCCAGGCACAAAAATGGCCATATGGCTGGAGACTGGTCCCACGCCTAAAGAGCCAGCAGGGAAAACTATGCCTTGTTCTAAAGCTCTTTGGGAACCGCTTGCGTAGCCCTACACACCTGGGGGCTGCAGGCTTTTTTGGCACTTTCAGCCTCAAAACCACCCTTTCCCACTTGTGGCCGCACCAGGCAGAAAAATGGCCATATGTCTGTTGATGGGTCCCACGCCCAAAGAGCCAGCAGGGAATACTAGGCCTTGTTCTAAAGCTCTTTGGGAAACGCTTGCGTAGCCCTACACACCTGCGGGCTGCAGGCTTTCCTGCTGCCTTCAGCCTCAAAACCACCCTTTCCCACTTGGCGCCGCGCCAGGCACAAACATGGCCATATGGCTGGAGACTAGTCCCACGCCCAAAGAGCCAGCAGGGAAAACTAGGCCTTGTTCTAAAGCTCTATGGGAAACGCTTGCGTAGCCCCACACACCTGGGGGCTGCAGGCTTTCCTGCTGCCTTCAGCCTCACAACCACCCTTTCCCACTTGGCGCCGCGCCAGGCACAAAAATGCCCATATGTCTGGAGACTGGTCCCACGCCCAAAGAGCCAGCAGGGAAAACTATGCCTTGTTCTAAAGCTCTTTGGGAAACGCTTGCGTAGCCCCACACACCTGGGGGCTGCAGGCTTTCCTGCTGCCTTCAGCCTCAAAACCACCCTTTCCCACTTGGCGCCACGCCAGGCACAAAAATTGCATAGGTATGGATATGGGTCCTACACCCAAGGAGCCAGCAGGGAAAACTATGCCTTGTTCTAAAGCTCTTTGGGAACCGTTTACGTAGCGCTACACACCTGCGGGCTGCAGGCTTTTTTGGCACTTTCAGCCTCAAAACCACCCTTTCCCACTTGTGGCCGCTCAAGGCACAAAAATGGCCATATGTCTGTTGATGGGTCCCACGCCCAAAGAGCCAGCAGGGAATACTAGGCCTTGTTCTAAAGCTCTTTGGGAACCGCTTGCGTAGCCCCACAGACCTGGGGGCTGCAGGCTTTCCTGCTGCCTTCAGCCTCAAAACCACCCTTTCCCACTTGGCGCCGCGCCAGGCACAAAAATGGCCATATGGCTGGAGACTGGTCCCACGCCCAAAGAGCCAGCAGGGAAAACTAGGCCTTGTTCTAAAGCTCTTTGGGAACCGCTTGCGTAGCCCTACACACCTGCGGGCTGCAGGCTTTTTTGGCAATTTCAGCCTCAAAACCACCCTTTCCCACTTGTGGCCGCACCAGGCACAAAAATGGCCATATGTCTGTTGATGGGTCCCACGCCCAAAGAGCCAGCAGGGAATACTAGGCCTTGTTCTAAAGCTCTATGGGAAACGCTTGCGTAGCCCCACACACCTGGGGGCTGCAGGCTTTCCTGCTGCCTTCAGCCTCAAAACCACCCTTTCCCACTTGGCGCCGCGCCAGGCACAAAAATGCCCATATGTCTGGAGACTGGTCCCACGCCCAAAGAGCCAGCAGGGAAAATTATGCCTTGTTCTAAAGCTCTTTGGGAAACGCTTGCGTAGCCCCACAGACCTGGGGGCTGCAGGCTTTCCTGCTGCCTTCAGCCTCAAAACCACCCTTTCCCACTTGGCGCCGCGCCAGGCACAAAAATTGCATAGGTATGGATATGGGTCCTACACCCAAGGAGCCAGCAGGGAAAACTATGCCTTGTTCTAAAGCTCTTTGGGAACCGCTTGCGTAGCCCTACACACCTGGGGGCTGCAGGCTTTTTTGGCACTTTCAGCCTCAAAACCACCCTTTCCCACTTGTGGCCGCACCAGGCAGAAAAATGGCCATATGTCTGTTGATGGGTCCCACGCCCAAAGAGCCAGCAGGGAATACTAGGCCTTGTTCTAAAGCTCTTTGGGAAACGCTTGCGTAGCCCTACACACCTGCGGGCTGCAGGCTTTCCTGCTGCCTTCAGCCTCAAAACCACCCTTTCCCACTTGGCGCCGCGCCAGGCACAAACATGGCCATATGGCTGGAGACTAGTCCCACGCCCAAAGAGCCAGCAGGGAAAACTAGGCCTTGTTCTAAAGCTCTATGGGAAACGCTTGCGTAGCCCCACACACCTGGGGGCTGCAGGCTTTCCTGCTGCCTTCAGCCTCAAAACCACCCTTTCCCACTTGGCGCCGCGCCAGGCACAAAAATGCCCATATGTCTGGAGACTGGTCCCACGCCCAAAGAGCCAGCAGGGAAAACTAGGACTTGTTCTAAAGCTCTTTGGGAAACGCTTGCGTAGCCCCACACACCTGGGGGCTGCAGGCTTTCCTGCTGCCTTCAGCCTCAAAACCACCCTTTCCCACTTGGCGCCACGCCAGGCACAAAAATTGCATAGGTATGGATATGGGTCCTACACCCAAGGAGCCAGCAGGGAAAACTATGCCTTGTTCTAAAGCTCTTTGGGAACCGTTTACGTAGCGCTACACACCTGCGGGCTGCAGGCTTTTTTGGCACTTTCAGCCTCAAAACCACCCTTTCCCACTTGTGGCCGCTCAAGGCACAAAAATGGCCATATGTCTGTTGATGGGTCCCACGCCCAAAGAGCCAGCAGGGAATACTAGGCCTTGTTCTAAAGCTCTTTGGGAACCGCTTGCGTAGCCCCACAGACCTGGGGGCTGCAGGCTTTCCTGCTGCCTTCAGCCTCAAAACCACCCTTTCCCACTTGGCGCCGCGCCAGGCACAAAAATGGCCATATGGCTGGAGACTGGTCCCACGCCCAAAGAGCCAGCAGGGAAAACTAGGCCTTGTTCTAAAGCTCTTTGGGAACCGCTTGCGTAGCCCTACACACCTGCGGGCTGCAGGCTTTTTTGGCACTTTCAGCCTCAAAACCACCCTTTCCCACTTGTGGCCGCACCAGGCACAAAAATGGCCATATGTCTGTTGATGGGTCCCACGCCCAAAGAGCCAGCAGGGAATACTAGGCCTTGTTCTAAAGCTCTATGGGAAACGCTTGCGTAGCCCCACACACCTGGGGGCTGCAGGCTTTCCTGCTGCCTTCAGCCTCAAAACCACCCTTTCCCACTTGGCGCCGCGCCAGGCACAAAAATGCCCATATGTCTGGAGACTGGTCCCACGCCCAAAGAGCCAGCAGGGAAAATTATGCCTTGTTCTAAAGCTCTTTGGGAAACGCTTGCGTAGCCCCACACACCTGCGGGCTGCAGGCTTTCCTGCTGCCTTCAGCCTCAAAACCACCCTTTCCCACTTGGCGCCGCGCCAGGCACAAAAATTGCATAGGTATGGATATGGGTCCCACACCCAAGGAGCCAGCAGGGAAAACTATGCCTTGTTCTAAAGCTCTTTGGGAACCGCTTGCGTAGCCATACACACCTGCGGGCTGCAGGCTTTTTTGGCACTTTCAGCCTCAAAACCACCCTTTCCCACTTGTGGCCGCTCAAGGCACAAAAATGGCCATATGTCTGTTGATGGGTCCCACACCCAAAGAGCCAGCAGGGAATACTAGGCCTTGTTCTAAAGCTCTTTGGGAACCGCTTGCGTAGCCCCACAGACCTGGGGGCTGCAGGCTTTCCTGCTGCCTTCAGCCTCAAAACCACCCTTTCCCACTTGGCGCCGCGCCAGGCACAAAAATGGCCATATGGCTGGAGACTGGTCCCACGCCCAAAGAGCCAGCAGGGAAAACTATGCCTTGTTCTAAAGCTCTTTGGGAACTGCTTGCGTAGCCCCACAGACCTGGGGGCTGCAGGCTTTCCTGCTGCCTTCAGCCTCAAAACCACCCTTTCCCACTTGGCGCCGCGCCAGGCACAAAAATGCCCATATGGCTGGAGACTGGTCCCACGCCCAAAGAGCCAGCAGGGAAAACTATGCCTTGTTCTAAAGCTCTTTGGGAACTGCTTGCGTAGCCCTACACACCTGCGGGCTGCATGCTTTTTTGGCACTTTCAGCCTCAAAACCACCCTTTCCCACTTGTGGCCGCACCAGGCAGAAAAATGGCCTTATGTCTGTTGATGGGTCCCACGCCCAAAGAGCCAGCAGGGAATACTAGGCCTTGTTCTAAAGCACTTTGGGAAACGCTTGCATAGCCCTACACACCTGCGGGCTGCAGGCTTTCCTGCTGCCTTCAGCCTCAAAACCACCCTTTCCCACTTGGCGCCGCGCCAGGCGCAAACAAGGCCATATGGCTGGAGACTGGTCCCACGCCCAAAGAGCCAGCAGGGAAAACTATGCCTTGTTCTAAAGCTCTATGGGAAACGCTTGCGTAGCCCCACACACCTGGGGGCTGCAGTCTTTCCTGCTGCCTTCAGCCTCAAAACCACCCTTTCCCACTTGGCGCCGCGCCAGGCACAAAAATGCCCATATGTCTGGAGACTGGTCCCACGCCCAAAGAGCCAGCAGGGAAAACTAGGCCTTGTTCTAAAGCTCTTTGGGAACCGCTTGCGTAGCCCCACACACCTGGGGGCTGCAGGCTTTCCTGCTGCCTTCAGCCTCAAAACCACCCTTTCCCACTTGGCGCCGCGCCAGGCACAAAAATGCCCATATGGCTGGAGATTGGTCCCACGCCCAAAGAGCCACCAGGGAAAAATATGCCTTGTTCTAAAGCTCTTTGGGAACGGCTTGCGTAGCCCCACAGACCTGGGGGCTGCAGGCTTTCCTGCTGCCTTCAGCCTCAAAACCACCCTTTCCCACTTGGCGCCGCGCCAGGCACAAAAATGGCCATATGGCTGGAGACTGGTCCCACGCCCAAAGAGCCAGCAGGGAAAACTATGCCTTGTTCTAAAGCTCTTTGGGAACCGCTTGCGTAGCCCTACACACCTGCGGGCTGCAGGCTTTTTTGGCACTTTCAGCCTCAAAACCACCCTTTCCCACTTGTGGCCGCACCAGGCAGAAAAATGGCCATATGTCTGTTGATGGGTCCCACGCCCAAAGAGCCAGCAGGGAATACTAGGCCTTGTTCTAAAGCTCTTTGGGAAACGCTTGCGTAGCCCTACACACCTGCGGGCTGCAGGCTTTCCTGCTGCCTTCAGCCTCAAAACCACCCTTTCCCACTTGGCGCCGCGGCAGGCACAAACATGGCCATATGGCTGGAGACTGGTCCCACGCCCAAAGAGCCAGCAGGGAAAACTATGCCTTGTTCTAAAGCTCTATGGGAAACGCTTGCGTAGCCCCACACACCTGGGGGCTGCAGTCTTTCCTGCTGCCTTCAGCCTCAAAACCACCCTTTCCCACTTGGCGCCGCGCCAGGCACAAAAATGGCCATATGTCTGGAGACTGGTCCCACGCCCAAAGAGCCAGCAGGGAAAACTATGCCTTGTTCTAAAGCTCTTTGGGAACCGCTTGCGTAGCCCCACACACCTGGGGGCTGCAGGCTTTCCTGCTGCCTTCAGCCTCAAAACCACCCTTTCCCACTTGGCGCCGCGCCAGGCACAAAAATGCCCATATGGCTGGAGATTGGTCCCACGCCCAAAGAGCCACCAGGGAAAAATATGCCTTGTTCTAAAGCTCTTTGGGAACGGCTTGCGTAGCCCCACAGACCTGGGGGCTGCAGGCTTTCCTGCTGCCTTCAGCCTCAAAACCACCCTTTCCCACTTGGCGCCGCGCCAGGCACAAAAATGGCCATATGGCTGGAGAATGGTCCCACGCCCAAAGAGCCAGCAGGGAAAACTATGCCTTGTTCTAAAGCTCTTTGGGAACCGCTTGCGTAGCCCTACACACCTGCGGGCTGCAGGCTTTTTTGGCACTTTCAGCCTCAAAACCACCCTTTCCCACTTGTGGCCGCACCAGGCAGAAAAATGGCCATATGTCTGTTGATGGGTCCCACGCCCAAAGAGCCAGCAGGGAATACTAGGCCTTGTTCTAAAGCTCTTTGGGAAACGCTTGCGTAGCCCTACACACCTGCGGGCTGCAGGCTTTCCTGCTGCCTTCAGCCTCAAAACCACCCTTTCCCACTTGGCGCCGCGCCAGGCACAAACATGGCCATATGGCTGGAGACTGGTCCCACGCCCAAAGAGCCAGCAGGGAAAACTATGCCTTGTTCTAAAGCTCTATGGGAACCGCTTGCGTAGCCCCACACACCTGGGGGCTGCAGGCTTTCCTGCTGCCTTCAGCCTCAAAACCACCCTTTCCTACTTGGCGCCGCGCCAGGCACAAAAATGCCCATATGTCTGGAGACTGGTCCCACGCCCAAAGAGCCAGCAGGGAAAACTAGGCCTTGTTCTAAAGCTCTTTGGGAACCGCTTGCGTAGCCCTACACACCTGCGGGCTGCAGGCTTTTTTGGCACTTTCAGCCTCAAAACCACCCTTTCCCACTTGTGGCCGCACCAGGCACAAAAATGGCCATATGTCTGTTGATGGGTCCCACGCCCAAAGAGCCAGCAGGGAATACTAGGCCTTGTTCTAAAGCTCTATGGGAAACGCTTGCGTAGCCCCATACACCTGGGGGCTGCAGGCTTTCCTGCTGCCTTCAGCCTCAAAACCACCCTTTCCCACTTGGCGCCGCGCCAGGCACAAAAATGGCCATATGTCTGGAGACTGGTCCCACGCCCAAAGAGCCAGCAGGGAAAATTATGCCTTGTTCTAAAGCTCTTTGGGAAACGCTTGCGTAGCCCCACAGACCTTGGGGCTGCAGGCTTTCCTGCTGCCTTCAGCCTCAAAACCACCCTTCCCCACTTGGCGCCACGCCAGGCACAATAATTGCCATAGGTATGGATATGGGTCCTACACCCAAGGAGCCAGCAGGGAAAACTATGCCTTGTTCTAAAGCTCTTTGGGAACTGCTTGCGTAGCCCCACACACCTGGGGGCTGCAGGCTTTCCTGCTGCCTTCAGCCTCAAAACCACCCTTTCCCACTTGGCGCCGCGCCAGGCACAAAAATGCCCATATGTCTGGAGACTGGTCCCACGCCCAAAGAGCCAGCAGGGAAAACTATGCCTTGTTCTAAAGCTCTTTGGGAAACGCTTGCGTAGCCCCACACACCTGGGGGCTGCAGGCTTTCCTGCTGCCTTCAGCCTCAAAACCACCCTTTCCCACTTGGCGCCACGCCAGGCACAAAAATTGCATAGGTATGGATATGGGTCCTACACCCAAGGAGCCAGCAGGGAAAACTATGCCTTGTTCTAAAGCTCTTTGGGAACCGCTTGCGTAGCCCTACACACCTGCGGGCTGCAGGCTTTTTTGGCACTTTCAGCCTCAAAACCACCCTTTCCCACTTGGCGCCGCGCCAGGCACAAAAATGGCCATATGGCTGGAGACTGGTCCCACGCCCAAGGAGCCAGCAGGGAAAACTATGCCTTGTTCTAAAGCTCTTTGGGAACCGCTTGCGTAGCCCTACACACCTGGGGGCTGCAGGCTTTTTTGGCACTTTCAGCCTCAAAACCACCCTTTCCCACTTGTGGCCGCACCAGGCAGAAAAATGGCCATATGTCTGTTGATGGGTCCCACGCCCAAAGAGCCAGCAGGGAATACTAGGCCTTGTTCTAAAGCTCTTTGGGAAACGCTTGCGTAGCCCTACACACCTGCGGGCTGCAGGCTTTCCTGCTGCCTTCAGCCTCAAAACCACCCTTTCCCACTTGGCGCCGCGCCAGGCACAAAAATGGCCATATGGCTGGAGACTGGTCCCACGCCCAAAGAGCCAGCAGGGAAAACTAGGCCTTGTTCTAAAGCTCTTTGGGAACCGCTTGCGTAGCCCTACACACCTGCGGGCTGCAGGCTTTTTTGGCACTTTCAGCCTCAAAACCACCCTTTCCCACTTGTGGCCGCACCAGGCACAAAAATGGCCATATGTCTGTTGATGGGTCCCACGCCCAAAGAGCCAGCAGGGAATACTAGGCCTTGTTCTAAAGCTCTATGGGAAACGCTTGCGTAGCCCCACACACCTGGGGGCTGCAGGCTTTCCTGCTGCCTTCAGCCTCAAAACCACCCTTTCCCACTTGGCGCCGCGCCAGGCACAAAAATGGCCATATGTCTGGAGACTGGTCCCACGCCCAAAGAGCCAGCAGGGAAAATTATGCCTTGTTCTAAAGCTCTTTGGGAAACGCTTGCGTAGCCCCACACACCTGCGGGCTGCAGGCTTTCCTGCTGCCTTCAGCCTCAAAACCACCCTTTCCCACTTGGCGCCGCGCCAGGCACAAAAATTGCATAGGTATGGATATGGGTCCCACACCCAAGGAGCCAGCAGGGAAAACTATGCCTTGTTCTAAAGCTCTTTGGGAACCGCTTGCGTAGCCATACACACCTGCGGGCTGCAGGCTTTTTTGGCACTTTCAGCCTCAAAACCACCCTTTCCCACTTGTGGCCGCTCAAGGCACAAAAATGGCCATATGTCTGTTGATGGGTCCCACACCCAAAGAGCCAGCAGGGAATACTAGGCCTTGTTCTAAAGCTCTTTGGGAACCGCTTGCGTAGCCCCACAGACCTGGGGGCTGCAGGCTTTCCTGCTGCCTTCAGCCTCAAAACCACCCTTTCCCACTTGGCGCCGCGCCAGGCACAAAAATGGCCATATGGCTGGAGACTGGTCCCACGCCCAAAGAGCCAGCAGGGAAAACTATGCCTTGTTCTAAAGCTCTTTGGGAACTGCTTGCGTAGCCCCACAGACCTGGGGGCTGCAGGCTTTCCTGCTGCCTTCAGCCTCAAAACCACCCTTTCCCACTTGGCACCGCGCCAGGCACAAAAATGGCCATATGTCTGGAGACTGGTCCAACGCCCAAAGAGCCAGCAGGGAAAACTATGCCTTGTTCTAAAGCTCTTTGGGAACGGCTTGCGTAGCCCCACAGACCTGGGGGCTGCAGGCTTTCCTGCTGCCTTCAGCCTCAAAACCACCCTTTCCCACTTGGCGCCGCGCCAGGCACAAAAATGCCCATATGGCTGGAGACTGGTCCCACGCCCAAAGAGCCAGCAGGGAAAACTATGCCTTGTTCTAAAGCTCTTTGGGAACTGCTTGCGTAGCCCTACACACCTGCGGGCTGCATGCTTTTTTGGCACTTTCAGCCTCAAAACCACCCTTTCCCACTTGTGGCCGCACCAGGCAGAAAAATGGCCATATGTCTGTTGATGGGTCCCACGCCCAAAGAGCCAGCAGGGAATACTAGGCCTTGTTCTAAAGCACTTTGGGAAACGCTTGCATAGCCCTACACACCTGCGGGCTGCAGGCTTTCCTGCTGCCTTCAGCCTCAAAACCACCCTTTCCCACTTGGCGCCGCGCCAGGCGCAAACATGGCCATATGGCTGGAGACTGGTCCCACGCCCAAAGAGCCAGCAGGGAAAACTATGCCTTGTTCTAAAGCTCTATGGGAAACGCTTGCGTAGCCCCACACACCTGGGGGCTGCAGTCTTTCCTGCTGCCTTCAGCCTCAAAACCACCCTTTCCCACTTGGCGCCGCGCCAGGCACAAAAATGCCCATATGTCTGGAGACTGGTCCCACGCCCAAAGAGCCAGCAGGGAAAACTAGGCCTTGTTCTAAAGCTCTTTGGGAACCGCTTGCGTAGCCCCACACACCTGGGGGCTGCAGGCTTTCCTGCTGCCTTCAGCCTCAAAACCACCCTTTCCCACTTGGCGCCGCGCCAGGCACAAAAATGCCCATATGGCTGGAGATTGGTCCCACGCCCAAAGAGCCACCAGGGAAAAATATGCCTTGTTCTAAAGCTCTTTGGGAACGGCTTGCGTAGCCCCACAGACCTGGGGGCTGCAGGCTTTCCTGCTGCCTTCAGCCTCAAAACCACCCTTTCCCACTTGGCGCCGCGCCAGGCACAAAAATGGCCATATGGCTGGAGACTGGTCCCACGCCCAAAGAGCCAGCAGGGAAAACTATGCCTTGTTCTAAAGCTCTTTGGGAACCGCTTGCGTAGCCCTACACACCTGCGGGCTGCAGGCTTTTTTGGCACTTTCAGCCTCAAAACCACCCTTTCCCACTTGTGGCCGCACCAGGCAGAAAAATGGCCATATGTCTGTTGATGGGTCCCACGCCCAAAGAGCCAGCAGGGAATACTAGGCCTTGTTCTAAAGCTCTTTGGGAAACGCTTGCGTAGCCCTACACACCTGCGGGCTGCAGGCTTTCCTGCTGCCTTCAGCCTCAAAACCACCCTTTCCCACTTGGCGCCGCGCCAGGCACAAAAATGCCCATATGGCTGGAGATTGGTCCCACGCCCAAAGAGCCACCAGGGAAAAATATGCCTTGTTCTAAAGCTCTTTGGGAACGGCTTGCGTAGCCCCACAGACCTGGGGGCTGCAGGCTTTCCTGCTGCCTTCAGCCTCAAAACCACCCTTTCCCACTTGGCGCCGCGCCAGGCACAAAAATGGCCATATGGCTGGAGAATGGTCCCACGCCCAAAGAGCCAGCAGGGAAAACTATGCCTTGTTCTAAAGCTCTTTGGGAACCGCTTGCGTAGCCCTACACACCTGCGGGCTGCAGGCTTTTTTGGCACTTTCAGCCTCAAAACCACCCTTTCCCACTTGTGGCCGCACCAGGCAGAAAAATGGCCATATGTCTGTTGATGGGTCCCACGCCCAAAGAGCCAGCAGGGAATACTAGGCCTTGTTCTAAAGCTCTTTGGGAAACGCTTGCGTAGCCCTACACACCTGCGGGCTGCAGGCTTTCCTGCTGCCTTCAGCCTCAAAACCACCCTTTCCCACTTGGCGCCGCGCCAGGCACAAACATGGCCATATGGCTGGAGACTGGTCCCACGCCCAAAGAGCCAGCAGGGAAAACTATGCCTTGTTCTAAAGCTCTATGGGAACCGCTTGCGTAGCCCCACACACCTGGGGGCTGCAGGCTTTCCTGCTGCCTTCAGCCTCAAAACCAGCCTTTCCTACTTGGCGCCGCGCCAGGCACAAAAATGCCCATATGTCTGGAGACTGGTCCCACGCCCAAAGAGCCAGCAGGGAAAACTATGCCTTGTTCTAAAGCTCTTTGGGAACCGCTTGCGTAGCCCTACACACCTGGGGGCTGCAGGCTTTTTTGGCACTTTCAGCCTCAAAACCACCCTTTCCCACTTGTGGCCGCTCAAGGCAAAAAAAGGCCATATGTCTGTTGATGGGTCCCACGCCCAAAGAGCCAGCAGGGAATACTAGGCCTTGTTCTAAAGCTCTTTGGGAACGGCTTGCGTAGCCCCACAGACCTGGGGGCTGCAGGCTTTCCTGCTGCCTTCAGCCTCAAAACCACCCTTTCCCACTTGGCGCCGCGCCAGGCACAAAAATGGCCATATGGCTGGAGACTGGTCCCACGCCCAAAGAGCCAGCAGGGAAAACTAGGCCTTGTTCTAAAGCTCTTTGGGAACCGCTTGCGTAGCCCTACACACCTGCGGGCTGCAGGCTTTTTTGGCACTTTCAGCCTCAAAACCACCCTTTCCCACTTGTGGCCGCACCAGGCACAAAAATGGCCATATGTCTGTTGATGGGTCCCACGCCCAAAGAGCCAGCAGGGAATACTAGGCCTTGTTCTAAAGCTCTATGGGAAACGCTTGCGTAGCCCCATACACCTGGGGGCTGCAGGCTTTCCTGCTGCCTTCAGCCTCAAAACCACCCTTTCCCACTTGGCGCCGCGCCAGGCACAAAAATGGCCATATGTCTGGAGACTGGTCCCACGCCCAAAGAGCCAGCAGGGAAAATTATGCCTTGTTCTAAAGCTCTTTGGGAAACGCTTGCGTAGCCCCACAGACCTTGGGGCTGCAGGCTTTCCTGCTGCCTTCAGCCTCAAAACCACCCTTCCCCACTTGGCGCCACGCCAGGCACAATAATTGCCATAGGTATGGATATGGGTCCTACACCCAAGGAGCCAGCAGGGAAAACTATGCCTTGTTCTAAAGCTCTTTGGGAACTGCTTGCGTAGCCCCACAGACCTGGGGGCTGCAGGCTTTCCTGCTGCCTTCAGCCTCAAAACCACCCTTTCCCACTTGGCGCCGCGCCAGGCACAAAAATGCCCATATGTCTGGAGACTGGTCCCACGCCCAAAGAGCCAGCAGGGAAAACTATGCCTTGTTCTAAAGCTCTTTGGGAAACGCTTGCGTAGCCCCACACACCTGGGGGCTGCAGGCTTTCCTGCTGCCTTCAGCCTCAAAACCACCCTTTCCCACTTGGCGCCACGCCAGGCACAAAAATTGCATAGGTATGGATATGGGTCCTACACCCAAGGAGCCAGCAGGGAAAACTATGCCTTGTTCTAAAGCTCTTTGGGAACCGCTTGCGTAGCCCTACACACCTGCGGGCTGCAGGCTTTTTTGGCACTTTCAGCCTCAAAACCACCCTTTCCCACTTGGCGCCGCGCCAGGCACAAAAATGGCCATATGGCTGGAGACTGGTCCCACGCCCAAAGAGCCAGCAGGGAAAACTAGGCCTTGTTCTAAAGCTCTTTGGGAACCGCTTGCGTAGCCCTACACACCTGCGGGCTGCAGGCTTTTTTGGCACTTTCAGCCTCAAAACCACCCTTTCCCACTTGGCGCCGCACCAGGCACAAAAATGGCCATATGTCTGTTGATGGGTCCCACGCCCAAAGAGCCAGCAGGGAATACTAGGCCTTGTTCTAAAGCTCTTTGGGAACCGCTTGCGTAGCCCCACACACCTGGGTGCTGCAAGCTTTTTCGGCACTTTCAGCCTGAAAACCACCCTTTCCCACTTGTGGCCGCATGAGGCACAAAAATGCCCATATGTCTTGAGACTGGTCCCACGCCCAAAGAGCCAGCAGGGAAAACTATGCCTTGTTCTAAAGCTCTTTGGGAACCGCTTGCGTAGACCCACAGACCTGGGGGCTGCAGGCTTTCCTGCTGCCTTCAGCCTCAAAACCACCCTTTCCCACTTGGCGCCGCGCCAGGCACAAAAATGCCCATATGGCTGGAGACTGGTCCCACGCCCAAAGAGCCAGCAGGGAAAACTATGCCTTGTTCTAAAGCTCTTTGGGAACCGCTTGCGTAGCCCCACACACCTGGGGGCTGCAGTCTTTCCTGCTGCTTTCAGCCTCAAAACCACCCTTTCCCACTTGTGGCCGCACCAGGCACAAAAATGGCCATATGTCTGTTGATGGGTCCCACGCCCAAAGAGCCAGCAGGGAATACTAGGCCTTGTTCTAAAGCTCTTTGGGAAACGCTTGCGTAGCCCCACACACATGGGGGCTGCAGGCTTTCCTGCTGCCTTCAGCCTCAAAACCACCCTTTCCCACTTGGCGCCGCGCCAGGCACAAAAATGGCCATATGGCTGGAGACTGGTCCCACACCCAAAGAGCCAGCAGGGAAAATTATGCCTTGTTTTAAAGCTCTTTGGGAACCGCTTGCGTAGCCCCACACACCTGGGTGCTGCAGGCTTTTTCGGCACTTTCAGCCTCAAAACCACCCTTTCCCACTTGGCGCCGCGCCAGGCATCAAAATGCCCATATGTCTTGAGACTGGTCCCACGCCCAAAGAGCCAGCAGGGAAAACTATGCCTTGTTCTAAAGCTCTTTGGGAACCGCTTGCGTAGCCCCACAGACCTGGGGGCTGCAGGCTTTCCTGCTGCCTTCAGCCTCAAAACCACACTTTCCCACTTGGCGCCGCGCCAGGCACAAAAACGGCCATATGGCTGGAGACTGGTCCCACGCCCAAAGAGCCAGCAGGGAAAACTACGCCTTGTTCTAAAGCTCTTTGGGAACCTCTTGCGTAGCCCCACAGACCTGGGGGCTGCAGGCTTTCCTGCTGCCTTCAGCCTCAAAACCACCCTTTCCCAATTGGCGCCACGCCAGGCACAAAAATTGCATAGGTATGGATATGGGTTCTACACCCAAGGAGCCAGCAGGGAAAACTATGCCTTGTTCTAAAGCTCTTTGGGAACGGCTTGCGTAGCCCCACACACCTGGGGGCAGCAGGCTTTTTCGGCACTTTCAGCCTGAAAACCACCCTTTCCCACTTGGCGCTGCGCCAGGCACAGAAATGGCCATATCTCTGGAGACTGGTCCCACGCCCAAAGAGCCAGCAGGGAAAACTCCATGTGGGAGATACCGCAAGATGTTTCTGTGTATTGGGTACAGCGCTCTGCAGGGTGTTAGCAGAGACTTTCCCGGGACAGTGAAACCCTATGTCAGAGACACTGAGAAGAAGCCCCAACTTTCCTTCCAGGCACTTTCAGTGTGCGTGCCTTCTCCCCGTGGTTCCTGGTTTCACAGCAGCTCTGAAGAGAATGTTAGCAAAGAGGTAACCGGGACAGTGCAAACAGTACTCAAAGACAGGGAGAGCAAGCTCTCTCTTGGCACTTTGGATGTGGGACATACAGCGAGATGTTTGCTGCTTTTACATTTGGCTGTTGGGAGATTTACAGCACAAAGATATCTAGTTGATTTGAAGCAGTTCCGAGAAAGTCTAAGCATAATCCCCACTTTTCCCTCCTGGCACTTCCCATGTGGGAGATACCGCAAGACGTTTCTGTGTATTGGGTACAGCGCTCTGCAGGGTGTTAGCAGAGACTTTCCCGGGACAGTGAAACCCTATGTCAGAGACACTGAGAAGAAGCCCCAACGTTCCTTCCAGGCACTTTCAGTGTGGGTGCCTTCTCCCCGTGGTTCCTGGTTTCACAGCAGCTCTGAAGAGAATGTTAGCAAAGAGGTAACCGGGACAGTGCAAACAGTACTCAAAGACAGGGAGAGCAAGCTCTCTCTTGGCACTTTGGATGTGGGACATACAGCGAGATGTTTGCTGCTTTTACATTTGGCTGTTGGGAGATTTACAGCACAAAGATATCTAGTTGATTTGAAGCAGTTCCGAGAAAGTCTAAGCATAATCCCCACTTTTCCCTCCTGGCACTTTCCATGTGGGAGATACCGCAAGATGTTTCTGTGTATTGGGTACAGCGCTCTGCAGGGTGTTAGCAGAGACTTTCCCGGGACAGTGAAACCCTATGTCAGAGACAATGAAAAGAAGCCCCAATGTTCCTTCTAGTCATTTTCAGTGTGGGTGCCTTCTCCCCGTGGTTCCTGGTTTCACAGCAGCTCTGAAGAGAATGTTAGCAAAGAGGTAACCGGGACAGTGCAAACAGTACTCAAAGACAGGGAGAGCAAGCTCTCTCTTGGCACTTTGGATGTGGGACATACAGCGAGATGTTTGCTGCTTTTACATTTGGCTGTTGGGAGATTTACAGCACAAAGATATCTAGTTGATTTGAAGCAGTTCCGAGAAAGTCTAAGCATAATCCCCACTTTTCCCTCCTGGCACTTTCCATGTGGGAGATACCGCAAGACGTTTCTGTGTATTGGGTACAGCGCTCTGCAGGGTGTTAGCAGAGACTTTCCCGGGACAGTGAAACCCTATGTCAGAGACAATGAAAAGAAGCCCCAATGTTCCTTCTAGTCATTTTCAGTGTGGGTGCCTTCTCCACGTGGTTCCTGGTTTCACTGCAGCTCTGAAGAGAATGTTAGCAAAGAGGTAACCGGGACAGTGCAAACAGTACTCAAAGACAGGGAGAGCAAGCTCTCTCTTGGCACTTTGGATGTGGGACATACAGCGAGATGTTTGCTGCTTTTACATTTGGCTGTTGGGAGATTTACAGCACAAAGATATCTAGTTGATTTGAAGCAGTTCCGAGAAAGTCTAAGCATAATCCCCACTTTTCCCTCCTGGCACTTTCCATGTGGGAGATACCGCAAGACGTTTCTGTGTATTGGGTACAGCGCTCTGCAGGGTGTTAGCAGAGATTTTCCCGGGACAGTGAAACCCTATGTCAGAGACAATGAAAAGAAGCCCCAATGTTCCTTCTAGTCATTTTCAGTGTGGGTGCCTTCTCCCCGTGGTTCCTGGTTTCACAGCAGCTCTGAAGAGAATGTTAGCAAAGAGGTAACCGGGACAGTGCAAACAGTACTCAAAGACAGGGAGAGCAAGCTCTCTCTTGGCACTTTGGATGTGGGACATACAGCGAGATGTTTGCTGCTTTTACATTTGGCTGTTGGGAGATTTACAGCACAAAGATATCTAGTTGATTTGAAGCAGTTCCGAGAAAGTCTAAGCATAATCCCCACTTTTCCCTCCTGGCACTTTCCATGTGGGAGATACCGCAAGACGTTTCTGTGTATTGGGTACAGCGCTCTGCAGGGTGTTAGCAGAGACTTTCCCGGGACAGTGAAACCCTATGTCAGAGACAATGAAAAGAAGCCCCAATGTTCCTTCTAGTCATTTTCAGTGTGGGTGCCTTCTCCACGTGGTTCCTGGTTTCACAGCAGCTCTGAAGAGAATGTTAGCAAAGAGGTAACCGGGACAGTGCAAACAGTACTCAAAGACAGGGAGAGCAAGCTCTCTCTTGGCACTTTGGATGTGGGACATACAGCGAGATGTTTGCTGCTTTTACATTTGGCTGTTGGGAGATTTACAGCACAAAGATATCTAGTTGATTTGAAGCAGTTCCGAGAAAGTCTAAGCATAATCCCCACTTTTCCCTCCTGGCACTTTCCATGTGGGAGATACCGCAAGACGTTTCTGTGTATTGGGTACAGCGCTCTGCAGGGTGTTAGCAGAGATTTTCCCGGGACAGTGAAACCCTATGTCAGAGACAATGAAAAGAAGCCCCAATGTTCCTTCTAGTCATTTTCAGTGTGCGCGCCTTCTCCACGTGGTTCCTGGTTTCACAGCAGCTCTGAAGAGAATGTTAGCAAAGAGGTAACCGGGACAGTGCAAACAGTACTCAAAGACAGGGAGAGCAAGCTCTCTCTTGGCACTTTGGATGTGGGACATACAGCGAGATGTTTGCTGCTTTTACATTTGGCTGTTGGGAGATTTACAGCACAAAGATATCTAGTTGATTTGAAGCAGTTCCGAGAAAGTCTAAGCATAATCCCCACTTTTCCCTCCTGGCACTTCCCATGTGGGAGATACCGCAAGACGTTTCTGTATATTGGGTACAGCGCTCTGCAGGGTGTTAGCAGAGACTTTCCCGGGACAGTGAAACCCTATGTCAGAGACAATGAAAAGAAGCCCCAATGTTCCTTCTAGTCATTTTCAGTGTGGGTGCCTTCTCCCCGTGGTTCCTGGTTTCACAGCAGCTCTGAAGAGAATGTTAGCAAAGAGGTAACCGGGACAGTGCAAACAGTACTCAAAGACAGGGAGAGCAAGCTCTCTCTTGGCACTTTGGATGTGGGACATACAGCGAGATGTTTGCTGCTTTTACATTTGGCTGTTGGGAGATTTACAGCACAAAGATATCTAGTTGATTTGAAGCAGTTCCGAGAAAGTCTAAGCATAATCCCCACTTTTCCCTCCTGGCACTTCCCATGTGGGAGATACCGCAAGACATTTCTGTGTATTGGGTACAGCGCTCTGCAGGGTGTTAGCAGAGACTTTCCCGGGACAGTGAAAGCCTATGTCAGAGACACTGAGAAGAAGCCCCAACGTTCCTTCCAGGCACTTTCAGTGTGCGCGCCTTCTCCACGTGGTTCCTGGTTTCACTGCAGCTCTGAAGAGAATGTTAGCAAAGAGGTAACCGGGACAGTGCAAACAGTACTCAAAGACAGGGAGAGCAAGCTCTCTCTTGGCACTTTGGATGTGGGACATACAGCGAGATGTTTGCTGCTTTTACATTTGGCTGTTGGGAGATTTACAGCACAAAGATATCTAGTTGATTTGAAGCAGTTCCGAGAAAGTCTAAGCATAATCCCCACTTTTCCCTCCTGGCACTTCCCATGTGGGAGATACCGCAAGACGTTTCTGTGTATTGGGTACAGCGCTCTGCAGGGTGTTAGCAGAGACTTTCCCGGGACAGTGAAACCCTATGTCAGAGACAATGAAAAGAAGCCCCAATGTTCCTTCTAGTCATTTTCAGTGTGGGTGCCTTCTCCATGTGGTTCCTGGTTTCACAGCAGCTCTGAAGAGAATGTTAGCAAAGAGGTAACCGGGACAGTGCAAACAGTACTCAAAGACAGGGAGAGCAAGCTCTCTCTTGGCACTTTGGATGTGGGACATACAGCGAGATGTTTGCTGCTTTTACATTTGGCTGTTGGGAGATTTACAGCACAAAGATATCTAGTTGATTTGAAGCAGTTCCGAGAAAGTCTAAGCATAATCCCCACTTTTCCCTCCTGGCACTTTCCATGTGGGAGATACCGCAAGACGTTTCTGTGTATTGGGTACAGCGCTCTGCAGGGTGTTAGCAGAGACTTTCCCGGGACAATGAAACCCTATGTCAGAGACAATGAAAAGAAGCCCCAATGTTCCTTCTAGTCATTTTCAGTGTGGGTGCCTTCTCCACGTGGTTCCTGGTTTCACTGCAGCTCTGAAGAGAATGTTAGCAAAGAGGTAACCGGGACAGTGCAAACAGTACTCAAAGACAGGGAGAGCAAGCTCTCTCTTGGCACTTTGGATGTGGGACATACAGCGAGATGTTTGCTGCTTTTACATTTGGCTGTTGGGAGATTTACAGCACAAAGATATCTAGTTGATTTGAAGCAGTTCCGAGAAAGTCTAAGCATAATCCCCACTTTTCCCTCCTGGCACTTTCCATGTGGGAGATACCGCAAGACGTTTCTGTGTATTGGGTACAGCGCTCTGCAGGGTGTTAGCAGAGACTTTCCCGGGACAGTGAAACCCTATGTCAGAGACAATGAAAAGAAGCCCCAATGTTCCTTCTAGTCATTTTCAGTGTGGGTGCCTTCTCCACGTGGTTCCTGGTTTCACAGCAGCTCTGAAGAGAATGTTAGCAAAGAGGTAACCGGGACAGTGCAAACAGTACTCAAAGACAGGGAGAGCAAGCTCTCTCTTGGCACTTTGGATGTGGGACATACAGCGAGATGTTTGCTGCTTTTACATTTGGCTGTTGGGAGATTTACAGCACAAAGATATCTAGTTGATTTGAAGCAGTTCCGAGAAAGTCTAAGCATAATCCCCACTTTTCCCTCCTGGCACTTTCCATGTGGGAGATACCGCAAGACGTTTCTGTGTATTGGGTACAGCGCTCTGCAGGGTGTTAGCAGAGATTTTCCCGGGACAGTGAAACCCTATGTCAGAGACAATGAAAAGAAGCCCCAATGTTCCTTCTAGTCATTTTCAGTGTGGGTGCCTTCTCCACGTGGTTCCTGGTTTCACAGCAGCTCTGAAGAGAATGTTAGCAAAGAGGTAACCGGGACAGTGCAAACAGTACTCAAAGACAGGGAGAGCAAGCTCTCTCTTGGCACTTTGGATGTGGGACATACAGCGAGATGTTTGCTGCTTTTACATTTGGCTGTTGGGAGATTTACAGCACAAAGATATCTAGTTGATTTGAAGCAGTTCCGAGAAAGTCTAAGCATAATCCCCACTTCTCCCTCCTGGCACTTTCCATGTGGGAGATACCGCAAGACGTTTCTGTGTATTGGGTACAGCGCTCTGCAGGGTGTTAGCAGAGATTTTCCCGGGACAGTGAAACCCTATGTCAGAGACAATGAAAAGAAGCCCCAATGTTCCTTCTAGTCATTTTCAGTGTGGGTGCCTTCTCCACGTGGTTCCTGGTTTCACAGCAGCTCTGAAGAGAATGTTAGCAAAGAGGTAACCGGGACAGTGCAAACAGTACTCAAAGACAGGGAGAGCAAGCTCTCTCTTGGCACTTTGGATGTGGGACATACAGCGAGATGTTTGCTGCTTTTACATTTGGCTGTTGGGAGATTTACAGCACAAAGATATCTAGTTGATTTGAAGCAGTTCCGAGAAAGTCTAAGCATAATCCCCACTTCTCCCTCCTGGCACTTTCCATGTGGGAGATACCGCAAGACGTTTCTGTATATTGGGTACAGCGCTCTGCAGGGTGTTAGCAGAGACTTTCCCGGGACAGTGAAACCCTATGTCAGAGACAATGAAAAGAAGCCCCAATGTTCCTTCTAGTCATTTTCAGTGTGGGTGCCTTCTCCCCGTGGTTCCTGGTTTCACAGCAGCTCTGAAGAGAATGTTAGCAAAGAGGTAACCGGGACAGTGCAAACAGTACTCAAAGACAGGGAGAGCAAGCTCTCTCTTGGCACTTTGGATGTGGGACATACAGCGAGATGTTTGCTGCTTTTACATTTGGCTGTTGGGAGATTTACAGCACAAAGATATCTAGTTGATTTGAAGCAGTTCCGAGAAAGTCTAAGCATAATCCCCGCTTCTCCCTCCTGGCACTTTCCATGTGGGAGATACCGCAAGACGTTTCTGTGTATTGGGTACAGCGCTCTGCAGGGTGTTAGCAGAGATTTTCCCGGGACAGTGAAACCCTATGTCAGAGACAATGAAAAGAAGCCCCAATGTTCCTTCTAGTCATTTTCAGTGTGGGTGCCTTCTCCACGTGGTTCCTGGTTTCACAGCAGCTCTGAAGAGAATGTTAGCAAAGAGGTAACCGGGACAGTGCAAACAGTACTCAAAGACAGGGAGAGCAAGCTCTCTCTTGGCACTTTGGATGTGGGACATACAGCGAGATGTTTGCTGCTTTTACATTTGGCTGTTGGGAGATTTACAGCACAAACATATCTAGTTGATTTGAAGCAGTTCCGAGAAAGTCTAAGCATAATCCCCACTTTTCCCTCCTGGCACTTTCCATGTGGGAGATACCGCAAGACGTTTCTGTGTATTGGGTACAGCGCTCTGCAGGGTGTTAGCAGAGACTTTCCCGGGACAGTGAAACCCTATGTCAGAGACAATGAAAAGAAGCCCCAATGTTCCTTCTAGTCATTTTCAGTGTGGGTGCCTTCTCCACGTGGTTCCTGGTTTCACTGCAGCTCTGAAGAGAATGTTAGCAAAGAGGTAACCGGGACAGTGCAAACAGTACTCAAAGACAGGGAGAGCAAGCTCTCTCTTGGCACTTTGGATGTGGGACATACAGCGAGATGTTTGCTGCTTTTACATTTGGCTGTTGGGAGATTTACAGCACAAAGATATCTAGTTGATTTGAAGCAGTTCCGAGAAAGTCTAAGCATAATCCCCACTTTTCCCTCCTGGCACTTTCCATGTGGGAGATACCGCAAGACGTTTCTGTGTATTGGGTACAGCGCTCTGCAGGGTGTTAGCAGAGACTTTCCCGGGACAGTGAAACCCTATGTCAGAGACAATGAAAAGAAGCCCCAATGTTCCTTCTAGTCATTTTCAGTGTGGGTGCCTTCTCCACGTGGTTCCTGGTTTCACTGCAGCTCTGAAGAGAATTGTAGCAAAGAGGTAACCGGGACAGTGCAAACAGTACTCAAAGACAGGGAGAGCAAGCTCTCTCTTGGCACTTTGGATGTGGGACATACAGCGAGATGTTTGCTGCTTTTACATTTGGCTGTTGGGAGATTTACAGCACAAAGATATCTAGTTGATTTGAAGCAGTTCCGAGAAAGTCTAAGCATAATCCCCACTTTTCCCTCCTGGCACTTTCCATGTGGGAGATACCGCAAGACGTTTCTGTGTATTGGGTACAGCGCTCTGCAGGGTGTTAGCAGAGACTTTCCCGGGACAGTGAAACCCTATGTCAGAGACAATGAAAAGAAGCCCCAATGTTCCTTCTAGTCATTTTCAGTGTGGGTGCCTTCTCCACGTGGTTCCTGGTTTCACAGCAGCTCTGAAGAGAATGTTAGCAAAGAGGTAACCGGGACAGTGCAAACAGTACTCAAAGACAGGGAGAGCAAGCTCTCTCTTGGCACTTTGGATGTGGGACATACAGCGAGATGTTTGCTGCTTTTACATTTGGCTGTTGGGAGATTTACAGCACAAAGATATCTAGTTGATTTGAAGCAGTTCCGAGAAAGTCTAAGCATAATCCCCACTTTTCCCTCCTGGCACTTTCCATGTGGGAGATACCGCAAGACGTTTCTGTGTATTGGGTACAGCGCTCTGCAGGGTGTTAGCAGAGATTTTCCCGGGACAGTGAAACCCTATGTCAGAGACAATGAAAAGAAGCCCCAATGTTCCTTCTAGTCATTTTCAGTGTGGGTGCCTTCTCCACATGGTTCCTGGTTTCACAGCAGCTCTGAAGAGAATGTTAGCAAAGAGGTAACCGGGACAGTGCAAACAGTACTCAAAGACAGGGAGAGCAAGCTCTCTCTTGGCACTTTGGATGTGGGACATACAGCGAGATGTTTGCTGCTTTTACATTTGGCTGTTGGGAGATTTACAGCACAAAGATATCTAGTTGATTTGAAGCAGTTCCGAGAAAGTCTAAGCATAATCCCCACTTCTCCCTCCTGGCACTTTCCATGTGGGAGATACCGCAAGACGTTTCTGTGTATTGGGTACACCGCTCTGCAGGGTGTTAGCAGAGACTTTCCCGGGACAGTGAAACCCTATGTCAGAGACAATGAAAAGAAGCCCCAATGTTCCTTCTAGTCATTTTCAGTGTGGGTGCCTTCTCCCCGTGGTTCCTGGTTTCACAGCAGCTCTGAAGAGAATGTTAGCAAAGAGGTAACCGGGACAGTGCAAACAGTACTCAAAGACAGGGAGAGCAAGCTCTCTCTTGGCACTTTGGATGTGGGACATACAGCGAGATGTTTGCTGCTTTTACATTTGGCTGTTGGGAGATTTACAGCACAAAGATATCTAGTTGATTTGAAGCAGTTCCGAGAAAGTCTAAGCATAATCCCCACTTCTCCCTCCTGGCACTTTCCATGTGGGAGATACCGCAAGACGTTTCTGTGTATTGGGTACAGCGCTCTGCAGGGTGTTAGCAGAGATTTTCCCGGGACAGTGAAACCCTATGTCAGAGACAATGAAAAGAAGCCCCAATGTTCCTTCTAGTCATTTTCAGTGTGGGTGCCTTCTCCACGTGGTTCCTGGTTTCACAGCAGCTCTGAAGAGAATGTTAGCAAAGAGGTAACCGGGACAGTGCAAACAGTACTCAAAGACAGGGAGAGCAAGCTCTCTCTTGGCACTTTGGATGTGGGACATACAGCGAGATGTTTGCTGCTTTTACATTTGGCTGTTGGGAGATTTACAGCACAAAGATATCTAGTTGATTTGAAGCAGTTCCGAGAAAGTCTAAGCATAATCCCCACTTTTCCCTCCTGGCACTTTCCATGTGGGAGATACCGCAAGACGTTTCTGTGTATTGGGTACAGCGCTCTGCAGGGTGTTAGCAGAGACTTTCCCGGGACAGTGAAACCCTATGTCAGAGACAATGAAAAGAAGCCCCAATGTTCCTTCTAGTCATTTTCAGTGTGGGTGCCTTCTCCACGTGGTTCCTGGTTTCACAGCAGCTCTGAAGAGAATGTTAGCAAAGAGGTAACCGGGACAGTGCAAACAGTACTCAAAGACAGGGAGAGCAAGCTCTCTCTTGGCACTTTGGATGTGGGACATACAGCGAGATGTTTGCTGCTTTTACATTTGGCTGTTGGGAGATTTACAGCACAAACATATCTAGTTGATTTGAAGCAGTTCCGAGAAAGTCTAAGCATAATCCCCACTTTTCCCTCCTGGCACTTTCCATGTGGGAGATACCGCAAGACGTTTCTGTGTATTGGGTACAGCGCTCTGCAGGGTGTTAGCAGAGATTTTCCCGGGACAGTGAAACCCTATGTCAGAGACAATGAAAAGAAGCCCCAGTGTTCCTTCTAGTCATTTTCAGTGTGGGTGCCTTCTCCACGTGGTTCCTGGTTTCACAGCAGCTCTGAAGAGAATGTTAGCAAAGAGGTAACCGGGACAGTGCAAACAGTACTCAAAGACAGGGAGAGCAAGCTCTCTCTTGGCACTTTGGATGTGGGACATACAGCGAGATGTTTGCTGCTTTTACATTTGGCTGTTGGGAGATTTACAGCACAAAGATATCTAGTTGATTTGAAGCAGTTCCGAGAAAGTCTAAGCATAATCCCCACTTTTCCCTCCTGGCACTTTCCATGTGGGAGATACCGCAAGACGTTTCTGTGTATTGGGTACAGCGCTCTGCAGGGTGTTAGCAGAGACTTTCCCGGGACAGTGAAACCCTATGTCAGAGACAATGAAAAGAAGCCCCAATGTTCCTTCTAGTCATTTTCAGTGTGGGTGCCTTCTCCACGTGGTTCCTGGTTTCACAGCAGCTCTGAAGAGAATGTTAGCAAAGAGGTAACCGGGACAGTGCAAACAGTACTCAAAGACAGGGAGAGCAAGCTCTCTCTTGGCACTTTGGATGTGGGACATACAGCGAGATGTTTGCTGCTTTTACATTTGGCTGTTGGGAGATTTACAGCACAAAGATATCTAGTTGATTTGAAGCAGTTCCGAGAAAGTCTAAGCATAATCCCCACTTTTCCCTCCTGGCACTTTCCATGTGGGAGATACCGCAAGATGTTTCTGTGTATTGGGTACAGCGCTCTGCAGGGTGTTAGCAGAGACATTCCCGGGACAGTGAAACCCTATGTCAGAGACAATGAAAAGAAGCCCCAATGTTCCTTCTAGTCATTTTCAGTGTGGGTGCCTTCTCCACGTGGTTCCTGGTTTCACTGCAGCTCTGAAGAGAATGTTAGCAAAGAGGTAACCGGGACAGTGCAAACAGTACTCAAAGACAGGGAGAGCAAGCTCTCTCTTGGCACTTTGGATGTGGGACATACAGCGAGATGTTTGCTGCTTTTACATTTGGCTGTTGGGAGATTTACAGCACAAAGATATCTAGTTGATTTGAAGCAGTTCCGAGAAAGTCTAAGCATAATCCCCACTTTTCCCTCCTGGCACTTTCCATGTGGGAGATACCGCAAGACGTTTCTGTGTATTGGGTACAGCGCTCTGCAGGGTGTTAGCAGAGATTTTCCCGGGACAGTGAAACCCTATGTCAGAGACAATGAAAAGAAGCCCCAATGTTCCTTCTAGTCATTTTCAGTGTGGGTGCCTTCTCCACGTGGTTCCTGGTTTCACAGCAGCTCTGAAGAGAATGTTAGCAAAGAGGTAACCGGGACAGTGCAAACAGTACTCAAAGACAGGGAGAGCAAGCTCTCTCTTGGCACTTTGGATGTGGGACATACAGCGAGATGTTTGCTGCTTTTACATTTGGCTGTTGGGAGATTTACAGCACAAAGATATCTAGTTGATTTGAAGCAGTTCCGAGAAAGTCTAAGCATAATCCCTACTTCTCCCTCCTGGCACTTTCCAGGTGGGAGATACCGCAAGACGTTTCTGTGTATTGGGTACAGCGCTCTGCAGGGTGTTAGCAGAGACTTTCCCGGGACAGTGAAACCCTATGTCAGAGACACTGAGAAGAAGCCCCAATGTTCCTTCTAGTCATTTTCAGTGTGGGTGCCTTCTCCACGTGGTTCCTGGTTTCACAGCAGCTCTGAAGAGAATGTTAGCAAAGAGGTAACCGGGACAGTGCAAACAGTACTCAAAGACAGGGAGAGCAAGCTCTCTCTTGGCACTTTGGATGTGGGACATACAGCGAGATGTTTGCTGCTTTTACATTTGGCTGTTGGGAGATTTACAGCACAAAGATATCTAGTTGATTTGAAGCAGTTCCGAGAAAGTCTAAGCATAATCCCCACTTCTCCCTCCTGGCACTTTCCATGTGGGAGATACCGCAAGACGTTTCTGTGTATTGGGTACAGCGCTCTGCAGGGTGTTAGCAGAGACTTTCCCGGGACAGTGAAACCCTATGTCAGAGACACTGAGAAGAAGCCCCAACGTTCCTTCCAGGCACTTTCAGTGTGCGCGCCTTCTCCACGTGGTTCCTGGTTTCACAGCAGCTCTGAAGAGAATGTTAGCAAAGAGGTAACCGGGACAGTGCAAACAGTACTCAAAGACAGGGAGAGCAAGCTCTCTCTTGGCACTTTGGATGTGGGACATACAGCGAGATGTTTGCTGCTTTTACATTTGGCTGTTGGGAGATTTACAGCACAAAGATATCTAGTTGATTTGAAGCAGTTCCGAGAAAGTCTAAGCATAATCCCCACTTTTCCCTCCTGGCACTTTCCATGTGGGAGATACCGCAAGACGTTTCTGTGTATTGGGTACAGCGCTCTGCAGGGTGTTAGCAGAGATTTTCCCGGGACAGTGAAACCCTATGTCAGAGACAATGAAAAGAAGCCCCAATGTTCCTTCTAGTCATTTTCAGTGTGGGTGCCTTCTCCACGTGGTTCCTGGTTTCACAGCAGCTCTGAAGAGAATGTTAGCAAAGAGGTAACCGGGACAGTGCAAACAGTACTCAAAGACAGGGAGAGCAAGCTCTCTCTTGGCACTTTGGATGTGGGACATACAGCGAGATGTTTGCTGCTTTTACATTTGGCTGTTGGGAGATTTACAGCACAAAGATATCTAGTTGATTTGAAGCAGTTCCGAGAAAGTCTAAGCATAATCCCCACTTTTCCCTCCTGGCACTTTCCATGTGGGAGATACCGCAAGATGTTTCTGTGTATTGGGTACAGCGCTCTGCAGGGTGTTAGCAGAGACATTCCCGGGACAGTGAAACCCTATGTCAGAGACAATGAAAAGAAGCCCCAATGTTCCTTCTAGTCATTTTCAGTGTGGGTGCCTTCTCCACGTGGTTCCTGGTTTCACTGCAGCTCTGAAGAGAATGTTAGAAAAGAGGTAACCGGGACAGTGCAAACAGTACTCAAAGACAGGGAGAGCAAGCTCTCTCTTGGCACTTTGGATGTGGGACATACAGCGAGATGTTTGCTGCTTTTACATTTGGCTGTTGGGAGATTTACAGCACAAAGATATCTAGTTGATTTGAAGCAGTTCCGAGAAAGTCTAAGCATAATCCCCACTTTTCCCTCCTGGCACTTTCCATGTGGGAGATACCGCAAGACGTTTCTGTGTATTGGGTACAGCGCTCTGCAGGGTGTTAGCAGAGATTTTCCCGGGACAGTGAAACCCTATGTCAGAGACAATGAAAAGAAGCCCCAATGTTCCTTCTAGTCATTTTCAGTGTGGGTGCCTTCTCCACGTGGTTCCTGGTTTCACAGCAGCTCTGAAGAGAATGTTAGCAAAGAGGTAACCGGGACAGTGCAAACAGTACTCAAAGACAGGGAGAGCAAGCTCTCTCTTGGCACTTTGGATGTGGGACATACAGCGAGATGTTTGCTGCTTTTACATTTGGCTGTTGGGAGATTTACAGCACAAAGATATCTAGTTGATTTGAAGCAGTTCCGAGAAAGTCTAAGCATAATCCCTACTTCTCCCTCCTGGCACTTTCCAGGTGGGAGATACCGCAAGACGTTTCTGTGTATTGGGTACAGCGCTCTGCAGGGTGTTAGCAGAGACTTTCCCGGGACAGTGAAACCCTATGTCAGAGACAATGAAAAGAAGCCCCAATGTTCCTTCTAGTCATTTTCAGTGTGGGTGCCTTCTCCACGTGGTTCCTGGTTTCACAGCAGCTCTGAAGAGAATGTTAGCAAAGAGGTAACCGGGACAGCGCAAACAGTACTCAAAGACAGGGAGAGCAAGCTCTCTCTTGGCACTTTGGATGTGGGACATACAGCGAGATGTTTGCTGCTTTTACATTTGGCTGTTGGGAGATTTACAGCACAAAGATATCTAGTTGATTTGAAGCAGTTCCGAGAAAGTCTAAGCATAATCCCCACTTTTCCCTCCTGGCACTTTCCATGTGGGAGATACCGTTCCCAAAGAGCTTTAGAACAAGGCATAGTTTTCCCTGCTGGCTCTTTGGGCGTGGGACCAATCTGCGGACATATGGCCATTTTTGTGCCTGGCGCAGCGCCACGTGGGAAAGGGTGGTTTTGAGGCTGAAGGCAGCAGGAAAGCCTGCAGCCCCCAGGTGTCTGGGGCTACGCAAGCGGTTCCAAAGAGCTTTAGAACAAGGCATAGTTTTCCCTGCTGGCTCCTTGGGTATGGGACCCATATCCATACCTATGGCAATTTTTGTGCCTGGCGTGGCGCCAAGTGGGAAAGGGTGGTTTTGAGGCTGAAGGCAGCAGGAAAGCCTGCAGCCCCCAGGTCCGTGGGGCTACGCAAGAGGTTCCCAAAGAGCTTTAGAACAAGGCATAGTTTTCCCTGCTGGCTCTTTGGGCGTTGGACCCATCTCCAGACATATGGCCATTTTGGGGCTTGGCGCGGCGACAAGTGTGGAAGGGTGGTTTTGAGGCTGAAGGCAGCAGGAAAGCCTGCAGCCCGCAGGTGTGTGGGGCTATGCAAGCGGTTCCCAAAGAGCTTTAGAACAAGGCCTAGTTTTCCCTGCTGGCTCTTTGGGCGTGGGACCAGTCTCTAGCCATATGGCCATTTTTGGGCCTGGCGCGGCGCCAAGTGGGAAAGGGTGTTTTTGAGGCTGAAGGCAGCAGGAAAGCCTGCAGCCCCCAGGTCTGTGGGGCTACGCAAGCGGTTCCCAAAGAGCTTTAGAACAAGGCATAGTTTTCCCTGCTGGCTCTTTGGGCGTGGGACCAATCTCCAGACATATGGGCATTTTTGTGCCTGGCGCGGTGCCAAGTGGGAAAGGGTGGTTTTGAGGCTGAAGGCAGCAGGAAAGCCTGCAGCCCCCAGGTCTGTGGGGCTACGCAAGCTGTTCCCAAAGAGCTTTAGAACAAGGCATAGTTTTCCCTGCTGGCTCCTTGGGTGTGAGACCCATATCCATACCTATGGCAATTTTTGTGCCTGGCGTTGCGCCAAGTGGGAAAGGGTGGTTTTTAGGCTGAAAGTGCCGAAAAAGCCTGCAGCCCCCAGGTCCGTGGGGCTACGCAAGAGGTTCCCAAAGAGCTTTAGAACAAGGCATAGTTTTCCCTGCTGGCTCTCTGGGCGTGGGACCCATCAACAGACATTTGGCCATTTTTGTGCCTGGTGCGGCCAGAAGTGGGAATAAGTGTTTTTGAGGCTGAAAGTGCCAAAAAAGCCTGCAGCCCGCAGCTGTGTGGGGCTACGCAAGCGGTTCCCAAAGAGCTTTAGAACAAGGCATAGTTTTCCCTGCTGGCTCTTTGGGCGTGGGACCAGTCTCCAGACATATGGGCATTTTTGTGCCTGGCGCGGCTCCAAGTGGGAAAGGGTGGTTTTGAGGCTGAAGGCAGCAGGAAAGCCTGCAGCCCCCAGGTGTGTGGGGCTACGCAAGCCGTTCCCAAAGAGCTTTAGAACAAGGCATAGTTTTCCCTGCTGGCTCTTTGGGTGTGGCACCAGTCTCCAGCCATATGGCCATTTTTGTGCCTGGCCCGGCGCCAAGTGGGAAAGGGTGGTTTTGAGGCTGAAGGCAGCAGGAAAGCCTGCAGCCCCCAGGTGTGTGGGGCTACGCAAGAGGTTCCCAAAGAGCTTTAGAACAAGGCATAGTTTTCCCTGCTGGCTCCTTGGGTGTGGGACCCATATCCATACCTATGGCCATTTTTGTGCCTGGCGTGGCGCCAAGTGGGAAAGGGTGTTTTTGAGGCTGAAGGCAGCAGGAAAGCCTGCAGCCACCAGGTCTGTGGGGCTACGCAAGCCGTTCCCAAAGAGCTTTAAAACAAGGCATAGTTTTCCCTGCTGGCTCTTTGGGCGTGGGACCAATCTGCAGACATATGGCCATTTTGGGGCTTGGCGCGGCGACAAGTGGGAAAGGGTGGTTTTGAGGGTGAAAGTGCCGAAAAAGCCTGCAGCCCCCAGGTGTGTGGGGCTACGCAAGCGGTTCCCAAAGAGCTTTAGAACAAGGCATAGTTTTCCCTGCTGGCTCTTTGGGTGTGGGACCAGTCTCCAGACATATGGCCATTTTTGTGCCTGGCGCGGCGCCAAGTGGGAAAGGGTGGTTTTGAGGCTGAAGGAAGCAGGAAAGCCTGCAGCCCCCAGGTGTGTGGGGCTACGCAAGCGGTTCCCAAAGAGCTTTAGAACAAGGCCTAGTATTCCCTGCTGGCTCTTTGGGCGTGGGACCCATCAACAGACATATGGCCATTTTTGTGCCTGGTGCGGCCACAAGTGGGAAAGGGTGGTTTTGATGCTGAAAGAGCCAAAAAAGCCTGCAGCCCGCAGGTGTGTAGGGCTACGCAAGCGGTTCCCAAAGAGCTTTAGAACAAGGCCTAGTTTTCCCTGCTGGCTCTTCGGGCGTGGGACCAGTCTCCAGCCATATGGCCATTTTTGTGCCTGGCGCGGCGCCAAGTGGGAAAGGATGTTTTTGAGGCTGAAGGCAGCAGAAAAGCCTGCAGCCCCCAGGTCTGTGGGGGTACGCAAGCCGTTCCCAAAGAGCTTTAGAACAAGGCATAGTTTTCCCTGCTGGCTCTTTGGGCGTGGGACCAATCTGCAGACATATGGCCATTTTTGTGCCTGGCGCGGCGCCAAGTGGGAAAGGGTGTTTTTGAGGCTGAAGGCAGCAGGAAAGCCTGCAGCCCCCAGGTGTGTGGGGCTACGCAAGCGGTTCCCAAAGAGCTTTAGAACAAGGCATAGTTTTCCCTGCTGGCTCCTTGGGTGTGGGACCCATATCCATACCTATGGCAATTTTTGTGCCTGCCGTGGCGCCAAGTGGGAAAGGGTGGTTTTGAGGCTGAAGGCAGCAGGAAAGCCTGCAGCCCCCAGGTGTGTGGGGCTACCCAAGCGTTTCCCAAAGAGCTTTAGAACAAGGCATAGTTTTCCCTGCTGGCTCTTTGGGCGTGGGACCAATCTCCAGACATATGGGTATTTTGGGGCTTGGCGCGGCGACAAGTGGGGCAGGGTGGTTTTGAGGCTGAAGGCAGCAGGAAAGCCTGCAGCCCCCAGGTGTGTGGGGCTATGCAAGCGGTTCCCAAAGAGCTTTAGAACAAGGCATAGTTTTCCCTGCTGGCTCTTTGGGCGTGGGACCAGTCTCTAGTCATATGGCCGTTTTTGGGCCTGGCGCGGCGCCAAGTGGGAAAGGGTGGTTTTGAGGCTGAAGGCAGCAGGAAAGCCTGCAGCCCCCAGGTGTGTGGGGCTACGCAAGCGGTTCCAAATAGCTTTAGAACAAGGCATAGTTTTCCCTGCTGGCTCCTTGGGTGTGGGACCCATATCCATACCTATGGCAATTTTTGTGCCTGGCGCGGCGCCAATTGGGAAAGGGTGGTTTTGAGGCTGAAGGCAGCAGGAAAGCCTGCAGCCCCCAGGTCTGTGGGGCTACGCAAGCGGTTCCCAAAGAGCTTTAGAACAAGGCATAGTTTTCCCTGCTGGCTCTTTGGGCGTGGGACCAATCTCCAGACATATGGGCATTTTTGTGCCTGGCGCGGCGCCAAGTGGGAAAGGGTGGTTTTGAGGCTGAAGGCAGCAGGAAAGCCTGCAGCCCCCAGGTCTGTGGGGCTACGCAAGAGGTTCCCAAAGAGCTTTAGAACAAGGCATAGTTTTCCCTGCTGGCTCTTTGGGCGTTGGACCAGTCTCCAGACATATGGCCATTTTGGGGCTTGGCGCGGCGACAAGTGGGGAAGGGTGGTTTTGAGGCTGAAGGCAGCAGGAAAGCCTGCAGCCCGCAGGTGTGTGGGGCTATGCAAGCGTTTCCCAAAGAGCTTTAGAACAAGGCCTAGTTTTCCCTGCTGCTCTTTGCGCGTGGGACCTGTCTCCAGCCATATGGCCATTTTTGGCCCTGGCGCGGCGCCAAGCTGGAAAGGGTGGTTTTGAGGCTGAAGGCAGCAGGAAAGCCTGCAGCCCCCAGGTCTGTGGGGCTCCGCAAGCCGTTCCCAAAGACATTTAGAACAAGGCATAGTTTTCCCTGCTGGCTCTTTGGGCGTGGGACCAGTCTCCAGCCATATGGCCAATTTTGTGCCTGGAACGACGCCAAGTGGGAAAGGGTGGTTTTGAGGCTGAAGGCAGCAGGAAAGCCTGCAGCCCCCAGGTGTGTGGGGCTACGCAAGCGTTTCCCAAAGAGCTTTAGAACAAGGCATAGTTTTCCCTGCTGGCTCTTTGGGTGTGGGACCCATATCCATACCTATGGCAATTTTTGTGCCTGGCGTGGCGCCAAATGGGAAAGGGTGGTTTTGAGGCTGAAGGCAGCAGGAAAGCCTGCAGCCCCCAGGTCTGTGGGGCTACGCAAGCGGTTCCCAAAGAGCTTTAGAACAAGGCATAGTTTTCCCTGCTGGCTCTTTGGGCGTGGGACCAATCTCCAGACATATGGGCATTTTTGTGCCTGGCGCGGCGCCAAGTGGGAAAGGGTGGTTTTGAGGCTGAAGGCAGCAGGAAAGCCTGCAGCCCCCAGGTGTGTGGGGCTACGTAAGCGTTTCCCAAAGAGCTTTAGAACAAGGCCTAGTTTTCCCTGCTGGCTCTTTGGGCGTGGGACCAGTCTCTATCCATATGGCCATTTTTGTGCCTGGCGCGGCGCCAAGTGGGAAAGGGTGGTTTTGAGGCTGAAGGCAGCAGGAAAGCCTGCAGCCCCCAGGTGTGTGGGGCTACGCAAGCGGTTCCCAAAGAGCTTTAGAACAAGGCCTAGTTTTCCCTGCTGGCTCTTTGGGCGTTGGACCCATTTCCAGACATATGGCCATTTTGGGGCTTGGCGCGGCGACAAGTGGGGAAGGGTGGTTTTGAGGCTGAAGGCAGCAGGAAAGCCTGCAGCCCCCAGGTGTGTGGGGCTATGCAAGCGTTTCCCAAAGAGCTTTAGAACAAGGCCTAGTTTTCCCTGCTGGCTCTTTGGGCGTGGGACCAGTCTCTAGCCATATGGCCATTTTTGTGCCTGGCGCGGCGCCAAGTGGGAAAGGGTGGTTTTGAGGCTGAAGGCAGCAGGAAAGCCTGCAGCCCCCAGGTCTGTGGGGCTACGCAAGCCGTTCCCAAAGAGCTTTAGAACAAGGCATAGTTTTCCCTGCTGGCTCTTTGGGCGTTGGACCCATTTCCAGACATATGGCCATTTTGGGGCTTGGCGCGGCGACAAGTGGGGAAGGGTGGTTTTGAGGCTGAAGGCAGCAGGAAAGCCTGCAGCCCCCAGGTGTGTGGGGCTATGCAAGCGGTTCCCAAAGAGCTTTAGAACAAGGCATAGTTTTCCCTGCTGGCTCTTTGGGCGTGGGACCAGTCTCTAGCCATATGGCCATTTTTGTGCCTGGCGCGGCGCCAAGTGGGAAAGGGTGGTTTTGAGGCTGAAGGCAGCAGGAAAGCCTGCAGCCCCCAGGTGTGTGGGGCTACGCAAGCGGTTCCCAAAGAGCTTTAGAACAAGGCATAGTTTTCCATGCTGGCTCTTCGGGCGTGGGACCAATCTGCAGACATATGGCCATTTTTGTGCCTGTCGCGCTGCCAAGTGGGAAGGGGTGGTTTTGAGGCTGAAGGCAGCAGGAAAGCCTGCAGCCCCCAGGTGTGTGGGGCTACGCAAGCGGTTCCCAAAGAGCTTTAGAACAAGGCATAGTTTTCCCTGCTGGCTCTTTGGGTGTGCGACCCATATCCATACCTATGGCCATTTTTGTGCCTGGCGTGGCGCCAAGTGGGAAAGGGTGGTTTTGAGGCTGAAGGCAGCAGGAAAGCCTGCAGCCCCCAGGTGTGTGGGGCTACGCAAGCGTTTCCCAAAGAGCTTTAGAACAAGGCATAGTTTTCCCTGCTGGCTCTTTGGGCGTGGGACCAATCTCCAGACATATGGGCATTTTGGGGCTTGGCGCGGCGACAAGTGGGGCAGGGTGGTTTTGAGGCTGAAGGCAGCAGGAAAGCCTGCAGCCCGCAGGTGTGTGGGGCTATGCAAGCGGTTCCCAAAGAGCTTTAGAACAAGGCATAGTTTTCCCTGCTGGCTCTTTGGGTGTGGGACCCATATCCATACCTATGGATATTTTTGTGCCTGGCGTGGCGCCAAGCTGGAAAGGGTGGTTTTGAGGCTGAAGGCAGCAGGAAAGCCTGCAGCCCCCAGGTGTGTGGGGCTACGCAAGCGTTTCCCAAAGAGCTTTAGAACAAGGCATAGTTTTCCCTGCTGGCTCTTTGGGCGTGGGACCAGTCTCCAGCCATATGGCCATTTTTGTGCCTGGCGCGGCGCCAAGTGGGAAAGGGTGGTTTTGAGGCTGAAGGCAGCAGGAAAGCCTGCAGCCCCCAGGTGTGTGGGGCTACGCAAGCGGTTCCCAAAGAGCTTTAGAACAAGGCATAGTTTTCCCTGCTGGCTCCTTGGGTGTGGGACCCATATCCATACCTATGGCCATTTTTGTGCCTGGCGTGGCGCCAAGTGGGAAAGGGTGGTTTTGAGGCTGAAGGCAGCAGGAAAGCCTGCAGCCCGCAGGTGTGTGGGGCTATGCAAGCGTTCCCAAAGAGCTTTAGAACAAGGCCTAGTTTTCCCTGCTGGCTCTTTGGGCGTGGGACCAGTCTCTAGCCATATGGCCATTTTTGGGCCTGGCGCGGCGCCAAGTGGGAAAGGGTGTTTTTGAGGCTGAAGGCAGCAGGAAAGCCTGCAGCCCCCAGGTCTGTGGGGCTACGCAAGCGGTTCCCAAAGAGCTTTAGAACAAGGCATAGTTTTCCCTGCTGGCTCTTTGGGCGTGGGACCAGTCTCCAGACATATGGGCATTTTTGTGCCTGGCGCGGTGCCAAGTGGGAAAGGGTGGTTTTGAGGCTGAAGGCAGCAGGAAAGCCTGCAGCCCCCAGGTCTGTGGGGCTACGCAAGCTGTTCCCAAAGAGCTTTAGAACAAGGCATAGTTTTCCCTGCTGGCTCCTTGGGTGTGAGACCCATATCCATACCTATGGCAATTTTTGTGCCTGGCGTTGCGCCAAGTGGGAAAGGGTGGTTTTTAGGCTGAAAGTGCCGAAAAAGCCTGCAGCCCCCAGGTCCGTGGGGCTACGCAAGAGGTTCCCAAAGAGCTTTAGAACAAGGCATAGTTTTCCCTGCTGGCTCTTTGGGCGTGGGACCCATCAACAGACATTTGGCCATTTTTGTGCCTGGTGCGGCCAGAAGTGGGAATAAGTGTTTTTGAGGCTGAAAGTGCCAAAAAAGCCTGCAGCCCGCAGCTGTGTGGGGCTACGCAAGCGGTTCCCAAAGAGCTTTAGAACAAGGCATAGTTTTCCCTGCTGGCTCTTTGGGCGTGGGACCAATATCCAGACATTGGACATTTTTGTGCCTGGCGCGGCGCCAAGTGAGAAAGGGTGGTTTTGAGGCTGAAGGCAGCAGGAAAGCCTGCAGCCCGCAGGTGTGTGGGGCTACGCAAGCGGTTCCCAAAGAGCTTTAGAACAAGGCATAGTTTTCCCTGCTGACTCTTTGGGCGTGGGACCAATCTCCAGACATATGGGCATTTTTGTGCCTCGCGCGGCTCCAAGAGGGAAACGGTGGTTTTGAGGCTGAAGGCAGCAGGAAAGCCTGCAGCCCCCATGTGTGTGGGGCTACGCAAGCGGTTCCCAAAGAGCTTTAGAACAAGGCCTAGTATTCCCTCCTGGCTCTTTCGGCGTGGGACCCATCAACAGACATATGGCCATTTTTGTGCCTGGCGCGGTGCCAAGTGGGAAAGGGTGGTTTTGAGGCTGAAGGCAGCAGGAAAGCCTGCAGCCCCCAGGTCCATGGGGCTACGCAAGAGTTTCCCAAAGAGCTTTAGAACAAGGCATAGTTTTCCCTGCTGGCTCTTTGGGCGTTGGACCCATTTCCAGACATATGGCCATTTTGGGGCTTGGCGCGGCGACAAGTGGGGAAGGGTGGTTTTGAGGCTGAAGGCAGCAGGAAAGCCTGCAGCCCCCAGGTGTGTGGGGCTATGCAAGCGTTTCCCAAAGAGCTTTAGAACAAGGCCTAGTTTTCCCTGCTGGCTCTTTGGGCGTGGGACCAGTCTCCAGACATATGGCCATTTTTGTGCCTGGCGCGGCGACAAGTGGGGAAGGGTGGTTTTGAGGCTGAAGGCAGCAGGAAAGCCTGCAGCCCCCAGGTGTGTGGGGCTACGCAAGCGGTTCCCAAAGAGCTTTAGAACAAGGCATAGTTTTCCCTGCTGGCTCTTTGGGCGTGTGACCAAGTTCCAGCCATATGGCAATTGTTGTGCCTGGCGTGGCGCCAAGTGGAAAAGGGTGGTTTTGAGGCTGAAGGCAGCAGGAAAGCCTGCAGCCCCCATGTGTGTGGGGCTACGCAAGCCGTTCCCAAAGAGCTTTAAAACAAGGCATAGTTTTCCCTGCTGGCTCTTTCGGCGTTGGACCCATCTCCAGACATATGGCCATTTTGGGGCTTGGCGCGGCAACAAGTGGGAAAGGGTGGTTTTGAGGCTGAAGGCAGCAGGAAAGCCTGCAGCCCGCAGGTGTGTGGGGCTATGCAAGCGGTTCCCAAAGAGCTTTAGAACAAGGCATAGTTTTCCCTGCTGGCTCTTTGGGTGTGGGACCAGTTTCTATCCATATGGCCATTTTTGCGCCTGGCGCGGCGCCAAGTGGGAAAGGGTGGTTTTGAGGCTGAAGGCAGCAGGAAAGCCTGCAGCCCCCAGGTCTGTGGGGCTACGCAAGCCGTTCCCAAAGAGCTTTAGAACAAGGCATAGTTTTCCCTGCTGGCTCTTTGGGCGTGGGACCAATCTGCAGACATATGGCCATTTTTGTGCCTGGCGCGGCGCCAAGTGGGAAAGGGTGTTTTTGAGGCTGAAGGCAGCAGGAAAGCCTGCAGCCCCCAGGTCCATGGGGCTACGCAAGCGGTTCCCAAAGAGCTTTAGAACAAGGCCTAGTTTTCCCTGCTGGCTCTTTGGGCGTGGGACCCATCAACAGACATATGGCCATTTTTGTGACTGGTGCGGCCAGAAGTGGGAATAGGTGTTTTTGAGGCTGAAAGTGCCAAAAAAGCCTGCAGCCCGCAGCTGTGTGGGGCTACGCAAGCGGTTCCCAAAGAGCTTTAGAACAAGGCCTAGTTTTCCCTGCTGGCTCTTTGGGCGTGGGACCAATCTCCAGACATATGGGCATTTTTTTGCCTGGCGCGGCGCCAAGTGGGAAAGGGTGGTTTTGAGGCTGAAGGCAGCAGGAAAGCCTGCAGCCCCCAGGTCCATGGGGCTACGCAAGCGGTTCCCAAAGAGCTTTAGAACAAGGCATAGTTTTCCCTGCTGGCTCTTTGGGCGTGGGACCAATATCCAGACATTGGCCATTTTTGTGCCTGGCGCGGCGCCAAGTGAGAAAGGGTGGTTTTGAGGCTGAAGGCAGCAGGAAAGCCTGCAGCCCGCAGGTGTGTGGGGCTACGCAAGCGGTTCCCAAAGAGCTTTAGAACAAGGCCTAGTTTTCCCTGCTGACTCTTTGGGCGTGGGACCAGTCTCCAGCCATATGGCCATTTTTGTGCCTGGCGCGGCGCCAAGTGGGAAAGGGTGGTTTTGAGGCTGAAGGCAGCAGGAAAGCCTGCAGCCCCCAGGTCCATGGGGCTACGCAAGAGGTTCCCAAAGAGCTTTAGAACAAGGAATAGTTTCCCCTGCTGGCTCTTTGGGCGTGGGACCAGTCTCTAGCCATATGGCCATTTTTGGGCCTGGCGCGGTGCCAAGTGGGAAAGGGTGTTTTTGAGGCTGAAGGCAGCAGGAAAGCCTGCAGCCCGCAGGTGTGTGGGGCTACGCAAGCGGTTCCCAAAGAGCTTTAGAACAAGGCATAGTTTTCCCTGCTGGCTCTTTGGGCGTGGGACCAATCTCCAGACATATGGGCATTTTTGTGCCTGGCGCGGCTCCAAGTGGGAAAGGGTGGTTTTGAGGCTGAAGGCAGCAGGAAAGCCTGCAGCCCCCAGGTGTGTGGGGCTACGCAAGCCGTTCCCAAAGAGCTTTAGAACAAGGCATAGTTTTCCCTGCTGGCTCTTTGGGTGTGGCACCAGTCTCCAGCCATATGGCCATTTTTGTGCCTGGCCCGGCGCAGAGTGGGAAAGGGTGGTTTTGAGGCTGAAGGCAGCAGGAAAGCCTGCAGCCCCCAGGTCCGTGGGGCTACGCAAGCCGTTCCCAAAGAGCTTTAAAACAAGGCATAGTTTTCCCTGCTGGCTCTTTGGGCGTGGGACCAATCTGCAGACATATGGCCATTTTGGGGCTTGGCGCGGCGACAAGTGGGAAAGGGTGGTTTTGAGGCTGAAAGTGCCGAAAAAGCCTGCAGCCCCCAGGTGTGTGGGGCTACGCAAGCGGTTCCCAAAGAGCTTTAGAACAAGGCATAGTTTTCCCTGCTGGCTCTTTGGGTGTGGGACCAGTCTCCAGACATATGGCCATTTTTGTGCCTGGCGCGGCGCCAAGTGGGAAAGGGTGGTTTTGAGGCTGAAGGCAGCAGGAAAGCCTGCACCCCCCAGGTGTGTGGGGCTACGCAAGCGGTTCCCAAAGAGCTTTAGAACAAGGCCTAGTATTCCCTGCTGGCTCTTTGGGCGTGGGACCCATCAACAGACATATGGCCATTTTTGTGCCTGGTGCGGCCACAAGTGGGCAAGGGTGGTTTTGAGGCTGAAAGAGCCAAAAAAGCCTGCAGCCCGCAGGTGTGTAGGGCTACGCAAGCGGTTCCCAAAGAGCTTTAGAACAAGGCCTAGTTTTCCCTGCTGGCTCTTCGGGCGTGGGACCAGTCTCCAGCCATATGGCCATTTTTGTGCCTGGCCCGGCGCCAAGTGGGAAAGGGTGGTTTTGAGGCTGAAGGCAGCAGGAAAGCCTGCAGCCCCCAGGTCTGTGGGGGTACGCAAGCCGTTCCCAAAGAGCTTTAGAACAAGGCATAGTTTTCCCTGCTGGCTCTTTGGGCGTGGGACCAATCTGCAGACATATGGCCATTTTTGTGCCTGGCGCGGCGCCAAGTGGGAAAGGGTGTTTTTGAGGCTGAAGGCAGCAGGAAAGCCTGCAGCCCCCAGGTGTGTGGGGCTACGCAAGCGGTTCCCAAAGAGCTTTAGAACAAGGCATAGTTTTCCCTGCTGGCTCCTTGGGTGTGGGACCCATATCCATACCTATGGCAATTTTTGTGCCTGCCGTGGCGCCAAGTGGGAAAGGGTGGTTTTGAGGCTGAAGGCAGCAGGAAAGCCTGCAGCCCCCAGGTGTGTGGGGCTACGCAAGCGTTTCCCAAAGAGCTTTAGAACAAGGCATAGTTTTCCCTGCTGGCTCTTTGGGCGTGGGACCAATCTCCAGACATATGGGTATTTTGGGGCTTGGCGCGGCGACAAGTGGGGCAGGGTGGTTTTGAGGCTGAAGGCAGCAGGAAAGCCTGCAGCCCCCAGGTGCGTGGGGCTACGCAAGCGGTTCCAAATAGCTTTAGAACAAGGCATAGTTTTCCCTGCTGGCTCCTTGGGTGTGGGACCCATATCCATACCTATGGCAATTTTTGTGCCTGGCGTGGCGCCAAGTGGGAAAGGGTGGTTTTGAGGCTGAAGGCAGCAGGAAAGCCTGCAGCCCCCAGGTCTGTGGGGCTACGCAAGCGGTTCCCAAAGAGCTTTAGAACAAGGCATAGTTTTCCCTGCTGGCTCTTTGGGCGTGGGACCAATCTCCAGACATATGGGCATTTTTGTGCCTGGCGCGGCGCCAAGTGGGAAAGGGTGGTTTTGAGGCTGAAGGCAGCAGGAAAGCCTGCAGCCCCCAGGTCTGTGGGGCTACGCAAGAGGTTCCCAAAGAGCTTTAGAACAAGGCATAGTTTTCCCTGCTGGCTCTTTGGGCGTTGGACCCATCTCCAGACATATGGCCATTTTGGGGCTTGGCGCGGCAACAAGTGGGGAAGGGTGGTTTTGAGGCTGAAGGCAGCAGGAAAGCCTGCAGCCCCCAGGTGTGTGGGGCTACGCAAGCCGTTCCCAAAGACCTTTAGAACAAGGCATAGTTTTCCCTGCTGGCTCTTTGGGCGTGGGACCAGTCTCCAGACATATGGCCATTTTTGTGCCTGGCGCGGCGACAAGTGGGGAAGGGTGGTTTTGAGTCTGAAGGCAGCAGGAAAGCCTGCAGCCCCCATGTGTGTGGGGCTA
Organism: Chroicocephalus ridibundus; assembly: GCF_963924245.1. Lineage (NCBI taxonomy): Eukaryota > Metazoa > Chordata > Aves > Charadriiformes > Laridae > Chroicocephalus > Chroicocephalus ridibundus. The sequence continues at coordinate 1,306,843 of NW_026961751.1, forward strand.
CGCAAGAGGTTCCCAAAGAGCTTTAGAACAAGGCATAGTTTTCCCTGCTGGCTCTTTGGGCGTGTGACCAAGTTCCAGCCATATGGCAATTGTTGTGCCTGGCGTGGCGCCAAGTGGAAAAGGGTGGTTTTGAGGCTGAAGGCAGCAGGAAAGCCTGCAGCCCCCATGTGTGTGGGGCTACGCAAGCCGTTCCCAAAGAGCTTTAAAACAAGGCATAGTTTTCCCTGCTGGCTCTTTCGGCGTTGGACCCATCTCCAGACATATGGCCATTTTGGGGCTTGGCGCGGCAACAAGTGGGAAAGGGTGGTTTTGAGGCTGAAGGCAGCAGGAAAGCCTGCAGCCCGCAGGTGTGTGGGGCTATGCAAGCGGTTCCCAAAGAGCTTTAGAACAAGGCATAGTTTTCCCTGCTGGCTCTTTGGGTGTGGGACCAGTTTCTATCCATATGGCCATTTTTGCGCCTGGCGCGGCGCCAAGTGGGAAAGGGTGGTTTTGAGGCTGAAGGCAGCAGGAAAGCCTGCAGCCCCCAGGTCTGTGGGGCTACGCAAGCCGTTCCCAAAGAGCTTTAGAACAAGGCATAGTTTTCCCTGCTGGCTCTTTGGGCGTGGGACCAATCTGCAGACATATGGCCATTTTTGTGCCTGGCGCGGCGCCAAGTGGGAAAGGGTGTTTTTGAGGCTGAAGGCAGCAGGAAAGCCTGCAGCCCCCAGGTCCATGGGGCTACGCAAGCGGTTCCCAAAGAGCTTTAGAACAAGGCCTAGTTTTCCCTGCTGGCTCTTTGGGCGTGGGACCAATCTCCAGACATATGGGCATTTTTTTGCCTGGCGCGGCGCCAAGTGGGAAAGGGTGGTTTTGAGGCTGAAGGCAGCAGGAAAGCCTGCAGCCCCCAGGTCCGTGGGGCTACGCAAGCGGTTCCCAAAGAGCTTTAGAACAAGGCATAGTTTTCCCTGCTGGCTCTTTGGGCGTGGGACCAATATCCAGACATTGGCCATTTTTGTGCCTGGCGCGGCGCCAAGTGAGAAAGGGTGGTTTTGAGGCTGAAGGCAGCAGGAAAGCCTGCAGCCCGCAGGTGTGTAGGGCTACGCAAGCGGTTCCCAAAGAGCTTTAGAACAAGGCCTAGTTTTCCCTGCTGACTCTTTGGGCGTGGGACCAGTCTCCAGCCATATGGCCATTTTTGTGCCTGGCGCGGCGCCAAGTGGGAAAGGGTGGTTTTGAGGCTGAAGGCAGCAGGAAAGCCTGCAGCCCCCAGGTCCATGGGGCTACGCAAGAGGTTCCCAAAGAGCTTTAGAACAAGGAATAGTTTTCCCTGCTGGCTCTTTGGGCGTGGGACCAGTCTCTAGCCATATGGCCATTTTTGGGCCTGGCGCGGTGCCAAGTGGGAAAGGGTGTTTTTGAGGCTGAAGGCAGCAGGAAAGCCTGCAGCCCGCAGGTGTGTGGGGCTACGCAAGCGGTTCCCAAAGAGCTTTAGAACAAGGCATAGTTTTCCCTGCTGGCTCTTTGGGCGTGGGACCAGTCTCCAGACATATGGGCATTTTTGTGCCTGGCGCGGCGCCAAGTGGGAAAGGGTGGTTTTGAGGCTGAAGGCAGCAGGAAAGCCTGCAGCCCCCAGGTGTGTGGGGCTACGCAAGCCGTTCCCAAAGAGCTTTAGAACAAGGCATAGTTTTCCCTGCTGGCTCTTTGGGTGTGGCACCAGTCTCCAGCCATATGGCCATTTTTGTGCCTGGCCCGGCGCAGAGTGGGAAAGGGTGGTTTTGAGGCTGAAGGCAGCAGGAAAGCCTGCAGCCCCCAGGTCCGTGGGGCTACGCAAGCCGTTCCCAAAGAGCTTTAAAACAAGGCATAGTTTTCCCTGCTGGCTCTTTGGGCGTGGGACCAATCTGCAGACATATGGCCATTTTGGGGCTTGGCGCGGCGACAAGTGGGAAAGGGTGGTTTTGAGGCTGAAAGTGCCGAAAAAGCCTGCAGCCCCCAGGTGTGTGGGGCTACGCAAGCGGTTCCCAAAGAGCTTTAGAACAAGGCATAGTTTTCCCTGCTGGCTCTTTGGGTGTGGGACCAGTCTCCAGACATATGGCCATTTTTGTGCCTGGCGCGGCGCCAAGTGGGAAAGGGTGGTTTTGAGGCTGAAGGCAGCAGGAAAGCCTGCACCCCCCAGGTGTGTGGGGCTACGCAAGCGGTTCCCAAAGAGCTTTAGAACAAGGCCTAGTATTCCCTGCTGGCTCTTTGGGCGTGGGACCCATCAACAGACATATGGCCATTTTTGTGCCTGGTGCGGCCACAAGTGGGAAAGGGTGGTTTTGATGCTGAAAGAGCCAAAAAAGCCTGCAGCCCGCAGGTGTGTAGGGCTACGCAAGCGGTTCCCAAAGAGCTTTAGAACAAGGCCTAGTTTTCCCTGCTGGCTCTTCGGGCGTGGGACCAGTCTCCAGCCATATGGCCATTTTTGTGCCTGGCGCGGCGCCAAGTGGGAAAGGGTGGTTTTGAGGCTGAAGGCAGCAGGAAAGCCTGCAGCCCCCAGGTCTGTGGGGGTACGCAAGCCGTTCCCAAAGAGCTTTAGAACAAGGCATAGTTTTCCCTGCTGGCTCTTTGGGCGTGGGACCAATCTGCAGACATATGGCCATTTTTGTGCCTGGCGCGGCGCCAAGTGGGAAAGGGTGTTTTTGAGGCTGAAGGCAGCAGGAAAGCCTGCAGCCCCCAGGTGTGTGGGGCTACGCAAGCGGTTCCCAAAGAGCTTTAGAACAAGGCATAGTTTTCCCTGCTGGCTCCTTGGGTGTGGGACCCATATCCATACCTATGGCAATTTTTGTGCCTGCCGTGGCGCCAAGTGGGAAAGGGTGGTTTTGAGGCTGAAGGCAGCAGGAAAGCCTGCAGCCCCCAGGTGTGTGGGGCTACGCAAGCGTTTCCCAAAGAGCTTTAGAACAAGGCATAGTTTTCCCTGCTGGCTCTTTGGGCGTGGGACCAATCTCCAGACATATGGGTATTTTGGGGCTTGGCGCGGCGACAAGTGGGGCAGGGTGGTTTTGAGGCTGAAGGCAGCAGGAAAGCCTGCAGCCCCCAGGTGCGTGGGGCTATGCAAGCGGTTCCCAAAGAGCTTTAGAACAAGGCATAGTTTTCCCTGCTGGCTCTTTGGGCGTGGGACCAGTCTCTAGTCATATGGCCATTTTTGGGCCTGGCGCGGCGCCAAGTGGGAAAGGGTGGTTTTGAGGCTGAAGGCAGCAGGAAAGCCTGCAGCCCCCAGGTGTGTGGGGCTACGCAAGCGGTTCCAAATAGCTTTAGAACAAGGCATAGTTTTCCCTGCTGGCTCCTTGGGTGTGGGACCCATATCCATACCTATGGCAATTTTTGTGCCTGGCGTGGCGCCAAGTTGGAAAGGGTGGTTTTGAGGCTGAAGGCAGCAGGAAAGCCTGCAGCCCCCAGGTGTGTGGGGCTACGCAAGAGGTTCCCAAAGAGCTTTAGAACAAGGCATAGTTTTCCCTGCTGGCTCTTTGGGCGTTGGACCCATCTCCAGACATATGGCCATTTTGGGGCTTGGCGCGGCAACAAGTGGGGAAGGGTGGTTTTGAGGCTGAAGGCAGCAGGAAAGCCTGCAGCCCCCAGGTGTGTGGGGCTATGCAAGCGTTTCCCAAAGAGCTTTAGAACAAGGCCTAGTTTTCCCTGCTGGCTCTTTGCGCGTGGGACCTGTCTCCAGCCATATGGCCATTTTTGGCCCTGGCGCGGCGCCAAGCTGGAAAGGGTGGTTTTGAGGCTGAAGGCAGCAGGAAAGCCTGCAGCCCCCAGGTCTGTGGGGCTACGCAAGCCGTTCCCAAAGACCTTTAGAACAAGGCATAGTTTTCCCTGCTGGCTCTTTGGGCGTGGGACCAGTCTCCAGCCATATGGCCAATTTTGTGCCTGGAACGACGCCAAGTGGGAAAGGGTGGTTTTGAGGCTGAAGGCAGCAGGAAAGCCTGCAGCCCCCAGGTGTGTGGGGCTACGCAAGCGGTTCCCAAAGAGCTTTAGAACAAGGCATAGTTTTCCCTGCTGGCTCTTTGGGTGTGGGACCCATATCCATACCTATGGCCATTTTTGTGCCTGGCGTGGCGCCAAGTGGGAAAGGGTGGTTTTGAGGCTGAAGGCAGCAGGAAAGCCTGCAGCCCCCAGGTCTGTGGGGCTACGCAAGCGGTTCCCAAAGAGCTTTAGAACAAGGCATAGTTTTCCCTGCTGGCTCTTTGGGCGTGGGACCAATCTCCAGACATATGGGCATTTTTGTGCCTGGCGCGGCGCCAAGTGGGAAAGGGTGGTTTTGAGGCTGAAGGCAGCAGGAAAGCCTGCAGCCCCCAGGTGTGTGGGGCTACGTAAGCGTTTCCCAAAGAGCTTTAGAACAAGGCATAGTTTTCCCTGCTGGCTCTTTGGGCGTTGGACCCATTTCCAGACATATGGCCATTTTGGGGCTTGGCGCGGCGACAAGTGGGGAAGGGTGGTTTTGAGGCTGAAGGCAGCAGGAAAGCCTGCAGCCCCCAGGTGTGTGGGGCTATGCAAGCGTTTCCCAAAGAGCTTTAGAACAAGGCCTAGTTTTCCCTGCTGGCTCTTTGGGCGTGGGACCAGTCTCTAGCCATATGGCCATTTTTGTGCCTGGCGCGGCGCCAAGTGGGAAAGGGTGGTTTTGAGGCTGAAGGCAGCAGGAAAGCCTGCAGCCCCCAGGTGTGTGGGGCTACGCAAGCGGTTCCCAAAGAGCTTTAGAACAAGGCATAGTTTTCCATGCTGGCTCTTTGGGCGTGGGACCAATCTGCAGACATATGGCCATTTTTGTGCGTGGCGCGGTGCCAAGTGGGAAGGGGTGGTTTTGAGGCTGAAGGCAGCAGGAAAGCCTGCAGCCCCCAGGTGTGTGGGGCTACGCAAGCGGTTCCCAAAGAGCTTTAGAACAAGGCATAGTTTTCCCTGCTGGCTCTTTGGGTGTGGGACCCATATCCATACCTATGGCCATTTTTGTGCCTGGCGTGGCGCCAAGTGGGAAAGGGTGGTTTTGAGGCTGAAGGCAGCAGGAAAGCCTGCAGCCCCCAGGTGTGTGCGGCTACGCAAGCGTTTCCCAAAGAGCTTTAGAAAAAGGCATAGTTTTCCCTGCTGGCTCTTTGGGCGTGGGACCAATCTCCAGACATATGGGCATTTTTGTGCCTGGCGCAGCGCCAAGTGGGAAAGGGTGGTTTTGAGGCTGAAGGCAGCAGGAAAGCCTGCAGCCCCCAGGTGTGTGGGGCTACGCAAGCGGTTCCCAAAGAGCTTTAGAACAAGGCATAGTTTTCCCTGCTGGCTCCTTGGGTGTGGGACCCATATCTATACCTATGGCAATTTTTGTGCCTGGCGTGGCGCCAAGTGGGAAAGGGTGGTTTTGAGGCTGAAGGCAGCAGGAAAGCCTGCAGCCCGCAGGTGTGTGGGGCTACGCAAGCGGTTCCCAAAGAGCTTTAGAACAAGGCATAGTTTTCCCTGCTGGCTCTTTGGGCGTGGGACCAATCTCCAGACATATGGGCATTTTTGTGCCTGGCGCGGCTCCAAGTGGGAAAGGGTGGTTTTGAGGCTGAAGGCAGCAGGAAAGCCTGCAGCCCCCAGGTGTGTGGGGCTACGCAAGCCGTTCCCAAAGAGCTTTAGAACAAGGCATAGTTTTCCCTGCTGGCTCTTTGGGTGTGGCACCAGTCTCCAGCCATATGGCCATTTTTGTGCCTGGCCCGGCGCAGAGTGGGAAAGGGTGGTTTTGAGGCTGAAGGCAGCAGGAAAGCCTGCAGCCCCCAGGTCCGTGGGGCTACGCAAGCCGTTCCCAAAGAGCTTTAAAACAAGGCATAGTTTTCCCTGCTGGCTCTTTGGGCGTGGGACCAATCTGCAGACATATGGCCATTTTGGGGCTTGGCGCGGCGACAAGTGGGAAAGGGTGGTTTTGAGGCTGAAAGTGCCGAAAAAGCCTGCAGCCCCCAGGTGTGTGGGGCTACGCAAGCGGTTCCCAAAGAGCTTTAGAACAAGGCATAGTTTTCCCTGCTGGCTCTTTGGGTGTGGGACCAGTCTCCAGACATATGGCCATTTTTGTGCCTGGCGCGGCGCCAAGTGGGAAAGGGTGGTTTTGAGGCTGAAGGCAGCAGGAAAGCCTGCACCCCCCAGGTGTGTGGGGCTACGCAAGCGGTTCCCAAAGAGCTTTAGAACAAGGCCTAGTATTCCCTGCTGGCTCTTTGGGCGTGGGACCCATCAACAGACATATGGCCATTTTTGTGCCTGGTGCGGCCACAAGTGGGAAAGGGTGGTTTTGATGCTGAAAGAGCCAAAAAAGCCTGCAGCCCGCAGGTGTGTAGGCCTACGCAAGCGGTTCCCAAAGAGCTTTAGAACAAGGCCTAGTTTTCCCTGCTGGCTCTTCGGGCGTGGGACCAGTCTCCAGCCATATGGCCATTTTTGTGCCTGGCGCGGCGCCAAGTGGGAAAGGGTGTTTTTGAGGCTGAAGGCAGCAGGAAAGCCTGCAGCCCCCAGGTCTGTGGGGGTACGCAAGCCGTTCCCAAAGAGCTTTAGAACAAGGCATAGTTTTCCCTGCTGGCTCTTTGGGCGTGGGACCAATCTGCAGACATATGGCCATTTTTGTGCCTGGCGCGGCGCCAAGTGGGAAAGGGTGTTTTTGAGGCTGAAGGCAGCAGGAAAGCCTGCAGCCCCCAGGTGTGTGGGGCTACGCAAGCGGTTCCCAAAGAGCTTTAGAACAAGGCATAGTTTTCCCTGCTGGCTCCTTGGGTGTGGGACCCATATCCATACCTATGGCAATTTTTGTGCCTGCCGTGGCGCCAAGTGGGAAAGGGTGGTTTTGAGGCTGAAGGCAGCAGGAAAGCCTGCAGCCCCCAGGTGTGTGGGGCTACGCAAGCGTTTCCCAAAGAGCTTTAGAACAAGGCATAGTTTTCCCTGCTGGCTCTTTGGGCGTGGGACCAATCTCCAGACATATGGGTATTTTGGGGCTTGGCGCGGCGACAAGTGGGGCAGGGTGGTTTTGAGGCTGAAGGCAGCAGGAAAGCCTGCAGCCCCCAGGTGCGTGGGGCTATGCAAGCGGTTCCCAAAGAGCTTTAGAACAAGGCATAGTTTTCCCTGCTGGCTCTTTGGGCGTGGGACCAGTCTCTAGTCATATGGCCATTTTTGGGCCTGGCGCGGCGCCAAGTGGGAAAGGGTGGTTTTGAGGCTGAAGGCAGCAGGAAAGCCTGCAGCCCCCAGGTGTGTGGGGCTACGCAAGCGGTTCCAAATAGCTTTAGAACAAGGCATAGTTTTCCCTGCTGGCTCCTTGGGTGTGGGACCCATATCCATACCTATGGCAATTTTTGTGCCTGGCGTGGCGCCAAGTTGGAAAGGGTGGTTTTGAGGCTGAAGGCAGCAGGAAAGCCTGCAGCCCGCAGGTGTGTGGGGCTACGCAAGCGGTTCCCAAAGAGCTTTAGAACAAGGCATAGTTTTCCCTGCTGGCTCTTTGGGCGTGGGACCAGTCTCCAGACATATGGGCATTTTTGTGCCTGGCGCGGCGCCAAGTGGGAAAGGGTGGTTTTGAGGCTGAAGGCAGCAGGAAAGCCTGCAGCCCCCAGGTGTGTGGGGCTACGCAAGCGGTTCCCAAAGAGCTTTAGAACAAGGCATAGTTTTCCCTGCTGGCTCCTTGGGTGTGGGACCCATATCCATACCTATGGCAATTTTTGTGCCTGCCGTGGCGCCAAGTGGGAAAGGGTGGTTTTGAGGCTGAAGGCAGCAGGAAAGCCTGCAGCCCCCAGGTGTGTGGGGCTACGCAAGCGTTTCCCAAAGAGCTTTAGAACAAGGCATAGTTTTCCCTGCTGGCTCTTTGGGCGTGGGACCAATCTCCAGACATATGGGTATTTTGGGGCTTGGCGCGGCGACAAGTGGGGCAGGGTGGTTTTGAGGCTGAAGGCAGCAGGAAAGCCTGCAGCCCCCAGGTGCGTGGGGCTATGCAAGCGGTTCCCAAAGAGCTTTAGAACAAGGCATAGTTTTCCCTGCTGGCTCTTTGGGCGTGGGACCAGTCTCTAGTCATATGGCCATTTTTGGGCCTGGCGCGGCGCCAAGTGGGAAAGGGTGGTTTTGAGGCTGAAGGCAGCAGGAAAGCCTGCAGCCCCCAGGTGTGTGGGGCTACGCAAGCGGTTCCAAATAGCTTTAGAACAAGGCATAGTTTTCCCTGCTGGCTCCTTGGGTGTGGGACCCATATCCATACCTATGGCAATTTTTGTGCCTGGCGCGGCGCCAAGTGGGAAAAGGGTGGTTTTGAGGCTGAAGGCAGCAGGAAAGCCTGCAGCCCCCAGGTCTGTGGGGCTACGCAAGCAGTTCCCAAAGAGCTTTAGAACAAGGCATAGTTTTCCCTGCTGGCTCTTTGGGCGTGGGACCAATCTGCAGACATATGGCCATTTTGGGGCTTGGCGCGGCGACAAGTGGGAAAGGGTGGTTTTGAGGCTGAAAGTGCCGAAAAAGCCTGCAGCCCCCAGGTGTGTGGGGCTACGCAAGCGGTTCCCAAAGAGCTTTAGAACAAGGCATAGTTTTCCCTGCTGGCTCTTTGGGTGTGGGACCAGTCTCCAGACATATGGCCATTTTTGTGCCTGGCGCGGCGCCAAGTGGGAAAGGGTGGTTTTGAGGCTGAAGGCAGCAGGAAAGCCTGCACCCCCCAGGTGTGTGGGGCTACGCAAGCGGTTCCCAAAGAGCTTTAGAACAAGGCCTAGTATTCCCTGCTGGCTCTTTGGGCGTGGGACCAGTCTCCAGCCATATGGCCATTTTTGTGCCTGGCGCGGCGCCAAGTGGGAAAGGGTGTTTTTGAGGCTGAAGGCAGCAGGAAAGCCTGCAGCCGCCAGGTCTGTGGGGGTACGCAAGCCGTTCCCAAAGAGCTTTAGAACAAGGCATAGTTTTCCATGCTGGCTCTTTGGGCGTGGGACCAATCTGCAGACATATGTCCATTTTTGTGCCTGGCGCGGCTCCAAGTGGGAAAGGGTGTTTTTGAGGCTGAAGGCAGCAGGAAAGCCTGCAGCCCCCATGTGTGTGGGGCTACGCAAGCGGTTCCCAAAGAGCTTTAGAACAAGGCATAGTTTTCCCTGCTGGCTCCTTGGGTGTGGGACCCATATCCATACCTATGGCAATTTTTGTGCCTGCCGTGGCGCCAAGTGGGAAAGGGTGGTTTTGAGGCTGAAGGCAGCAGGAAAGCCTGCAGCCCCCAGGTGTGTGGGGCTACGCAAGCGTTTCCCAAAGAGCTTTAGAACAAGGCATAGTTTTCCCTGCTGGCTCTTTGGGCGTGGGACCAATCTCCAGACATATGGGTATTTTGGGGCTTGGCGCGGCGACAAGTGGGGCAGGGTGGTTTTGAGGCTGAAGGCAGCAGGAAAGCCTGCAGCCCCCAGGTGCGTGGGGCTATGCAAGCGGTTCCCAAAGAGCTTTAGAACAAGGCATAGTTTTCCCTGCTGGCTCTTTGGGCGTGGGACCAGTCTCTAGTCATATGGCCATTTTTGGGCCTGGCGCGGCGCCAAGTGGGAAAGGGTGGTTTTGAGGCTGAAGGCAGCAGGAAAGCCTGCAGCCCCCAGGTCCGTGGGGCTATGCAAGCGGTTCTAAATAGCTTTAGAACAAGGCATAGTTTTCCCTGCTGGCTCCTTGGGTGTGGGACCCATATCCATACCTATGGCAATTTTTGTGCCTGGCGTGGCGCCAAGTGGGAAAGGGTGGTTTTGAGGCTGAAGGCAGCAGGAAAGCCTGCAGCCCCCAGGTCTGTGGGGCTACGCAAGCAGTTCCCAAAGAGCTTTAGAACAAGGCATAGTTTTCCCTGCTGGCTCTTTGGGCGTGGGACCAATCTCCAGACATATGGGCATTTTTGTGCCTGGCGCGGCGCCAAGCTGGAAAGGGTGGTTTTGAGGCTGAAGGCAGCAGGAAAGCCTGCAGCCCCCACGTCTGTGGGGCTACGCAAGAGGTTCCCAAAGAGCTTTAGAACAAGGCATAGTTTTCCCTGCTGGCTCTTTGGGCGTTGGACCCATCTCCAGACATATGGCCATTTTGGGGCTTGGCGCGGCAACAAGTGGGGAAGGGTGGTTTTGAGGCTGAAGGCAGCAGGAAAGCCTGCAGCCCCCAGGTGTGTGGGGCTATGCAAGCGTTTCCCAAAGAGCTTTAGAACAAGGCCTAGTTTTCCCTGCTGGCTCTTTGCGCGTGGGACCAGTCTCCAGCCATATGGCCATTTTTGGCCCTGGCGCGGCGCCAAGCTGGAAAGGGTGGTTTTGAGGCTGAAGGCAGCAGGAAAGCCTGCAGCCCCCAGGTCTGTGGGGCTACGCAAGCCGTTCCCAAAGACCTTTAGAACAAGGCATAGTTTTCCCTGCTGGCTCTTTGGGCGTGGGACCAGTCTCCAGCCATATGGCCAATTTTGTGCCTGGAACGACGCCAAGTGGGAAAGGGTGGTTTTGAGGCTGAAGGCAGCAGGAAAGCCTGCAGCCCCCAGGTGTGTGGGGCTACGCAAGCGTTTCCCAAAGAGCTTTAGAACAAGGCATAGTTTTCCCTGCTGGCTCTTTGGGTGTGGGACCCATATCCATACCTATGGCCATTTTTGTGCCTGGCGTGGCGCCAAGTGGGAAAGGGTGGTTTTGAGGCTGAAGGCAGCAGGAAAGCCTGCAGCCCCCAGGTCTGTGGGGCTACGCAAGCGGTTCCCAAAGAGCTTTAGAACAAGGCATAGTTTTCCCTGCTGGCTCTTTGGGCGTGGGACCAATCTCCAGACATATGGGCATTTTTGTGCCTGGCGCGGCGCCAAGTGGGAAAGGGTGGTTTTGAGGCTGAAGGCAGCAGGAAAGCCTGCAGCCCCCAGGTGTGTGGGGCTACGTAAGCGTTTCCCAAAGAGCTTTAGAACAAGGCATAGTTTTCCCTGCTGGCTCTTTGGGCGTTGGACCCATTTGCAGACATATGGCCATTTTTGGGCTTGGCGCGGCGACAAGTGGGGAAGGGTGGTTTTGAGGCTGAAGGCAGCAGGAAAGCCTGCAGCCCCCAGGTGTGTGGGGCTATGCAAGCGTTTCCCAAAGAGCTTTAGAACAAGGCCTAGTTTTCCCTGCTGGCTCTTTGGGCGTGGGACCAGTCTCTAGCCATATGGCCATTTTTGTGCCTGGCGCGGCGCCAAGTGGGAAAGGGTGGTTTTGAGGCTGAAGGCAGCAGGAAAGCCTGCAGCCCCCAGGTGTGTGGGGCTACGCAAGCGGTTCCCAAAGAGCTTTAGAACAAGGCATAGTTTTCCATGCTGGCTCTTTGGGCGTGGGACCAATCTGCAGACATATGGCCATTTTTGTGCCTGGCGCGGCGCCAAGTGGGAAAGGGTGGTTTTGAGGCTGAAGGCAGCAGGAAAGCCTGCAGCCCCCAGGTGTGTGGGGCTACGCAAGCGTTTCCCAAAGAGCTTTAGAACAAGGCATAGTTTTCCCTGCTGGCTCTTTGCGTGTGGGACCCATATCCATACCTATGGCCATTTTTGTGCCTGGCGTGGCGCCAAGTGGGAAAGGGTGGTTTTGAGGCTGAAGGCAGCAGGAAAGCCTGCAGCCCCCAGGTGTGTGCGGCTACGCAAGCGTTTCCCAAAGAGCTTTAGAAAAAGGCATAGTTTTCCCTGCTGGCTCTTTGGGCGTGGGACCAATCTCCAGACATATGGGCATTTTTGTGCCTGGCGCGGCGCCAAGTGGGAAAGGGTGGTTTTGAGGCTGAAGGCAGCAGGAAAGCCTGCAGCCCCCAGGTGTGTGGGGCTACGCAAGCGGTTCCCAAAGAGCTTTAGAACAAGGCCTAGTTTTCCCTGCTGGCTCCTTGGGTGTGGGACCCATATCTATACCTATGGCAATTTTTGTGCCTGGCGTGGCGCCAAGTGGGAAAGGGTGGTTTTGAGGCTGAAGGCAGCAGGAAAGCCTGCAGCCCCCATGTGTGTGGGGCTACGCAAGCGTTTCCCAAAGAGCTTTAGAACAAGGCATAGTTTTCCCTGCTGGCTCTTTGGGCGTGGGACCAATCTCCAGACATATGGGCATTTTGGGGCTTGGCGCGGCGACAAGTGGGGCAGGGTGGTTTTGAGGCTGAAGGCAGCAGGAAAGCCTGCAGCCCGCAGGTGTGTGGGGCTATGCAAGCGGTTCCCAAAGAGCTTTAGAACAAGGCATAGTTTTCCCTGCTGGCTCTTTGGGTGTGGGACCCATATCCATACCTATGGATATTTTTGTGCCTGGCGTGGCGCCAAGTGGGAAAGGGTGGTTTTGAGGCTGAAGGCAGCAGGAAAGCCTGCAGCCCCCAGGTGTGTGGGGCTACGCAAGCGTTTCCCAAAGAGCTTTAGAACAAGGCATAGTTTTCCCTGCTGGCTCTTTGGGCGTGGGACCAGTCTCCAGCCATATGGCCATTTTTGTGCCTGGCGCGGCGACAAGTGGGAAAGGGTGGTTTTGAGGCTGAAGGCAGCAGGAAAGCCTGCAGCCCCCAGGTGTGTGGGGCTACGCAAGCGTTTCCCAAAGAGCTTTAGAACAAAGCATAGTTTTCCCTGCTGGCTCTTTGGGCGTTGGACCCATTTCCAGACATATGGCCATTTTGGGGCTTGGCGCGGTGACAAGTGGGGAAGGGTGGTTTTGAGGCTGAAGGCAGCAGGAAAGCCTGCAGCCCCCAGGTGTGTGGGGCTATGCAAGCGTTTCACAAAGAGCTTTAGAACAAGGCCTAGTTTTCCCTGCTGGCTCTTTGGGCGTGGGACCAGTCTCCAGCCATATGGGCATTTTTGTGCCTGGCGCGGCGCCAAGTGGGAAAGGGTGGTTTTGAGGCTGAAGGCAGCAGGAAAGCCTGCAGCCCCCAGGTGTGTGGGGCTACGCAAGCGGTTCCCAAAGAGCTTTAGAACAAGGCATAGTTTTCCCTGCTGGCTCTTTGGCGTGGGACCAATCTGCAGACATATGGCCATTTTTGTGCCTGGCGCGGTGCCAAGTGGGAAGGGGTGGTTTTGAGGCTGAAGGCAGCAGGAAAGCCTGCAGCCCCCAGGTCTGTGGGGCTACGCAAGAGGTTCCCAAAGAGCTTTAGAACAAGGCGTAGTTTTCCCTGCTGGCTCTTTGGGCGTGGGACCAGTCTCCAGACATATGGGCATTTTGGGGCTTGGCGCGGCGACAAGTGGGGCAGGGTGGTTTTGAGGCTGAAGGCAGCAGGAAAGCCTGCAGCCCCCAGGTGTGTGGGGCTATGCAAGCGTTTCCCAAAGAGCTTTAGAACAAGGCATAGTTTTCCCTGCTGGCTCTTTGGGTGTGGGACCCATATCCTTACCTAGGGATATTTTTGTGCCTGGCGTGGCGCCAAGTGGGAAAGGGTGGTTTTGAGGCTGAAGGCAGCAGGAAAGCCTGCAGCCCCCAGGTGTGTGGGGCTACGCAAGCGTTTCCCAAAGAGCTTTAGAACAAGGCATAGTTTTCCCTGCTGGCTCTTTGGGCGTGGGACCAGTCTCCAGCCATATGGCCATTTTTGTGCCTGGCGCGGCGCCAAGTGGGAAAGGGTGGTTTTGAGGCTGAAGGCAGCAGGAAAGCCTGCAGCCCCCAGGTCCGTGGGGCTACGCAAGAGGTTCCCAAAGAGCTTTAGAACAAGGCATAGTTTTCCCTGCTGGCTCTTTGGGCGTTGGACCCATTTCCAGACATATGGCCATTTTGGGGCTTGGCGCGGTGACAAGTGGGGAAGGGTGGTTTTGAGGCTGAAGGCAGCAGGAAAGCCTGCAGCCCGCAGGTGTGTGGGGCTATGCAAGCGTTTCCCAAAGAGCTTTAGAACAAGGCATAGTTTTCCCTGCTGGCTCTTTGGGCGTGGGACCAATCTCCAGACATATGGGCATTTTGGGGCTTGGCGCGGCGACAAGTGGGGCAGGGTGGTTTTGAGGCTGAAGGCAGCAGGAAAGCCTGCAGCCCGCAGGTGTGTGGGGCTATGCAAGCGGTTCCCAAAGAGCTTTAGAACAAGGCATAGTTTTCCCTGCTGGCTCTTTGGGTGTGGGACCCATATCCATACCTATGGATATTTTTGTGCCTGGCGTGGCGCCAAGTGGGAAAGGGTGGTTTTGAGGCTGAAGGCAGCAGGAAAGCCTGCAGCCCCCAGGTGTGTGGGGCTACGCAAGCGTTTCCCAAAGAGCTTTAGAACAAGGCATAGTTTTCCCTGCTGGCTCCTTGGGTGTGGGACCCATATCCATACCTATGGCCATTTTTGTGCCTGGCATGGCGCCAAGTGGGAAAGGGTGGTTTTGAGGCTGAAGGCAGCAGGAAAGCCTTCAGCCCCCAGGTGTCTGGGGCTACGCAAGTGTTTCCCAAAGAGCTTTAGAACAAGGCATAGTTTTCCCTGCTGGCTCTTTGGGTGTGGGACCCATATCCATACCTATGGCAATTTTTGTGCCTGGCGTGGCGCCAAGTGGGAAAGGGTGGTTTTGAGGCTGAAGGCAGCAGGAAAGCCTGCAGCCCCCAGGTGTGTGGGGCTACGCAAGCGTTTCCCAAAGAGCTTTAGAACAAGGCATAGTTTTCCCTGCTGGCTCTTTGGGCGTGGGACCAATCTCCAGCCATATGGGCATTTTTGTGCCTGGCGCGGCGCCAAGTGGGAAAGGGTGGTTTTGAGGCTGAAGGCAGCAGGAAAGCCTGCAGCCCCCAGGTGTGTGGGGCTACGCAAGAGGTTCCCAAAGAGCTTTAGAACAAGGCATAGTTTTCCCTGCTGGCTCTTTGGGCATTGGACCCATTTCCAGACATATGGCCATTTTGGGGCTTGGCGCGGCGACAAGTGGGGAAGGGTGGTTTTGAGGCTGAAGGCAGCAGGAAAGCCTGCAGCCCCCATGTGTGTGGGGCTACGCAAGCGGTTCCCAAAGAGCTTTAGAACAAGGCATAGTTTTCCATGCTGGCTCTTTGGGCGTGGGACCAGTCTCTAGCCATATGGCCATTTTTTGCCTGGCGCGGTGCCAAGTGGGAAGGGGTGGTTTTGAGGCTGAAGGCAGCAGGAAAGCCTGCAGCCCCCAGGTGTGTGGGGCTACGCAAGAGGTTCCCAAAGAGCTTTAGAACAAGGCATAGTTTTCCCTGCTGGCTCCTTGGGTGTGGGACCCATATCCATACCTATGGCCATTTTTGTGCCTGGCGCTGTGCCAAGTGGGAAAGGGTGGTTTTGAGGCTGAAGGCAGCAGGAAAGCCTGCAGCCCCCAGGTGTGTGGGGCTACGCAAGCGTTTCCCAAAGAGCTTTAGAACAAGGCATAGTTTTCCCTGCTGGCTCTTTGGGCGTGGGACCAATCTCCAGACATATGGGCATTTTTGTGCCTGGCGTGGTGCCAAGTGGGAAAGGGTGGTTTTGAGGCTGAAGGCAGCAGGAAAGCCTGCAGCCCCCAGGTGTGTGGGGCTACGCAAGCGTTTCCCAAAGAGCTTTAGAACAAGGCATAGTTTTCCCTGCTGGCTCTTTGGGTGTGGGACCCATATCTATACCTATGGCAATTTTTGTGCCTGGCGTGGCGCCAAGAGGGAAAGGGTGGTTTTGAGGCTGAAGGCAGCAGGAAAGCCTGCAGCCCCCAGGTGTGTGGGGCTACGCAAGCGTTTCCCAAAGAGCTTTAGAACAAGGCATAGTTTTCCCTGCTGGCTCTTTGGGCGTGGGACCAATCTCCAGACATATGGGCATTTTGGGGCTTGGCGCGGCGACAAGTGGGGCAGGGTGGTTTTGAGGCTGAAGGCAGCAGGAAAGCCTGCAGCCCGCAGGTGTGTGGGGCTATGCAAGCGGTTCCCAAAGAGCTTTAGAACAAGGCATAGTTTTCCCTGCTGGCTCTTTGGGTGTGGGACCCATATCCATACCTATGGATATTTTTGTGCCTGGCGTGGCGCCAAGTGGGAAAGGGTGGTTTTGAGGCTGAAGGCAGCAGGAAAGCCTGCAGCCCCCAGGTGTGTGGGGCTACGCAAGCGTTTCCCAAAGAGCTTTAGAACAAGGCATAGTTTTCCCTGCTGGCTCTTTGGGCGTGGGACCAGTCTCCAGCCATATGGGCATTTTTGTGCCTGGAGCGGCGCCAAGTGGGAAAGGGTGGTTTTGAGGCTGAAGGCAGCAGGAAAGCCTGCAGCCCCCAGGTCCGTGGGGCTACGCAAGAGGTTCCCAAAGAGCTTTAGAACAAGGCATAGTTTTCCCTGCTGGCTCTTTGGGCGTTGGACCCATTTCCAGACATATGGCCATTTTGGGGCTTGGCGCGGTGACAAGTGGGGAAGGGTGGTTTTGAGGCTGAAGGCAGCAGGAAAGCCTGCAGCCCCCATGTGTGTGGGGCTATGCAAGCGTTTCCCAAAGAGCTTTAGAACAAGGCATAGTTTTCCCTGCTGGCTCTTTGGGCGTGGGACCAGTCTCCAGCCATATGGCCATTTTTGTGCCTGGCGCGGCGCCAAGTGGGAAAGGGTGGTTTTGAGGCTGAAGGCAGCAGGAAAGCCTGCAGCCCCCAGGTGTGTGGGGCTACGCAAGCGGTTCCCAAAGAGCTTTAGAACAAGGCATAGTTTTCCCTGCTGGCTCTTTGGGCGTGGGACCAATCTGCAGACATATGGCCATTTTTGTGCCTGGCGCGGTGCCAAGTGGGAAAGGGTGGTTTTGAGGCTGCAGGCAGCAGGAAAGCCTGCAGCCCCCAGGTGTGTGGGGCTACGCAAGCGGTTCCCAAAGAGCTTTAGAACAAGGCATAGTTTTCCCTGCTGGCTCCTTGGGTGTGGGACCCATATCCATACCTATGGCCATTTTTGTGCCTGGCGTGGCGCCAAGTGGGGCAGGGTGGTTTTGAGGCTGAAGTCAGCAGGAAAGCCTGCAGCCCCCAGGTGTCTGGGGCTACGCAAGCGTTTCCCAAAGAGCTTTAGAACAAGGCATAGTTTTCCCTGCTGGCTCTTTGGGTGTGGGACCCATATCCATACCTATGGCCATTTTTGTGCCTGGCGCGGCGCCAAGTGGGAAAGGGTGGTTTTGAGGCTGAAGGCAGCAGGAAAGCCTGCAGCCCCCAGGTGTGTGGGGCTACGCAAGCGTTTCCCAAAGAGCTTTAGAACAAGGCATAGTTTTCCCTGCTGGCTCTTTGGGCGTGGGACCAATCTCCAGACATATGGGCATTTTTGTGCCTGGCGCGGCGCCAAGTGGGAAAGGGTGGTTTTGAGGCTGAAGGCAGCAGGAAAGCCTGCAGCCCCCAGGTGTGTGGGGCTACGCAAGCGTTTCCCAAAGAGCTTTAGAACAAGGCATAGTTTTCCCTGCTGGCTCTTTGGGCGTGGGACCAATCTCCAGCCATATGGGCATTTTTGTGCCTGGCGCGGCGCCAAGTGGGAAAGGGTGGTTTTGAGGCTGAAGGCAGCAGGAAAGCCTGCAGCCCCCAGGTCTGTGGGGCTACGCAAGAGGTTCCCAAAGAGCTTTAGAACAAGGCATAGTTTTCCCTGCTGGCTCTTTGGGCATTGGACCCATTTCCAGACATATGGCCATTTTGGGGCTTGGCGCGGCGACAAGTGGGGAAGGGTGGTTTTGAGGCTGAAGGCAGCAGGAAAGCCTGAAGCCCCCAGGTGTGTGGGGCTATGCAAGCGTTTCCCAAAGAGCTTTAGAACAAGGCCTAGTTTTCCCTGCTGGCTCTTTGGGCGTGGGACCAGTCTCCAGCCATATGGCCATTTTTGTGCCTGGCGCGGCGCCAAGTGGGAAAGGGTGGTTTTGAGGCTGAAGGCAGCAGGAAAGCCTGCAGCCCCCAGGTGTGTGGGGCTACGCAAGCGGTTCCCAAAGAGCTTTAGAACAAGGCATAGTTTTCCATGCTGGCTCTTTGGGCGTGGGACCAATCTGCAGACATATGGCCATTTTTGTGCCTGGCGCGGTTCCAAGTGGGAAAGGGTGGTTTTGAGGCTGAAGGCAGCAGGAAAGCCTGCAGCCCCCAGGTGTGTGGGGCTACGCAAGCGGTTCCCAAAGAGCTTTAGAACAAGGCATAGTTTTCCCTGCTGGCTCCTTGGGTGTGGGACCCATATCCATACCTATGGCCATTTTTGTGCCTGGCGTGGCGCCAAGTGGGAAAGGGTGGTTTTGAGGCTGAAGGCAGCAGGAAAGCCTGCAGCCCCCAGGTGTGTAGGGCTACGCAAGCGGTTCCCAAAGAGCTTTAGAACAAGGCATAGTTTTCCCTGCTGGCTCTTTGGGTGTGGGACCCATATCCATACCTATG
The DNA here is from genome assembly GCF_963924245.1 of Chroicocephalus ridibundus. Classification (NCBI taxonomy): domain Eukaryota; kingdom Metazoa; phylum Chordata; class Aves; order Charadriiformes; family Laridae; genus Chroicocephalus; species Chroicocephalus ridibundus. The sequence goes on from NW_026961751.1 coordinate 1,324,922, forward strand.
GCCATTTTTGTGCCTGGCGTGGCGCCAAGTGGGAAAGGGTGTTTTTGAGGCTGAAGGCAGCAGGAAAGCCTGCAGCCCCCAGGTGTGTGGGGCTACGCAAGCCGTTCCCAAAGAGCTTTAGAACAAGGCATAGTTTTCCCTGCTGGCTCTTTGGGCGTTGGACCCATCTCCAGACATATGGCCATTTTGGGGCTTGGCGCGGTGACAAGTGGGGAAGGGTGGTTTTGAGGCTGAAGGCAGCAGGAAAGCCTGCAGCCCCCAGGTGTGTGGGGCTACGCAAGCGTTTCCCAAAGAGCTTTAGAACAAGGCATAGTTTTCCCTGCTGGCTCTTTGGGCGTGGGACCAGTCTCCAGCCATATGGGCATTTTTGTGCCTGGCGCGGCGCCAAGTGGGAAAGGGTGGTTTTGAGGCTGAAGGCAGCAGGAAAGCCTGCAGCCCCCAGGTGTGTGGGGCTACGCAAGCGTTTCCCAAAGAGCTTTAGAACAAGGCATAGTTTTCCCTGCTGGCTCTTTGGGCGTTGGACCCATTTCCAGACATATGGCCATTTTGGGGCTTGGCGCGGCGACAAGTGGGGAAGGGTGGTTTTGAGGCTGAAGGCAGCAGGAAAGCCTGCAGCCCGCAGGTGTGTGGGGCTATGCAAGCGGTTCCCAAAGAGCTTTAGAACAAGGCCTAGTTTTCCCTGCTGGCTCTTTGGGCGTGGGACCAGTCTCTAGCCATATGGCCATTTTTGTGCCTGGTGCAGCGACAAGTGGGAAAGGGTGGTTTTGAGGCTGAAGGCAGCAGGAAAGCCTGCAGCCCCCAGGTGTGTGGGGCTACGCAAGCGGTTCCCAAAGAGCTTTAGAACAAGGCATAGTTTTCCATGCTGGCTCTTTGGGCGTGGGACCAATCTGCAGACATATAGCCATTTTTTGCCTGGCGCGGTGCCAAGTGGGAAGGGGTGTTTTTGAGGCTGAAGGCAGCAGGAAAGCCTGCAGCCCCCAGGTGTGTGGGGCTACGCAAGCGTTTCCCAAAGAGCTTTAGAACAAGGCATAGTTTTCCCTGCTGGCTCCTTGGGTGTGGGACCCATATCCATACCTATGGCCATTTTTGTGCCTGGCGTGGCGCCAAGTGGGAAAGGGTGGTTTTGAGGCTGAAGGCAGCAGGAAAGCCTGCAGCCCCCAGGTGTGTGGGACTACGCAAGCGTTTCCCAAAGAGCTTTAGAACAAGGCATAGTTTTCCCTGCTGGCTCTTTGGGCGTGGGACCAATCTCCAGACATATGGGCATTTTTGTGCCTGGCGTGGTGCCAAGTGGGAAAGGGTGGTTTTGAGGCTGAAGGCAGCAGGAAAGCCTGCAGCCCCCAGGTGTGTGGGGCTATGCAAGCGGTTCCCAAAGAGCTTTAGAACAAGGCATAGTTTTCCCTGCTGGCTCCTTGGGTGTGGGACCCATATCCATACCTATGGCCATTTTTGTGCCTGGCGTGGCGCCAAGTGGGAAAGGGTGGTTTTGAGGCTGAAGGCAGCAGGAAAGCCTGCAGCCCCCAGGTGTGTGGGGCTACGCAAGCGTTTCCCAAAGAGCTTTAGAACAAGGCATAGTTTTCCCTGCTGGCTCTTTGGGCGTGGGACCAATCTCCAGACATATGGGCATTTTGGGGCTTGGCGCGGCGACAAGTGGGGCAGGGTGGTTTTGAGGCTGAAGGCAGCAGGAAAGCCTGCAGCCCGCAGGTGTGTGGGGCTATGCAAGCGGTACCCAAAGAGCTTTAGAACAAGGCATAGTTTTCCCTGCTGGCTCTTTGGGTGTGGGACCCATATCCATACCTATGGATATTTTTGTGCCTGGCGTGGCGCCAAGTGGGAAAGGGTGGTTTTGAGGCTGAAGGCAGCAGGAAAGCCTGCAGCCCCCAGGTGTGTGGGGCTACGCAAGCGTTTCCCAAAGAGCTTTAGAACAAGGCATAGTTTTCCCTGCTGGCTCTTTGGGCGTGGGACCAGTCTCCAGCCATATGGCCATTTTTGTGCCTGGCGCGGCGCCAAGTGGGAAAGGGTGGTTTTGAGGCTGAAGGCAGCAGGAAAGCCTGCAGCCCCCAGGTGTGTGGGGCTACGCAAGCCGTTCCCAAAGAGCTTTAGAACAAGGCATAGTTTTCCCTGCTGGCTCTTTGGGCGTTGGACCCATTTCCAGACATATGGCCATTTTGGGGCTTGGCGCGGTGACAAGTGGGGAAGGGTGGTTTTGAGGCTGAAGGCAGCAGGAAAGCCTGCAGCCCCCAGGTCTGTGGGGCTATGCAAGCGTTTCACAAAGAGCTTTAGAACAAGGCCTAGTTTTCCCTGCTGGCTCTTTGGGCGTGGGACCAGTCTCCAGCCATATGGCCATTTTTGTGCCTGGCGCGGCGCCAAGTGGGAAAGGGTGGTTTTGAGGCTGAAGGCAGCAGGAAAGCCTGCAGCCCCCAGGTGTGTGGGGCTACGCAAGCGGTTCCCAAAGAGCTTTAGAACAAGGCATAGTTTTCCCTGCTGGCTCTTTGGGCGTGGGACCAATCTGCAGACATATGGCCATTTTTGTGCCTGGCGCTGTGCCAAGTGGGAAAGGGTGGTTTTGAGGCTGCAGGCAGCAGGAAAGCCTGCAGCCCCCAGGTCTGTGGGGCTACGCAAGCGGTTCCCAAAGAGCTTTAGAACAAGGCATACTTTTCCCTGCTGGCTCCTTGGGTGTGGGACCCATATCCATACCTATGGCAATTTTTGTGCCTGGCGTGGCGCCAAGTGGGAAAGGGTGGTTTTGAGGCTGAAGGCAGCAGGAAAGCCTGCAGCCCCCAGGTGTGTGGGGCTACGCAAGCGTTTCCCAAAGAGCTTTAGAACAAGGCATAGTTTTCCCTGCTGGCTCTTTGGGCGTGGGACCAATCTCCAGCCATATGGGCATTTTTGTGCCTGGCGCGGCGCCAAGTGGGAAAGGGTGGTTTTGAGGCTGAAGGCAGCAGGAAAGCCTGCAGCCCCCAGGTGTGTGGGGCTACGCAAGAGGTTCCCAAAGAGCTTTAGAACAAGGCATAGTTTTCCCTGCTGGCTCTTTGGGCATTGGACCCATTTCCAGACATATGGCCATTTTGGGGCTTGGCGCGGCGACAAGTGGGAAAGGGTGGTTTTGAGGCTGAAGGCAGCAGGAAAGCCTGCAGCCCCCAGGTGTGTGGGGCTACGCAAGCGGTTCCCAAAGAGCTTTAGAACAAGGCATAGTTTTCCCTGCTGGCTCCTTGGGTGTGGGACCAGTCTCCAGACATATGGCCATTTTTGTGCCTGGCGCGGTGCCAAGTGGGAAAGGGTGGTTTTGAGGCTGAAGGCAGCAGGAAAGCCTGCAGCCCCCAGGTGTGTGGGGCTACGCAAGCTGTTCCCAAAGAGCTTAAGAACAAGGCATAGTTTTCCCTGCTGGCTCTTTGGGTGTGGGACCCATATCCATACCTAAGGCCACTTTTGTGTCTGGCGTGGCGACAAGTGGGGAAGGGTGGTTTTGAGGCTGAAGGCAGCAGGAAAGCCTGCAGCCCCCAGGTGTGTGGGGCTACGCAAGCGGTTCCCAAAGAGCTTTAGAACAAGGCATAGTTTTCCCTGCTGGCTCTTTGGGCGTGGGACCAATCTGCAGACATATGGCCATTTTTGTGCCTGGCGCGGTGCCAAGTGGGAAAGGGTGGTTTTGAGGCTGAAGGCAGCAGGAAAGCCTGCAGCCCCCAGGTGTGTGGGGCTACGCAAGCGGTTCCCAAAGAGCTTTAGAACAAGGCATAGTTTTCCCTGCTGGCTCCTTGGGTGTGGGACCCATATCCATACCTATGGCCATTTTTGTGCCTGGCGTGGCGCCAAGTGGGGAAGGGTGGTTTTGAGGCTGAAGGCAGCAGGAAAGCCTGCAGCCCCCAGGTGTGTGGGGCTACGCAAGCGTTTCCCAAAGAGCTTTAGAACAAGGCATAGTTTTCCCTGCTGGCTCTTTGGGCGTGGGACCAATCTCCAGACATATGGGCATTTTGGGGCTTGGCGCGGCGACAAGTGGGGCAGGGTGGTTTTGAGGCTGAAGGCAGCAGGAAAGCCTGCAGCCCGCAGGTGTGTGGGGCTATGCAAGCGGTTCCCAAAGAGCTTTAGAACAAGGCATAGTTTTCCCTGCTGGCTCTTTGGGTGTGGGACCCATATCCATACCTATGGATATTTTTGTGCCTGGCGTGGCGCCAAGTGGGAAAGGGTGGTTTTGAGGCTGAAGGCAGCAGGAAAGCCTGCAGCCCCCAGCTGTGTGGGGCTACGCAAGCGTTTCCCAAAGAGCTTTAGAACAAGGCATAGTTTTCCCTGCTGGCTCTTTGGGCGTGGGACCAGTCTCCAGCCATATGGCCATTTTTGTGCCTGGCGCGGCGCCAAGTGGGAAAGGGTGGTTTTGAGGCTGAAGGCAGCAGGAAAGCCTGCAGCCCCCAGGTCTGTGGGGCTATGCAAGCGTTTCCCAAAGAGCTTTAGAACAAGGCCTAGTTTTCCCTGCTGGCTCTTTGGGCGTGGGACCAGTCTCCAGCCATATGGCCATTTTTGTGCCTGGCGCGGCGCCAAGTGGGAAAGGGTGGTTTTGAGGCTGAAGGCAGCAGGAAAGCCTGCAGCCCCCAGGTGTGTGGGGCTACGCAAGCGGTTCCCAAAGAGCTTTAGAACAAGGCATAGTTTTCCCTGCTGGCTCCTTGGGTGTGGGACCCATATCCATACCTATGGCCATTTTTGTGCCTGGCGTGGCGCCAAGTGGGAAAGGGTGGTTTTGAGGCTGAAGTCAGCAGGAAAGCCTGCAGCCCCCAGGTGTGTGGGGCTACGCAAGCGTTTCCCAAAGAGCTTTAGAACAAGGCATAGTTTTCCCTGCTGGCTCTTTGGGTGTGGGACCCATATCCATACCTATGGCAATTTTTGTGCCTGGCGCGGCGCCAAGTGGGAAAGGGTGGTTTTGAGGCTGAAGGCAGCAGGAAAGCCTGCAGCCCCCAGGTGTGTGGGGCTACGCAAGCGGTTCCCAAAGAGCTTTAGAACAAGGCATAGTTTTCCCTGCTGGCTCTTTGGGCGTGGGACCAATCTGCAGACATATGGGCATTTTTGTGCCTGGCGCGGTGCCAAGTGGGAAGGGGTGGTTTTGAGGCTGAAGGCAGCAGGAAAGCCTGCAGCCCCCAGGTGTGTGGGGCTACGCAAGCGGTTCCCAAAGAGCTTTAGAACAAGGCATAGTTTTCCCTGCTGGCTCCTTGGGTGTGGGACCCATAGCCATACCTATGGCCATTTTTGTGCCTGGCGTGGCGCCAAGTGGGAAAGGGTGGTTTTGAGGCTGAAGGCAGCAGGAAAGCCTGCAGCCCCCAGGTCTGTGGGGCTACGCAAGCGTTTCCCAAAAAGCTTTAGAACAAGGCATAGTTTTCCCTGCTGGCTCTTTGGGCGTGGGACCAATCTCCAGACATATGGGCATTTTGGGGCTTGGCGCGGCGACAAGTGGGGCAGGGTGGTTTTGAGGCTGAAGGCAGCAGGAAAGCCTGCAGCCCGCAGGTGTGTGGGGCTATGCAAGCGGTTCCCAAAGAGCTTTAGAACAAGGCATAGTTTTCCCTGCTGGCTCTTTGGGTGTGGGACCCATATCCATACCTATGGATATTTTTGTGCCTGGCGTGGCGCCAAGTGGGAAAGGGTGGTTTTGAGGCTGAAGGCAGCAGGAAAGCCTGCAGCCCCCAGGTGTGTGGGGCTACGCAAGCGTTTCCCAAAGAGCTTTAGAACAAGGCATAGTTTTCCCTGCTGGCTCTTTGGGCGTGGGACCAGTCTCCAGCCATATGGCCATTTTTGTGCCTGGCGCGGCGCCAAGTGGGAAAGGGTGGTTTTGAGGCTGAAGGCAGCAGGAAAGCCTGCAGCCCCCAGGTCCGTGGGGCTACGCAAGAGGTTCCCAAAGAGCTTTAGAACAAGGCATAGTTTTCCCTGCTGGCTCTTTGGGCGTTGGACCCATTTCCAGACATATGGCCATTTTGGGGCTTGGCGCGGTGACAAGTGGGGAAGGGTGGTTTTGAGGCTGAAGGCAGCAGGAAAGCCTGCAGCCCCCAGGTGTGTGGGGCTATGCAAGCGGTTCCCAAAGAGCTTTAGAACAAGGCATAGTTTTCCCTGCTGGCTCTTTGGGCGTGGGACCAGTCTCCAGCCATATGGCCATTTTTGTGCCTGGCGCGGCGCCAAGTGGGAAAGGGTGGTTTTGAGGCTGAAGGCAGCAGGAAAGCCTGCAGCCCCCAGGTGTGTGGGGCTACGCAAGCGGTTCCCAAAGAGCTTTAGAACAAGGCATAGTTTTCCCTGCTGGCTCTTTGGGCGTGGGACCAATCTGCAGACATATGGCCATTTTTGTGCCTGGCGCTGTGCCAAGTGGGAAAGGGTGGTTTTGAGGCTGCAGGCAGCAGGAAAGCCTGCAGCCCCCAGGTCTGTGGGGCTACGCAAGCGGTTCCCAAAGAGCTTTAGAACAAGGCATAGTTTTCCCTGCTGGCTCCTTGGGTGTGGGACCCATATCCATACCTATGGCCATTTTTGTGCCTGGCGTGGCGCCAAGTGGGGCAGGGTGGTTTTGAGGCTGAAGTCAGCAGGAAAGCCTGCAGCCCCCAGGTGTCTGGGGCTACGCAAGCGTTTCCCAAAGAGCTTTAGAACAAGGCATAGTTTTCCCTGCTGGCTCTTTGGGTGTGGGACCCATATCCATACCTATGGCCATTTTTGTGCCTGGCGCGGCGCCAAGTGGGAAAGGGTGGTTTTGAGGCTGAAGGCAGCAGGAAAGCCTGCAGCCCCCAGGTGTGTGGGGCTACGCAAGCGTTTCCCAAAGAGCTTTAGAACAAGGCATAGTTTTCCCTGCTGGCTCTTTGGGCGTGGGACCAATCTCCAGCCATATGGGCATTTTTGTGCCTGGCGCGGCGCCAAGTGGGAAAGGGTGGTTTTGAGGCTGAAAGCAGCAGGAAAGCCTGCAGCCCCCAGGTGTGTGGGGCTACGCAAGCGGTTCCCAAAGAGCTTTAGAACAAGGCATAGTTTTCCCTGCTGGCTCCTTGGGTGTGGGACCCATATCCATACCTATGGCCATTTTTGTGCCTGGCGTGGCGCCAAGTGGGAAAGGGTGGTTTTGAGGCTGAAGGCAGCAGGAAAGCCTGCAGCCCCCAGGTGTGTGGGGCTACGCAAGCGTTTCCCAAAGAGCTTTAGAACAAGGCATAGTTTTCCCTGCTGGCTCTTTGGGCGTGGGACCAGTCTCCAGCCATATGGCCATTTTTGTGCCTGGCGCGGCGCCAAGTGGGAAAGGGTGGTTTTGAGGCTGAAGGCAGCAGGAAAGCCTGCAGCCCCCAGGTCTGTGGGGCTATGCAAGCGTTTCCCAAAGAGCTTTAGAACAAGGCCTAGTTTTCCCTGCTGGCTCTTTGGGCGTGGGACCAGTCTCCAGCCATATGGGCATTTTTGTGCCTGGCGCGGCGCCAAGTGGGAAAGGGTGGTTTTGAGGCTGAAGGCAGCAGGAAAGCCTGCAGCCCCCAGGTCTGTGGGGCTATGCAAGCGTTTCCCAAAGAGCTTTAGAACAAGGCCTAGTTTTCCCTGCTGGCTCTTTGGGCGTGGGACCAGTCTCCAGCCATATGGGCATTTTTGTGCCTGGCGCGGCGCCAAGTGGGAAAGGGTGGTTTTGAGGCTGAAGGCAGCAGGAAAGCCTGCAGCCCGCAGGTGTGTGGGGCTACGCAAGCGGTTCCCAAAGAGCTTTAGAACAAGGCATAGTTTTCCCTGCTGGCTCCTTGGGTGTGGGACCCATATCCATACCTATGGCCATTTTTGTGCCTGGCGTGGCGCCAAGTGGGAAAGGGTGGTTTTGAGGCTGAAGTCAGCAGGAAAGCCTGCAGCCCCCAGGTGTGTGGGGCTACGCAAGCGTTTCCCAAAGAGCTTTAGAACAAGGCATAGTTTTCCCTGCTGGCTCTTTGGGTGTGGGACCCATATCCATACCTATGGCAATTTTTGTGCCTGGCGCGGCGCCAAGTGGGAAAGGGTGGTTTTGAGGCTGAAGGCAGCAGGAAAGCCTGCAGCCCCCAGGTGTGTGGGGCTACGCAAGCGGTTCCCAAAGAGCTTTAGAACAAGGCATAGTTTTCCCTGCTGGCTCTTTGGGCGTGGGACCAATCTGCAGACATATGGGCATTTTTGTGCCTGGCGCGGTGCCAAGTGGGAAGGGGTGGTTTTGAGGCTGAAGGCAGCAGGAAAGCCTGCAGCCCCCATGTGTGTGGGGCTACGCAAGCATTTCCCAAAGAGCTTTAGAACAAGGCATAGTTTTCCCTGCTGGCTCCTTGGGTGTGGGACCCATATCCATACCTATGGCCATTTTTGTGCCTGGCGTGGCGCCAAGTGGGAAAGGGTGGTTTTGAGGCTGAAGGCAGCAGGAAAGCCTGCAGCCCCCAGGTCTGTGGGGCTACGCAAGCGTTTCCCAAAGAGCTTTAGAACAAGGCATAGTTTTCCCTGCTGGCTCTTTGGGCGTGGGACCAATCTCCAGACATATGGGCATTTTGGGGCTTGGCGCGGCGACAAGTGGGGCAGGGTGGTTTTGAGGCTGAAGGCAGCAGGAAAGCCTGCAGCCCGCAGCTGTGTGGGGCTACGCAAGCGGTTCCCAAAGAGCTTTAGAACAAGGCATAGTTTTCCCTGCTGGCTCTTTGGGTGTGGGACCCATATCCATACCTATGGATATTTTTGTGCCTGGCGTGGCGCCAAGTGGGAAAGGGTGGTTTTGAGGCTGAAGGCAGCAGGAAAGCCTGCAGCCCCCAGGTGTCTGGGGCTACGCAAGCGTTTCCCAAAGAGCTTTAGAACAAGGCATAGTTTTCCCTGCTGGCTCCTTGGGTGTGGGACCCATATCCATACCTATGGCCATTTTTGTGCCTGGCGCGGCGCCAAGTGGGAAAGGGTGGTTTTGAGGCTGAAGGCAGCAGGAAAGCCTGCAGCCCCCAGGTGTGTGGGGCTACGCAAGCGTTTCCCAAAGAGCTTTAGAACAAGGCATAGTTTTCCCTGCTGGCTCTTTGGGCGTGGGACCAGTCTCCAGCCATATGGGCATTTTTGTGCCTGGCGCGGCGCCAAGTGGGAAAGGGTGGTTTTGAGGCTGAAGGCAGCAGGAAAGCCTGCAGCCCCCAGGTGTGTGGGGCTACGCAAGAGGTTCCCAAAGAGCTTTAGAACAAGGCATAGTTTTCCCTGCTGGCTCTTTGGGCATTGGACCCATTTCCAGACATATGGCCATTTTGGGGCTTGGCGCGGCGACAAGTGGGGAAGGGTGGTTTTGAGGCTGAAGGCAGCAGGAAAGCCTGAAGCCCCCAGGTGTGTGGGGCTATGCAAGCGTTTCCCAAAGAGCTTTAGAACAAGGCCTAGTTTTCCCTGCTGGCTCTTTGGGCGTGGGACCAGTCTCCAGCCATATGGCCATTTTTGTGCCTGGCGCGGCGCCAAGTGGGAAAGGGTGGTTTTGAGGCTGAAGGCAGCAGGAAAGCCTGCAGCCCCCAGGTGTGTGGGGCTACGCAAGCGGTTCCCAAAGAGCTTTAGAACAAGGCATAGTTTTCCATGCTGGCTCTTTGGGCGTGGGACCAATCTGCAGACATATGGCCATTTTTGTGCCTGGCGCGGTTCCAAGTGGGAAAGGGTGGTTTTGAGGCTGAAGGCAGCAGGAAAGCCTGCAGCCCCCAGGTGTGTGGGGCTACGCAAGCGGTTCCCAAAGAGCTTTAGAACAAGGCATAGTTTTCCCTGCTGGCTCCTTGGGTGTGGGACCCATATCCATACCTATGGCCATTTTTGTGCCTGGCGTGGCGCCAAGTGGGAAAGGGTGGTTTTGAGGCTGAAGGCAGCAGGAAAGCCTGCAGCCCCCAGGTGTGTAGGGCTACGCAAGCGGTTCCCAAAGAGCTTTAGAACAAGGCATAGTTTTCCCTGCTGGCTCTTTGGGTGTGGGACCCATATCCATACCTATGGCCATTTTTGTGCCTGGCGTGGCGCCAAGTGGGAAAGGGTGTTTTTGAGGCTGAAGGCAGCAGGAAAGCCTGCAGCCCCCAGGTGTGTGGGGCTACGCAAGCCGTTCCCAAAGAGCTTTAGAACAAGGCATAGTTTTCCCTGCTGGCTCTTTGGGCGTTGGACCCATCTCCAGACATATGGCCATTTTGGGGCTTGGCGCGGTGACAAGTGGGGAAGGGTGGTTTTGAGGCTGAAGGCAGCAGGAAAGCCTGCAGCCCCCAGGTGTGTGGGGCTACGCAAGCGTTTCCCAAAGAGCTTTAGAACAAGGCATAGTTTTCCCTGCTGGCTCTTTGGGCGTGGGACCAGTCTCCAGCCATATGGGCATTTTTGTGCCTGGCGCGGCGCCAAGTGGGAAAGGGTGGTTTTGAGGCTGAAGGCAGCAGGAAAGCCTGCAGCCCCCAGGTGTGTGGGGCTACGCAAGCGTTTCCCAAAGAGCTTTAGAACAAGGCATAGTTTTCCCTGCTGGCTCTTTGGGCGTTGGACCCATTTCCAGACATATGGCCATTTTGGGGCTTGGCGCGGCGACAAGTGGGGAAGGGTGGTTTTGAGGCTGAAGGCAGCAGGAAAGCCTGCAGCCCCCAGGTGTGTGGGGCTATGCAAGCGGTTCCCAAAGAGCTTTAGAACAAGGCCTAGTTTTCCCTGCTGGCTCTTTGGGCGTGGGACCAGTCTCTAGCCATATGGCCATTTTTGTGCCTGGCGCAGCGACAAGTGGGAAAGGGTGGTTTTGAGGCTGAAGGCAGCAGGAAAGCCTGCAGCCCCCAGGTGTGTGGGGCTACGCAAGCGGTTCCCAAAGAGCTTTAGAACAAGGCATAGTTTTCCATGCTGGCTCTTTGGGCGTGGGACCAATCTGCAGACATATGGCCATTTTTTGCCTGGCGCGGTGCCAAGTGGGAAGGGGTGTTTTTGAGGCTGAAGGCAGCAGGAAAGCCTGCAGCCCCCAGGTGTGTGGGGCTACGCAAGCGTTTCCCAAAGAGCTTTAGAACAAGGCATAGTTTTCCCTGCTGGCTCCTTGGGTGTGGGACCCATATCCATACCTATGGCCATTTTTGTGCCTGGCGTGGCGCCAAGTGGGAAAGGGTGGTTTTGAGGCTGAAGGCAGCAGGAAAGCCTGCAGCCCCCAGGTGTGTGGGACTACGCAAGCGTTTCCCAAAGAGCTTTAGAACAAGGCATAGTTTTCCCTGCTGGCTCTTTGGGCGTGGGACCAATCTCCAGAAATATGGGCATTTTTGTGCCTGGCGTGGTGCCAAGTGGGAAAGGGTGGTTTTGAGGCTGAAGGCAGCAGGAAAGCCTGCAGCCCCCAGGTGTGTGGGGCTATGCAAGCGGTTCCCAAAGAGCTTTAGAACAAGGCATAGTTTTCCCTGCTGGCTCCTTGGGTGTGGGACCCATATCCATACCTATGGCCATTTTTGTGCCTGGCGTGGCGCCAAGTGGGAAAGGGTGGTTTTGAGGCTGAAGGCAGCAGGAAAGCCTGCAGCCCCCAGGTGTGTGGGGCTACGCAAGCGTTTCCCAAAGAGCTTTAGAACAAGGCATAGTTTTCCCTGCTGGCTCTTTGGGCGTGGGACCAATCTCCAGACATATGGGCATTTTGGGGCTTGGCGCGGCGACAAGTGGGGCAGGGTGGTTTTGAGGCTGAAGGCAGCAGGAAAGCCTGCAGCCCGCAGGTGTGTGGGGCTATGCAAGCGGTTCCCAAAGAGCTTTAGAACAAGGCATAGTTTTCCCTGCTGGCTCTTTGGGTGTGGGACCCATATCCATACCTATGGATATTTTTGTGCCTGGCGTGGCGCCAAGTGGGAAAGGGTGGTTTTGAGGCTGAAGGCAGCAGGAAAGCCTGCAGCCCCCAGGTGTGTGGGGCTACGCAAGCGTTTCCCAAAGAGCTTTAGAACAAGGCATAGTTTTCCCTGCTGGCTCTTTGGGCGTGGGACCAGTCTCCAGCCATATGGCCATTTTTGTGCCTGGCGCGGCGCCAAGTGGGAAAGGGTGGTTTTGAGGCTGAAGGCAGCAGGAAAGCCTGCAGCCCCCAGGTGTGTGGGGCTACGCAAGCCGTTCCCAAAGAGCTTTAGAACAAGGCATAGTTTTCCCTGCTGGCTCTTTGGGCGTTGGACCCATTTCCAGACATATGGCCATTTTGGGGCTTGGCGCGGTGACAAGTGGGGAAGGGTGGTTTTGAGGCTGAAGGCAGCAGGAAAGCCTGCAGCCCCCAGGTCTGTGGGGCTATGCAAGCGTTTCCCAAAGAGCTTTAGAACAAGGCATAGTTTTCCCTGCTGGCTCTTTGGGCGTGGGACCAGTCTCCAGCCATATGGCCATTTTTGTGCCTGGCGCGGCGCCAAGTGGGAAAGGGTGGTTTTGAGGCTGAAGGCAGCAGGAAAGCCTGCAGCCCCCAGGTGTGTGGGGCTACGCAAGCGGTTCCCAAAGAGCTTTAGAACAAGGCATAGTTTTCCCTGCTGGCTCTTTGGGCGTGGGACCAATCTGCAGACATATGGCCATTTTTGTGCCTGGCGCTGTGCCAAGTGGGAAAGGGTGGTTTTGAGGCTGCAGGCAGCAGGAAAGCCTGCAGCCCCCAGGTCTGTGGGGCTACGCAAGCGGTTCCCAAAGAGCTTTAGAACAAGGCATACTTTTCCCTGCTGGCTCCTTGGGTGTGGGACCCATATCCATACCTATGGCCATTTTTGTGCCTGGCGTGGCGCCAAGTGGGAAAGGGTGGTTTTGAGGCTGAAGTCAGCAGGAAAGCCTGCAGCCCCCAGGTGTGTGGGGCTACGCAAGCGTTTCCCAAAGAGCTTTAGAACAAGGCATAGTTTTCCCTGCTGGCTCTTTGGGTGTGGGACCCATATCCATACCTATGGCAATTTTTGTGCCTGGCGTGGCGCCAAGTGGGAAAGGGTGGTTTTGAGGCTGAAGGCAGCAGGAAAGCCTGCAGCCCCCATGTGTGTGGGGCTACGCAAGCGGTTCCCAAAGAGCTTTAGAACAAGGCCTAGTTTTCCCTGCTGGCTCTTTGGGCGTGGGACCAATCTCCAGCCATATGGGCATTTTTGTGCCTGGCGCGGCGCCAAGTGGGAAAGGGTGGTTTTGAGGCTGAAGGCAGCAGGAAAGCCTGCAGCCCCCAGGTCCGTGGGGCTACGCAAGAGGTTCCCAAAGAGCTTTAGAACAAGGCCTAGTTTTCCCTGCTGGCTCTTTGGGCGTGGGACCAGTCTCTAGCCATATGGCCATTTTTGTGCCTGGCGCAGCGACAAGTGGGAAAGGGTGGTTTTGAGGCTGAAGGCAGCAGGAAAGCCTGCAGCCCCCAGGTGTGTGGGGCTACGCAAGCGGTTCCCAAAGAGCTTTAGAACAAGGCATAGTTTTCCATGCTGGCTCTTTGGGCGTGGGACCAATCTGCAGACATATGGCCATTTTTTGCCTGGCGCGGTGCCAAGTGGGAAGGGGTGTTTTTGAGGCTGAAGGCAGCAGGAAAGCCTGCAGCCCCCAGGTGTGTGGGGCTACGCAAGCGTTTCCCAAAGAGCTTTAGAACAAGGCATAGTTTTCCCTGCTGGCTCCTTGGGTGTGGGACCCATATCCATACCTATGGCCATTTTTGTGCCTGGCGTGGCGCCAAGTGGGAAAGGGTGGTTTTGAGGCTGAAGGCAGCAGGAAAGCCTGCAGCCCCCAGGTGTGTGGGACTACGCAAGCGTTTCCCAAAGAGCTTTAGAACAAGGCATAGTTTTCCCTGCTGGCTCTTTGGGCGTGGGACCAATCTCCAGAAATATGGGCATTTTTGTGCCTGGCGTGGTGCCAAGTGGGAAAGGGTGGTTTTGAGGCTGAAGGCAGCAGGAAAGCCTGCAGCCCCCAGGTGTGTGGGGCTATGCAAGCGGTTCCCAAAGAGCTTTAGAACAAGGCATAGTTTTCCCTGCTGGCTCCTTGGGTGTGGGACCCATATCCATACCTATGGCCATTTTTGTGCCTGGCGTGGCGCCAAGTGGGAAAGGGTGGTTTTGAGGCTGAAGGCAGCAGGAAAGCCTGCAGCCCCCAGGTGTGTGGGGCTACGCAAGCGTTTCCCAAAGAGCTTTAGAACAAGGCATAGTTTTCCCTGCTGGCTCTTTGGGCGTGGGACCAATCTCCAGACATATGGGCATTTTGGGGCTTGGCGCGGCGACAAGTGGGGCAGGGTGGTTTTGAGGCTGAAGGCAGCAGGAAAGCCTGCAGCCCGCAGGTGTGTGGGGCTATGCAAGCGGTTCCCAAAGAGCTTTAGAACAAGGCATAGTTTTCCCTGCTGGCTCTTTGGGTGTGGGACCCATATCCATACCTATGGATATTTTTGTGCCTGGCGTGGCGCCAAGTGGGAAAGGGTGGTTTTGAGGCTGAAGGCAGCAGGAAAGCCTGCAGCCCCCAGGTGTGTGGGGCTACGCAAGCGTTCCCAAAGAGCTTTAGAACAAGGCATAGTTTTCCCTGCTGGCTCTTTGGGCGTGGGACCAGTCTCCAGCCATATGGCCATTTTTGTGCCTGGCGCGGCGCCAAGTGGGAAAGGGTGGTTTTGAGGCTGAAGGCAGCAGGAAAGCCTGCAGCCCCCAGGTGTGTGGGGCTACGCAAGCCGTTCCCAAAGAGCTTTAGAACAAGGCATAGTTTTCCCTGCTGGCTCTTTGGGCGTTGGACCCATTTCCAGACATATGGCCATTTTGGGGCTTGGCGCGGTGACAAGTGGGGAAGGGTGGTTTTGAGGCTGAAGGCAGCAGGAAAGCCTGCAGCCCCCAGGTCTGTGGGGCTATGCAAGCGTTTCCCAAAGAGCTTTAGAACAAGGCATAGTTTTCCCTGCTGGCTCTTTGGGCGTGGGACCAGTCTCCAGCCATATGGCCATTTTTGTGCCTGGCGCGGCGCCAAGTGGGAAAGGGTGGTTTTGAGGCTGAAGGCAGCAGGAAAGCCTGCAGCCCCCAGGTGTGTGGGGCTACGCAAGCGGTTCCCAAAGAGCTTTAGAACAAGGCATAGTTTTCCCTGCTGGCTCTTTGGGCGTGGGACCAATCTGCAGACATATGGCCATTTTTGTGCCTGGCGCTGTGCCAAGTGGGAAAGGGTGGTTTTGAGGCTGCAGGCAGCAGGAAAGCCTGCAGCCCCCAGGTCTGTGGGGCTACGCAAGCGGTTCCCAAAGAGCTTTAGAACAAGGCATACTTTTCCCTGCTGGCTCCTTGGGTGTGGGACCCATATCCATACCTATGGCCATTTTTGTGCCTGGCGTGGCGCCAAGTGGGAAAGGGTGGTTTTGAGGCTGAAGTCAGCAGGAAAGCCTGCAGCCCCCAGGTGTGTGGGGCTACGCAAGCGTTTCCCAAAGAGCTTTAGAACAAGGCATAGTTTTCCCTGCTGGCTCTTTGGGTGTGGGACCCATATCCATACCTATGGCAATTTTTGTGCCTGGCGTGGCGCCAAGTGGGAAAGGGTGGTTTTGAGGCTGAAGGCAGCAGGAAAGCCTGCAGCCCCCATGTGTGTGGGGCTACGCAAGCGGTTCCCAAAGAGCTTTAGAACAAGGCCTAGTTTTCCCTGCTGGCTCTTTGGGCGTGGGACCAATCTCCAGCCATATGGGCATTTTTGTGCCTGGCGCGGCGCCAAGTGGGAAAGGGTGGTTTTGAGGCTGAAGGCAGCAGGAAAGCCTGCAGCCCCCAGGTCCGTGGGGCTACGCAAGAGGTTCCCAAAGAGCTTTAGAACAAGGCATAGTTTTCCCTGCTGGCTCTTTGGGCATTGGACCCATTTCCAGACATATGGCCATTTTGGGGCTTGGCGCGGCGACAAGTGGGAAAGGGTGGTTTTGAGGCTGAAGGCAGCAGGAAAGCCTGCAGCCCCCAGGTGTGTGGGGCTACGCAAGCGGTTCCCAAAGAGCTTTAGAACAAGGCATAGTTTTCCCTGCTGGCTCCTTGGGTGTGGGACCAGTCTCCAGACATATGGCCATTTTTGTGCCTGGCGCGGTGCCAAGTGGGAAAGGGTGGTTTTGAGGCTGAAGGCAGCAGGAAAGCCTGCAGCCCCCAGGTGTGTGGGGCTACGCAAGCTGTTCCCAAAGAGCTTAAGAACAAGGCATAGTTTTCCCTGCTGGCTCTTTGGGTGTGGGACCCATATCCATACCTAAGGCCACTTTTGTGTCTGGCGTGGCGACAAGTGGGGAAGGGTGGTTTTGAGGCTGAAGGCAGCAGGAAAGCCTGCAGCCCCCAGGTGTGTGGGGCTACGCAAGCGTTTCCCAAAGAGCTTTAGAACAAGGCATAGTTTTCCCTGCTGGCTCTTTGGGCGTGGGACCAATCTGCAGACATATGGCCATTTTTGTGCCTGGCGCGGTGCCAAGTGGGAAAGGGTGGTTTTGAGGCTGAAGGCAGCAGGAAAGCCTGCAGCCCCCAGGTGTGTGGGGCTACGCAAGCGTTTCCCAAAGAGCTTTAGAACAAGGCATAGTTTTCCCTGCTGGCTCTTTGGGCGTTGGACCCATTTCCAGACATATGGCCATTTTGGGGCTTGGCGCGGTGACAAGTGGGGAAGGGTGGTTTTGAGGCTGAAGGCAGCAGGAAAGCCTGCAGCCCCCAGGTCCGTGGGGCTATGCAAGCGGTTCCCAAAGAGCTTTAGAACAAGGCATAGTTTTCCCTGCTGGCTCTTTGGGCGTGGGACCAGTCTCCAGCCATATGGCCATTTTTGTGC
Organism: Chroicocephalus ridibundus; assembly: GCF_963924245.1. NCBI lineage: Eukaryota > Metazoa > Chordata > Aves > Charadriiformes > Laridae > Chroicocephalus > Chroicocephalus ridibundus. The sequence continues at coordinate 1,341,491 of NW_026961751.1, forward strand.
CTGGCGCGGCGCCAAGTGGGAAAGGGTGGTTTTGAGGCTGAAGGCAGCAGGAAAGCCTGCAGCCCCCAGGTCTGTGGGGCTACGCAAGCGTTTCCCAAAGAGCTTTAGAACAAGGCATAGTTTTCCCTGCTGGCTCTTTGGGCGTGGGACCAATCTCCAGACATATGGGCATTTTGGGGCTTGGCGCGGCGACAAGTGGGGCAGGGTGGTTTTGAGGCTGAAGGCAGCAGGAAAGCCTGCAGCCCGCAGGTGTGTGGGGCTATGCAAGCGGTTCCCAAAGAGCTTTAGAACAAGGCATAGTTTTCCCTGCTGGCTCTTTGGGTGTGGGACCCATATCCATACCTATGGATATTTTTGTGCCTGGCGTGGCGCCAAGTGGGAAAGGGTGGTTTTGAGGCTGAAGGCAGCAGGAAAGCCTGCAGCCCCCAGGTGTGTGGGGCTACGCAAGCGTTTCCCAAAGAGCTTTAGAACAAGGCATAGTTTTCCCTGCTGGCTCTTTGGGCGTGGGACCAGTCTCCAGCCATATGGCCATTTTTGTGCCTGGCGCGGCGCCAAGTGGGAAAGGGTGGTTTTGAGGCTGAAGGCAGCAGGAAAGCCTGCAGCCCCCAGGTCCGTGGGGCTACGCAAGAGGTTCCCAAAGAGCTTTAGAACAAGGCATAGTTTTCCCTGCTGGCTCTTTGGGCGTTGGACCCATTTCCAGACATATGGCCATTTTGGGGCTTGGCGCGGTGACAAGTGGGGAAGGGTGGTTTTGAGGCTGAAGGCAGCAGGAAAGCCTGCAGCCCCCAGGTCCGTGGGGCTATGCAAGCGGTTCCCAAAGAGCTTTAGAACAAGGCATAGTTTTCCCTGCTGGCTCTTTGGGCGTGGGACCAGTCTCCAGCCATATGGCCATTTTTGTGCCTGGCGCGGCGCCAAGTGGGAAAGGGTGGTTTTGAGGCTGAAGGCAGCAGGAAAGCCTGCAGCCCCCAGGTGTGTGGGGCTACGCAAGCGGTTCCCAAAGAGCTTTAGAACAAGGCCTAGTTTTCCCTGCTGGCTCTTTGGGCGTGGGACCAGTCTCCAGCCATATGGCCATTTTTGTGCCTGGCGCGGCGCCAAGTGGGAAAGGGTGGTTTTGAGGCTGAAGGCAGCAGGAAAGCCTGCAGCCCCCAGGTGTGTGGGGCTACGCAAGCGGTTCCCAAAGAGCTTTAGAACAAGGCATAGTTTTCCCTGCTGGCTCCTTGGGTGTGGGACCCATATCCATACCTATGGCCATTTTTGTGCCTGGCGTGGCGCCAAGTGGGAAAGGGTGGTTTTGAGGCTGAAGTCAGCAGGAAAGCCTGCAGCCCCCAGGTGTGTGGGGCTACGCAAGCGTTTCCCAAAGAGCTTTAGAACAAGGCATAGTTTTCCCTGCTGGCTCTTTGGGTGTGGGACCCATATCCATACCTATGGCAATTTTTGTGCCTGGCGCGGCGCCAAGTGGGAAAGGGTGGTTTTGAGGCTGAAGGCAGCAGGAAAGCCTGCAGCCCCCAGGTGTGTGGGGCTACGCAAGCGGTTCCCAAAGAGCTTTAGAACAAGGCATAGTTTTCCCTGCTGGCTCTTTGGGCGTGGGACCAATCTGCAGACATATGGGCATTTTTGTGCCTGGCGCGGTGCCAAGTGGGAAGGGGTGGTTTTGAGGCTGAAGGCAGCAGGAAAGCCTGCAGCCCCCAGGTGTGTGGGGCTACGCAAGCGGTTCCCAAAGAGCTTTAGAACAAGGCATAGTTTTCCCTGCTGGCTCCTTGGGTGTGGGACCCATAGCCATACCTATGGCCATTTTTGTGCCTGGCGTGGCGCCAAGTGGGAAAGGGTGGTTTTGAGGCTGAAGGCAGCAGGAAAGCCTGCAGCCCCCAGGTCTGTGGGGCTACGCAAGCGTTTCCCAAAGAGCTTTAGAACAAGGCATAGTTTTCCCTGCTGGCTCTTTGGGCGTGGGACCAATCTCCAGACATATGGGCATTTTGGGGCTTGGCGCGGCGACAAGTGGGGCAGGGTGGTTTTGAGGCTGAAGGCAGCAGGAAAGCCTGCAGCCCGCAGGTGTGTGGGGCTATGCAAGCGGTTCCCAAAGAGCTTTAGAACAAGGCATAGTTTTCCCTGCTGGCTCTTTGGGTGTGGGACCCATATCCATACCTATGGATATTTTTGTGCCTGGCGTGGCGCCAAGTGGGAAAGGGTGGTTTTGAGGCTGAAGGCAGCAGGAAAGCCTGCAGCCCCCAGGTGTGTGGGGCTACGCAAGCGTTTCCCAAAGAGCTTTAGAACAAGGCATAGTTTTCCCTGCTGGCTCTTTGGGCGTGGGACCAGTCTCCAGCCATATGGCCATTTTTGTGCCTGGCGCGGCGCCAAGTGGGAAAGGGTGGTTTTGAGGCTGAAGGCAGCAGGAAAGCCTGCAGCCCCCAGGTCCGTGGGGCTACGCAAGAGGTTCCCAAAGAGCTTTAGAACAAGGCATAGTTTTCCCTGCTGGCTCTTTGGGCGTTGGACCCATTTCCAGACATATGGCCATTTTGGGGCTTGGCGCGGTGACAAGTGGGGAAGGGTGGTTTTGAGGCTGAAGGCAGCAGGAAAGCCTGCAGCCCCCAGGTCCGTGGGGCTATGCAAGCGGTTCCCAAAGAGCTTTAGAACAAGGCATAGTTTTCCCTGCTGGCTCTTTGGGCGTGGGACCAGTCTCCAGCCATATGGCCATTTTTGTGCCTGGCGCGGCGCCAAGTGGGAAAGGGTGGTTTTGAGGCTGAAGGCAGCAGGAAAGCCTGCAGCCCCCAGGTGTGTGGGGCTACGCAAGCGGTTCCCAAAGAGCTTTAGAACAAGGCCTAGTTTTCCCTGCTGGCTCTTTGGGCGTGGGACCAGTCTCCAGCCATATGGCCATTTTTGTGCCTGGCGCGGCGCCAAGTGGGAAAGGGTGGTTTTGAGGCTGAAGGCAGCAGGAAAGCCTGCAGCCCCCAGGTCCGTGGGGCTACGCAAGAGGTTCCCAAAGAGCTTTAGAACAAGGCATAGTTTTCCCTGCTGGCTCTTTGGGCGTTGGACCCATTTCCAGACATATGGCCATTTTGGGGCTTGGCGCGGTGACAAGTGGGGAAGGGTGGTTTTGAGGCTGAAGGCAGCAGGAAAGCCTGCAGCCCCCAGGTCCGTGGGGCTATGCAAGCGGTTCCCAAAGAGCTTTAGAACAAGGCATAGTTTTCCCTGCTGGCTCTTTGGGCGTGGGACCAGTCTCCAGCCATATGGCCATTTTTGTGCCTGGCGCGGCGCCAAGTGGGAAAGGGTGGTTTTGAGGCTGAAGGCAGCAGGAAAGCCTGCAGCCCCCAGGTGTGTGGGGCTACGCAAGCGTTTCCCAAAGAGCTTTAGAACAAGGCCTAGTTTTCCCTGCTGGCTCTTTGGGCGTGGGACCAGTCTCCAGCCATATGGCCATTTTTGTGCCTGGCGCGGCGCCAAGTGGGAAAGGGTGGTTTTGAGGCTGAAGGCAGCAGGAAAGCCTGCAGCCCCCAGGTGTGTGGGGCTACGCAAGCGGTTCCCAAAGAGCTTTAGAACAAGGCATAGTTTTCCCTGCTGGCTCCTTGGGTGTGGGACCCATATCCATACCTATGGCAATTTTTGTGCCTGGCGCGGCGCCAAGTGGGAAAGGGTGGTTTTGAGGCTGAAGGCAGCAGGAAAGCCTGCAGCCCCCAGGTGTGTGGGGCTACGCAAGCGGTTCCCAAAGAGCTTTAGAACAAGGCATAGTTTTCCCTGCTGGCTCTTTGGGCGTGGGACCAATCTGCAGACATATGGGCATTTTTGTGCCTGGCGCGGTGCCAAGTGGGAAGGGGTGGTTTTGAGGCTGAAGGCAGCAGGAAAGCCTGCAGCCCCCAGGTGTGTGGGGCTACGCAAGCGGTTCCCAAAGAGCTTTAGAACAAGGCATAGTTTTCCCTGCTGGCTCCTTGGGTGTGGGACCCATAGCCATACCTATGGCCATTTTTGTGCCTGGCGTGGCGCCAAGTGGGAAAGGGTGGTTTTGAGGCTGAAGGCAGCAGGAAAGCCTGCAGCCCCCAGGTCTGTGGGGCTACGCAAGCGTTTCCCAAAGAGCTTTAGAACAAGGCATAGTTTTCCCTGCTGGCTCTTTGGGCGTGGGACCAATCTCCAGACATATGGGCATTTTGGGGCTTGGCGCGGCGACAAGTGGGGCAGGGTGGTTTTGAGGCTGAAGGCAGCAGGAAAGCCTGCAGCCCGCAGGTGTGTGGGGCTATGCAAGCGGTTCCCAAAGAGCTTTAGAACAAGGCATAGTTTTCCCTGCTGGCTCTTTGGGTGTGGGACCCATATCCATACCTATGGATATTTTTGTGCCTGGCGTGGCGCCAAGTGGGAAAGGGTGGTTTTGAGGCTGAAGGCAGCAGGAAAGCCTGCAGCCCCCAGGTGTGTGGGGCTACGCAAGCGTTTCCCAAAGAGCTTTAGAACAAGGCATAGTTTTCCCTGCTGGCTCTTTGGGCGTGGGACCAGTCTCCAGCCATATGGCCATTTTTGTGCCTGGCGCGGCGCCAAGTGGGAAAGGGTGGTTTTGAGGCTGAAGGCAGCAGGAAAGCCTGCAGCCCCCAGGTCCGTGGGGCTACGCAAGAGGTTCCCAAAGAGCTTTAGAACAAGGCATAGTTTTCCCTGCTGGCTCTTTGGGCGTTGGACCCATTTCCAGACATATGGCCATTTTGGGGCTTGGCGCGGTGACAAGTGGGGAAGGGTGGTTTTGAGGCTGAAGGCAGCAGGAAAGCCTGCAGCCCCCAGGTCCGTGGGGCTATGCAAGCGGTTCCCAAAGAGCTTTAGAACAAGGCATAGTTTTCCCTGCTGGCTCTTTGGGCGTGGGACCAGTCTCCAGCCATATGGCCATTTTTGTGCCTGGCGCGGCGCCAAGTGGGAAAGGGTGGTTTTGAGGCTGAAGGCAGCAGGAAAGCCTGCAGCCCCCAGGTGTGTGGGGCTACGCAAGAGGTTCCCAAAGAGCTTTAGAACAAGGCATAGTTTTCCCTGCTGGCTCTTTGGGCGTGGGACCAATCTGCAGACATATGGCCATTTTTGTGCCTGGCGCTGTGCCAAGTGGGAAAGGGTGGTTTTGAGGCTGCAGGCAGCAGGAAAGCCTGCAGCCCCCAGGTCTGTGGGGCTACGCAAGCGGTTCCCAAAGAGCTTTAGAACAAGGCATAGTTTTCCCTGCTGGCTCCTTGGGTGTGGGACCCATATCCATACCTATGGCCATTTTTGTGCCTGGCGTGGCGCCAAGTGGGGCAGGGTGGTTTTGAGGCTGAAGTCAGCAGGAAAGCCTGCAGCCCCCAGGTGTCTGGGGCTACGCAAGCGTTTCCCAAAGAGCTTTAGAACAAGGCCTAGTTTTCCCTGCTGGCTCTTTGGGTGTGGGACCCATATCCATACCTATGGCCATTTTTGTGCCTGGCGCGGCGCCAAGTGGGAAAGGGTGGTTTTGAGGCTGAAGGCAGCAGGAAAGCCTGCAGCCCCCAGGTGTGTGGGGCTACGCAAGCGTTTCCCAAAGAGCTTTAGAACAAGGCATAGTTTTCCCTGCTGGCTCTTTGGGCGTGGGACCAATCTCCACCATATGGGCATTTTTGTGCCTGGCGCGGCGCCAAGTGGGAAAGGGTGGTTTTGAGGCTGAAGGCAGCAGGAAAGCCTGCAGCCCCCAGGTGTGTGGGGCTACGCAAGCGGTTCCCAAAGAGCTTTAGAACAAGGCATAGTTTTCCCTGCTGGCTCCTTGGGTGTGGGACCCATATCCATACCTATGGCCATTTTTGTGCCTGGCGTGGCGCCAAGTGGGAAAGGGTGGTTTTGAGGCTGAAGGCAGCAGGAAAGCCTGCAGCCCCCAGGTGTGTGGGGCTACGCAAGCGTTTCCCAAAGAGCTTAAGAACAAGGCATAGTTTTCCCTGCTGGCTCTTTGGGCGTGGGACCAGTCTCCAGCCATATGGCCATTTTTGTGCCTGGCGCGGCGCCAAGTGGGAAAGGGTGGTTTTGAGGCTGAAGGCAGCAGGAAAGCCTGCAGCCCCCAGGTCTGTGGGGCTATGCAAGCGTTTCCCAAAGAGCTTTAGAACAAGGCCTAGTTTTCCCTGCTGGCTCTTTGGGCGTGGGACCAGTCTCCAGCCATATGGGCATTTTTGTGCCTGGCGCGGCGCCAAGTGGGAAAGGGTGGTTTTGAGGCTGAAGGCAGCAGGAAAGCCTGCAGCCCGCAGGTGTGTGGGGCTACGCAAGCGGTTCCCAAAGAGCTTTAGAACAAGGCATAGTTTTCCCTGCTGGCTCCTTGGGTGTGGGACCCATATCCATACCTATGGCCATTTTTGTGCCTGGCGTGGCGCCAAGTGGGAAAGGGTGGTTTTGAGGCTGAAGTCAGCAGGAAAGCCTGCAGCCCCCAGGTGTGTGGGGCTACGCAAGCGTTTCCCAAAGAGCTTTAGAACAAGGCATAGTTTTCCCTGCTGGCTCTTTGGGTGTGGGACCCATATCCATACCTATGGCAATTTTTGTGCCTGGCGCGGCGCCAAGTGGGAAAGGGTGGTTTTGAGGCTGAAGGCAGCAGGAAAGCCTGCAGCCCCCAGGTGTGTGGGGCTACGCAAGCGGTTCCCAAAGAGCTTTAGAACAAGGCATAGTTTTCCCTGCTGGCTCTTTGGGCGTGGGACCAATCTGCAGACATATGGGCATTTTTGTGCCTGGCGCGGTGCCAAGTGGGAAGGGGTGGTTTTGAGGCTGAAGGCAGCAGGAAAGCCTGCAGCCCCCAGGTGTGTGGGGCTACGCAAGCATTTCCCAAAGAGCTTTAGAACAAGGCATAGTTTTCCCTGCTGGCTCCTTGGGTGTGGGACCCATATCCATACCTATGGCCATTTTTGTGCCTGGCGTGGCGCCAAGTGGGAAAGGGTGGTTTTGAGGCTGAAGGCAGCAGGAAAGCCTGCAGCCCCCAGGTCTGTGGGGCTACGCAAGCGTTTCCCAAAGAGCTTTAGAACAAGGCATAGTTTTCCCTGCTGGCTCTTTGGGCGTGGGACCAATCTCCAGACATATGGGCATTTTGGGGCTTGGCGCGGCGACAAGTGGGGCAGGGTGGTTTTGAGGCTGAAGGCAGCAGGAAAGCCTGCAGCCCGCAGCTGTGTGGGGCTACGCAAGCGGTTCCCAAAGAGCTTTAGAACAAGGCATAGTTTTCCCTGCTGGCTCTTTGGGTGTGGGACCCATATCCATACCTATGGATATTTTTGTGCCTGGCGTGGCGCCAAGTGGGAAAGGGTGGTTTTGAGGCTGAAGGCAGCAGGAAAGCCTGCAGCCCCCAGGTGTGTGGGGCTACGCAAGCGGTTCCCAAAGAGCTTTAGAACAAGGCATAGTTTTCCCTGCTGGCTCTTTGGGCGTGGGACCAGTCTCCAGCCATATGGCCATTTTTGTGCCTGGCGCGGCGCCAAGTGGGAAAGGGTGGTTTTGAGGCTGAAGGCAGCAGGAAAGCCTGCAGCCCCCAGGTCCGTGGGGCTACGCAAGAGGTTCCCAAAGAGCTTTAGAACAAGGCATAGTTTTCCCTGCTGGCTCTTTGGGCGTTGGACCCATTTCCAGACATATGGCCATTTTGGGGCTTGGCGCGGTGACAAGTGGGGAAGGGTGGTTTTGAGGCTGAAGGCAGCAGGAAAGCCTGCAGCCCCCAGGTGTGTGGGGCTATGCAAGCGTTTCCCAAAGAGCTTTAGAACAAGGCACAGTTTTCCCTGCTGGCTCTTTGGGCGTGGGACCAGTCTCCAGCCATATGGCCATTTTTGTGCCTGGCGCGGCGCCAAGTGGGAAAGGGTGGTTTTGAGGCTGAAGGCAGCAGGAAAGCCTGCAGCCCCCAGGTGTGTGGGGCTACGCAAGCGGTTCCCAAAGAGCTTTAGAACAAGGCATAGTTTTCCCTGCTGGCTCTTTGGGCGTGGGACCAATCTGCAGACATATGGCCATTTTTGTGCCTGGCGCTGTGCCAAGTGGGAAAGGGTGGTTTTGAGGCTGCAGGCAGCAGGAAAGCCTGCAGCCCCCAGGTCTGTGGGGCTACGCAAGCGGTTCCCAAAGAGCTTTAGAACAAGGCATAGTTTTCCCTGCTGGCTCCTTGGGTGTGGGACCCATATCCATACCTATGGCCATTTTTGTGCCTGGCGTGGCGCCAAGTGGGGCAGGGTGGTTTTGAGGCTGAAGTCAGCAGGAAAGCCTGCAGCCCCCAGGTGTCTGGGGCTACGCAAGCGTTTCCCAAAGAGCTTTAGAACAAGGCATAGTTTTCCCTGCTGGCTCTTTGGGTGTGGGACCCATATCCATACCTATGGCCATTTTTGTGCCTGGCGCGGCGCCAAGTGGGAAAGGGTGGTTTTGAGGCTGAAGGCAGCAGGAAAGCCTGCAGCCCCCAGGTGTGTGGGGCTACGCAAGCGTTTCCCAAAGAGCTTTAGAACAAGGCATAGTTTTCCCTGCTGGCTCTTTGGGCGTGGGACCAATCTCCAGCCATATGGGCATTTTTGTGCCTGGCGCGGCGCCAAGTGGGAAAGGGTGGTTTTGAGGCTGAAGGCAGCAGGAAAGCCTGCAGCCCCCAGGTCCGTGGGGCTACGCAAGCGTTTCCCAAAGAGCTTTAGAACAAGGCATAGTTTTCCCTGCTGGCTCCTTGGGTGTGGGACCCATATCCATACCTATGGCCATTTTTGTGCCTGGCGTGGCGCCAAGTGGGAAAGGGTGGTTTTGAGGCTGAAGGCAGCAGGAAAGCCTGCAGCCCCCAGGTGTGTAGGGCTACGCAAGCGGTTCCCAAAGAGCTTTAGAACAAGGCATAGTTTTCCCTGCTGGCTCTTTGGGTGTGGGACCCATATCCATACCTATGGCCATTTTTGTGCCTGGCGTGGCGCCAAGTGGGAAAGGGTGTTTTTGAGGCTGAAGGCAGCAGGAAAGCCTGCAGCCCCCAGGTGTGTGGGGCTACGCAAGCCGTTCCCAAAGAGCTTTAGAACAAGGCATAGTTTTCCCTGCTGGCTCTTTGGGCGTTGGACCCATCTCCAGACATATGGCCATTTTGGGGCTTGGCGCGGTGACAAGTGGGGCAGGGTGGTTTTGAGGCTGAAGGCAGCAGGAAAGCCTGCAGCCCCCAGGTGTGTGGGGCTACGCAAGCGTTTCCCAAAGAGCTTTAGAACAAGGCCTAGTTTTCCCTGCTGGCTCTTTGGGCGTGGGACCAATCAACAGACATATGGCCATTTTTGTGCCTGGCGCGGCGCCAAGTGGGAAAGGGTGGTTTTGAGGCTGAAGGCAGCAGGAAAGCCTGCAGCCCCCAGGTCCGTGGGGCTACGCAAGAGGTTCCCAAAGAGCTTTAGAACAAGGCATAGTTTTCCCTGCTGGCTCTTTGGGCATTGGACCCATTTCCAGACATATGGCCATTTTGGGGCTTGGCGCGGCGACAAGTGGGAAAGGGTGGTTTTGAGGCTGAAGGCAGCAGGAAAGCCTGCAGCCCCCAGGTGTGTGGGGCTACGCAAGCGGTTCCCAAAGAGCTTTAGAACAAGGCACAGTTTTCCCTGCTGGCTCCTTGGGTGTGGGACCAGTCTCCAGACATATGGCCATTTTTGTGCCTGGCGCGGTGCCAAGTGGGAAAGGGTGGTTTTGAGGCTGAAGGCAGCAGGAAAGCCTGCAGCCCCCAGGTGTGTGGGGCTACGCAAGCGGTTCCCAAAGAGCTTTAGAACAAGGCATAGTTTTCCCTGCTGGCTCCTTGGGTGTGGGACCCATATCCATACCTATGGCCATTTTTGTGCCTGGCGTGGCGCCAAGTGGGAAAGGGTGTTTTTGAGGCTGAAGGCAGCAGGAAAGCCTGCAGCCCCCAGGTGTGTGGGGCTACGCAAGCCGTTCCCAAAGAGCTTTAGAACAAGGCATAGTTTTCCCTGCTGGCTCTTTGGGCGTTGGACCCATCTCCAGACATATGGCCATTTTGGGGCTTGGCGCGGTGACAAGTGGGGCAGGGTGGTTTTGAGGCTGAAGGCAGCAGGAAAGCCTGCAGCCCCCAGGTGTGTGGGGCTACGCAAGCGTTTCCCAAAGAGCTTTAGAACAAGGCCTAGTTTTCCCTGCTGGCTCTTTGGGCGTGGGACCAATCAACAGACATATGGCCATTTTTGTGCCTGGCGCGGCGCCAAGTGGGAAAGGGTGGTTTTGAGGCTGAAGGCAGCAGGAAAGCCTGCAGCCCCCAGGTGTGTGGGGCTACGCAAGAGGTTCCCAAAGAGCTTTAGAACAAGGCATAGTTTTCCCTGCTGGCTCTTTGGGCATTGGACCCATTTCCAGACATATGGCCATTTTGGGGCTTGGCGCGGCGACAAGTGGGAAAGGGTGGTTTTGAGGCTGAAGGCAGCAGGAAAGCCTGCAGCCCCCAGGTGTGTGGGGCTACGCAAGCGGTTCCCAAAGAGCTTTAGAACAAGGCATAGTTTTCCCTGCTGGCTCCTTGGGTGTGGGACCAGTCTCCAGACATATGGCCATTTTTGTGCCTGGCGCGGTGCCAAGTGGGAAAGGGTGGTTTTGAGGCTGAAGGCAGCAGGAAAGCCTGCAGCCCCCAGGTGTGTGGGGCTACGCAAGCTGTTCCCAAAGAGCTTAAGAACAAGGCATAGTTTTCCCTGCTGGCTCTTTGGGTGTGGGACCCATATCCATACCTAAGGCCACTTTTGTGTCTGGCGTGGCGACAAGTGGGGAAGGGTGGTTTTGAGGCTGAAGGCAGCAGGAAAGCCTGCAGCCCCCAGGTGTGTGGGGTTACGCAAGCGTTTCCCAAAGAGCTTTAGAACAAGGCATAGTTTTCCCTGCTGGCTCTTTGGGCGTGGGACCAATCTGCAGACATATGGCCATTTTTGTGCCTGGCGCAGCGCCAAGTGGGAAAGGGTGGTTTTGAGGCTGAAGGCAGCAGGAAAGCCTGCAGCCCCCAGGTGTGTGGGGCTACGCAAGCGGTTCCCAAAGAGCTTTAGAACAAGGCATAGTTTTCCCTGCTGGCTCCTTGGGTGTGGGACCCATATCCATACCTATGGATATTTTTGTGCCTGGCGTAGCGCCAAGTGGGAAAGGGTGGTTTTGAGGCTGAAGGCAGCAGGAAAGCCTGCAGCCCCCAGGTGTGTGGGGCTACGCAAGCGTTTCCCAAAGAGCTTTAGAACAAGGCATAGTTTTCCCTGCTGGCTCTTTGGGCGTGGGACCAGTCTCCAGCCATATGGCCATTTTTGTGCCTGGCGCGGCGCCAAGTGGGAAAGGGTGGTTTTGAGGCTGAAGGCAGCAGGAAAGCCTGCAGCCCCCAGGTCTGTGGGGCTATGCAAGCGTTTCCCAAAGAGCTTTAGAACAAGGCCTAGTTTTCCCTGCTGGCTCTTTGGGCGTGGGACCAGTCTCCAGCCATATGGCCATTTTTGTGCCTGGCGCGGCGCCAAGTGGGAAAGGGTGGTTTTGAGGCTGAAGGCAGCAGGAAAGCCTGCAGCCCCCAGGTGTGTGGGGCTACGCAAGCGGTTCCCAAAGAGCTTTAGAACAAGGCATAGTTTTCCCTGCTGGCTCCTTGGGTGTGGGACCCATATCCATACCTATGGCCATTTTTGTGCCTGGCGTGGCGCCAAGTGGGAAAGGGTGGTTTTGAGGCTGAAGTCAGCAGGAAAGCCTGCAGCCCCCAGGTGTCTGGGGCTACGCAAGCGTTTCCCAAAGAGCTTTAGAACAAGGCATAGTTTTCCCTGCTGGCTCTTTGGGTGTGGGACCCATATCCATACCTATGGCAATTTTTGTGCCTGGCGCGGCGCCAAGTGGGAAAGGGTGGTTTTGAGGCTGAAGGCAGCAGGAAAGCCTGCAGCCCCCAGGTGTGTGGGGCTACGCAAGCGGTTCCCAAAGAGCTTTAGAACAAGGCATAGTTTTCCCTGCTGGCTCTTTGGGCGTGGGACCAATCTGCAGACATATGGGCATTTTTGTGCCTGGCGCGGTGCCAAGTGGGAAGGGGTGGTTTTGAGGCTGAAGGCAGCAGGAAAGCCTGCAGCCCCCAGGTGTGTGGGGCTACGCAAGCGGTTCCCAAAGAGCTTTAGAACAAGGCATAGTTTTCCCTGCTGGCTCCTTGGGTGTGGGACCCATATCCATACCAATGGCCATTTTTGTGCCTGGCGTGGCGCCAAGTGGGAAAGGGTGGTTTTGAGGCTGAAGGCAGCAGGAAAGCCTGCAGCCCCCAGGTGTGTGGGGCTACGCAAGCGTTTCCCAAAGAGCTTTAGAACAAGGCATAGTTTTCCCTGCTGGCTCTTTGGGCGTGGGACCAATCTCCAGACATATGGGCATTTTGGGGCTTGGCGCGGCGACAAGTGGGGCAGGGTGGTTTTGAGGCTGAAGGCAGCAGGAAAGCCTGCAGCCCGCAGGTGTGTGGGGCTATGCAAGCGGTTCCCAAAGAGCTTTAGAACAAGGCATAGTTTTCCCTGCTGGCTCTTTGGGTGTGGGACCCATATCCATACCTATGGATATTTTTGTGCCTGGCGTGGCGCCAAGTGGGAAAGGGTGGTTTTGAGGCTGAAGGCAGCAGGAAAGCCTGCAGCCCCCAGGTGTGTGGGGCTACGCAAGCGTTTCCCAAAGAGCTTTAGAACAAGGCATAGTTTTCCCTGCTGGCTCTTTGGGCGTGGGACCAGTCTCCAGCCATATGGCCATTTTTGTGCCTGGCGCGGCGCCAAGTGGGAAAGGGTGGTTTTGAGGCTGAAGGCAGCAGGAAAGCCTGCAGCCCCCAGGTCCGTGGGGCTACGCAAGAGGTTCCCAAAGAGCTTTAGAACAAGGCATAGTTTTCCCTGCTGGCTCTTTGGGCGTTGGACCCATTTCCAGACATATGGCCATTTTGGGGCTTGGCGCGGTGACAAGTGGGGAAGGGTGGTTTTGAGGCTGAAGGCAGCAGGAAAGCCTGCAGCCCCCAGGTGTGTGGGGCTATGCAAGCGTTTCCCAAAGAGCTTTAGAACAAGGCATAGTTTTCCCTGCTGGCTCTTTGGGCGTGGGACCAGTCTCCAGCCATATGGCCATTTTTGTGCCTGGCGCGGCGCCAAGTGGGAAAGGGTGGTTTTGAGGCTGAAGGCAGCAGGAAAGCCTGCAGCCCCCAGGTGTGTGGGGCTACGCAAGCGGTTCCCAAAGAGCTTTAGAACAAGGCATAGTTTTCCCTGCTGGCTCTTTGGGCGTGGGACCAATCTGCAGACATATGGCCATTTTTGTGCCTGGCGCTGTGCCAAGTGGGAAAGGGTGGTTTTGAGGCTGCAGGCAGCAGGAAAGCCTGCAGCCCCCAGGTCTGTGGGGCTACGCAAGCGGTTCCCAAAGAGCTTTAGAACAAGGCATAGTTTTCCCTGCTGGCTCCTTGGGTGTGGGACCCATATCCATACCTATGGCCATTTTTGTGCCTGGCGTGGCGCCAAGTGGGGCAGGGTGGTTTTGAGGCTGAAGTCAGCAGGAAAGCCTGCAGCCCCCAGGTGTCTGGGGCTACGCAAGCGTTTCCCAAAGAGCTTTAGAACAAGGCATAGTTTTCCCTGCTGGCTCTTTGGGTGTGGGACCCATATCCATACCTATGGCCATTTTTGTGCCTGGCGCGGCGCCAAGTGGGAAAGGGTGGTTTTGAGGCTGAAGGCAGCAGGAAAGCCTGCAGCCCCCAGGTGTGTGGGGCTACGCAAGCGTTTCCCAAAGAGCTTTAGAACAAGGCATAGTTTTCCCTGCTGGCTCTTTGGGCGTGGGACCAATCTCCAGCCATATGGGCATTTTTGTGCCTGGCGCGGCGCCAAGTGGGAAAGGGTGGTTTTGAGGCTGAAGGCAGCAGGAAAGCCTGCAGCCCCCAGGTCCGTGGGGCTACGCAAGCGTTTCCCAAAGAGCTTTAGAACAAGGCATAGTTTTCCCTGCTGGCTCTTTGGGCGTGGAACCAATCTCCAGCCATATGGGCATTTTTGTGCCTGGCGCGGCGCCAAGTGGGAAAGGGTGGTTTTGAGGCTGAAGGCAGCAGGAAAGCCTGCAGCCCCCAGGTGTGTGGGGCTACGCAAGAGGTTCCCAAAGAGCTTTAGAACAAGGCATAGTTTTCCCTGCTGGCTCTTTGGGCATTGGACCCATTTCCAGACATATGGCCATTTTGGGGCTTGGCGCGGCGCCAAGTGGGGAAGGGTGGTTTTGAGGCTGAAGGCAGCAGGAAAGCCTGAAGCCCACAGGTGTGTGGGGCTATGCAAGCGTTTCCCAAAGAGCTTTAGAACAAGGCCTAGTTTTCCCTGCTGGCTCTTTGGGCGTGGGACCAGTCTCCAGCCATATGGCCATTTTTGTGCCTGGCGCGGCGCCAAGTGGGAAAGGGTGGTTTTGAGGCTGAAGGCAGCAGGAAAGCCTGCAGCCCCCAGGTGTGTGGGGCTACGCAAGCGGTTCCCAAAGAGCTTTAGAACAAGGCATAGTTTTCCATGCTGGCTCTTTGGGCGTGGGACCAATCTGCAGACATATGGCCATTTTTGTGCCTGGCGCGGTTCCAAGTGGGAAAGGGTGGTTTTGAGGCTGAAGGCAGCAGGAAAGCCTGCAGCCCCCAGGTGTGTGGGGCTACGCAAGCGTTTCCCAAAGAGCTTTAGAACAAGGCATAGTTTTCCCTGCTGGCTCTTTGGGCGTGGGACCAGTCTCCAGCCATATGGCCATTTTTGTGCCTGGCGCGGCGCCAAGTGGGAAAGGGTGGTTTTGAGGCTGAAGGCAGCAGGAAAGCCTGCAGCCCCCAGGTCTGTGGGGCTATGCAAGCGTTTCCCAAAGAGCTTTAGAACAAGGCCTAGTTTTCCCTGCTGGCTCTTTGGGCGTGGGACCAGTCTCCAGCCATATGGGCATTTTTGTGCCTGGCGCGGCGCCAAGTGGGAAAGGGTGGTTTTGAGGCTGAAGGCAGCAGGAAAGCCTGCAGCCCCCAGGTGTGTGGGGCTACGCAAGCGTTTCCCAAAGAGCTTTAGAACAAGGCATAGTTTTCCCTGCTGGCTCCTTGGGTGTGGGACCCATATCCATACCTATGGCCATTTTTGTGCCTGGCGTGGCGCCAAGTGGGAAAGGGTGGTTTTGAGGCTGAAGTCAGCAGGAAAGCCTGCAGCCCCCAGGTGTCTGGGGCTACGCAAGCGTTTCCCAAAGAGCTTTAGAACAAGGCATAGTTTTCCCTGCTGGCTCTTTGGGTGTGGGACCCATATCCATACCTATGGCAATTTTTGTGCCTGGCGCGGCGCCAAGTGGGAAAGGGTGGTTTTGAGGCTGAAGGCAGCAGGAAAGCCTGCAGCCCCCAGGTGTGTGGGGCTACGCAAGCGGTTCCCAAAGAGCTTTAGAACAAGGCATAGTTTTCCCTGCTGGCTCTTTGGGCGTGGGACCAATCTGCAGACATATGGGCATTTTTGTGCCTGGCGCGGTGCCAAGTGGGAAGGGGTGGTTTTGAGGCTGAAGGCAGCAGGAAAGCCTGCAGCCCCCAGGTGTGTGGGGCTACGCAAGCGGTTCCCAAAGAGCTTTAGAACAAGGCATAGTTTTCCCTGCTGGCTCCTTGGGTGTGGGACCCATATCCATACCTATGGCCATTTTTGTGCCTGGCGTGGCGCCAAGTGGGAAAGGGTGGTTTTGAGGCTGAAGGCAGCAGGAAAGCCTGCAGCCCCCAGGTGTCTGGGGCTACGCAAGCGTTTCCCAAAGAGCTTTAGAACAAGGCATAGTTTTCCCTGCTGGCTCTTTGGGCGTGGGACCAATCTCCAGACATATGGGCATTTTGGGGCTTGGCGCGGCGACAAGTGGGGCAGGGTGGTTTTGAGGCTGAAGGCAGCAGGAAAGCCTGCAGCCCGCAGGTGTGTGGGGCTATGCAAGCGGTTCCCAAAGAGCTTTAGAACAAGGCATAGTTTTCCCTGCTGGCTCTTTGGGTGTGGGACCCATATCCATACCTATGGATATTTTTGTGCCTGGCGTGGCGCCAAGTGGGAAAGGGTGGTTTTGAGGCTGAAGGCAGCAGGAAAGCCTGCAGCCCCCAGGTGTGTGGGGCTACGCAAGCGTTTCCCAAAGAGCTTTAGAACAAGGCATAGTTTTCCCTGCTGGCTCTTTGGGCGTGGGACCAGTCTCCAGCCATATGGCCATTTTTGTGCCTGGCGCGGCGCCAAGTGGGAAAGGGTGGTTTTGAGGCTGAAGGCAGCAGGAAAGCCTGCAGCCCCCAGGTCCGTGGGGCTACGCAAGAGGTTCCCAAAGAGCTTTAGAACAAGGCATAGTTTTCCCTGCTGGCTCTTTGGGCGTTGGACCCATTTCCAGACATATGGCCATTTTGGGGCTTGGCGCGGTGACAAGTGGGGAAGGGTGGTTTTGAGGCTGAAGGCAGCAGGAAAGCCTGCAGCCCCCAGGTGTGTGGGGCTATGCAAGCGGTTCCCAAAGAGCTTTAGAACAAGGCATAGTTTTCCCTGCTGGCTCCTTGGGTGTGGGACCCATATCCATACCTATGGCCATTTTTGTGCCTGGCGTGGCGCCAAGTGGGAAAGGGTGGTTTTGAGGCTGAAGTCAGCAGGAAAGCCTGCAGCCCCCAGGTGTCTGGGGCTACGCAAGCGTTTCCCAAAGAGCTTTAGAACAAGGCATAGTTTTCCCTGCTGGCTCTTTGGGTGTGGGACCCATATCCATACCTATGGCAATTTTTGTGCCTGGCGCGGCGCCAAGTGGGAAAGGGTGGTTTTGAGGCTGAAGGCAGCAGGAAAGCCTGCAGCCCCCAGGTGTGTGGGGCTACGCAAGCGGTTCCCAAAGAGCTTTAGAACAAGGCATAGTTTTCCCTGCTGGCTCTTTGGGTGTGGGACCCATATCCATACCTATGGCAATTTTTGTGCCTGGCGCGGCGCCAAGTGGGAAAGGGTGGTTTTGAGGCTGAAGGCAGCAGGAAAGCCTGCAGCCCCCAGGTGTGTGGGGCTACGCAAGCGGTTCCCAAAGAGCTTTAGAACAAGGCATAGTTTTCCCTGCTGGCTCCTTGGGTGTGGGACCCATATCCATACCTATGGCCATTTTTGTGCCTGGCGTGGCGCCAAGTGGGAAAGGGTGGTTTTGAGGCTGAAGGCAGCAGGAAAGCCTGCAGCCCCCAGGTGTGTGGGGCTACGCAAGCGTTTCCCAAAGAGCTTTAGAACAAGGCATAGTTTTCCCTGCTGGCTCTTTGGGCGTGGGACCAATCTCCAGACATATGGGCATTTTGGGGCTTGGTGCGGCGACAAGTGGGGCAGGGTGGTTTTGAGGCTGAAGGCAGCAGGAAAGCCTGCAGCCCGCAGGTGTGTGGGGCTATGCAAGCGGTTCCCAAAGAGCTTTAGAACAAGGCATAGTTTTCCCTGCTGGCTCTTTGGGTGTGGGACCCATATCCATACCTATGGATATTTTTGTGCCTGGCGTGGCGCCAAGTGGGAAAGGGTGGTTTTGAGGCTGAAGGCAGCAGGAAAGCCTGCAGCCCCCAGGTGTGTGGGGCTACGCAAGCGTTTCCCAAAGAGCTTTAGAACAAGGCATAGTTTTCCCTGCTGGCTCTTTGGGCGTGGGACCAGTCTCCAGCCATATGGCCATTTTTGTGCCTGGCGCGGCGCCAAGTGGGAAAGGGTGGTTTTGAGGCTGAAGGCAGCAGGAAAGCCTGCAGCCCCCAGGTCCGTGGGGCTACGCAAGAGGTTCCCAAAGAGCTTTAGAACAAGGCATAGTTTTCCCTGCTGGCTCTTTGGGCGTTGGACCCATTTCCAGACATATGGCCATTTTGGGGCTTGGCGCGGTGACAAGTGGGGAAGGGTGGTTTTGAGGCTGAAGGCAGCAGGAAAGCCTGCAGCCCCCAGGTGTGTGGGGCTATGCAAGCGTTTCCCAAAGAGCTTTAGAACAAGGCATAGTTTTCCCTGCTGGCTCTTTGGGCGTGGGACCAGTCTCTAGCCATATGGCCATTTTTGTGCCTGGCGCGGCGCCAAGTGGGAAAGGGTGGTTTTGAGGCTGAAGGCAGCAGGAAAGCCTGCAGCCCCCAGGTGTGTGGGGCTACGCAAGCGGTTCCCAAAGAGCTTTAGAACAAGGCATAGTTTTCCCTGCTGGCTCTTTGGGCGTGGGACCAATCTGCAGACATATGGCCATTTTTGTGCCTGGCGCTGTGCCAAGTGGGAAAGGGTGGTTTTGAGGCTGCAGGCAGCAGGAAAGCCTGCAGCCCCCAGGTGTGTAGGGCTACGCAAGCGGTTCCCAAAGAGCTTTAGAACAAGGCATAGTTTTCCCTGCTGGCTCCTTGGGTGTGGGACCCATATCCATACCTATGGCCATTTTTGTGCCTGGCGTGGCGCCAAGTGGGGCAGGGTGGTTTTGAGGCTGAAGTCAGCAGGAAAGCCTGCAGCCCCCAGGTGTCTGGGGCTACGCAAGCGTTTCCCAAAGAGCTTTAGAACAAGGCATAGTTTTCCCTGCTGGCTCTTTGGGTGTGGGACCCATATCCATACCTATGGCCATTTTTGTGCCTGGCGCGGCGCCAAGTGGGAAAGGGTGGTTTTGAGGCTGAAGGCAGCAGGAAAGCCTGCAGCCCCCAGGTGTGTGGGGCTACGCAAGCGTTTCCCAAAGAGCTTTAGAACAAGGCATAGTTTTCCCTGCTGGCTCTTTGGGCGTGGGACCAATCTCCAGCCATATGGGCATTTTTGTGCCTGGCGCGGCGCCAAGTGGGAAAGGGTGGTTTTGAGGCTGAAGGCAGCAGGAAAGCCTGCAGCCCCCAGGTCCGTGGGGCTACGCAAGCGTTTCCCAAAGAGCTTTAGAACAAGGCATAGTTTTCCCTGCTGGCTCTTTGGGCGTGGAACCAATCTCCAGCCATATGGGCATTTTTGTGCCTGGCGCGGCGCCAAGTGGGAAAGGGTGGTTTTGAGGCTGAAGGCAGCAGGAAAGCCTGCAGCCCCCAGGTGTGTGGGGCTACGCAAGAGGTTCCCAAAGAGCTTTAGAACAAGGCATAGTTTTCCCTGCTGGCTCTTTGGGCATTGGACCCATTTCCAGACATATGGCCATTTTGGGGCTTGGCGCGGCGCCAAGTGGGGAAGGGTGGTTTTGAGGCTGAAGGCAGCAGGAAAGCCTGAAGCCCCCAGGTCTGTGGGGCTATGCAAGCGTTTCCCAAAGAGCTTTAGAACAAGGCCTAGTTTTCCCTGCTGGCTCTTTGGGCGTGGGACCAGTCTCCAGCCATATGGCCATTTTTGTGCCTGGCGCGGCGCCAAGTGGGGAAGGGTGGTTTTGAGGCTGAAGGCAGCAGGAAAGCCTGCAGCCCCCAGGTGTGTGGGGCTACGCAAGCGGTTCCCAAAGAGCTTTAGAACAAGGCATAGTTTTCCATGATGGCTCTTTGGGCGTGGGACCAATCTGCAGCCATATGGCCATTTTTGTGCCTGGCGCGGCGCCAAGTGGGAAAGGGTGGTTTTGAGGCTGAAGGCAGCAGGAAAGCCTGCAGCCCCCAGGTGTGTGGGGCTACGCAAGCGGTTCCCAAAGAGCTTTAGAACAAGGCATAGTTTTCCATGATGGCTCTTTGGGCGTGGGACCAATCTGCAGACATATGGCCATTTTTGTGCCTGGCGCGGTTCCAAGTGGGAAAGGGTGGTTTTGAGGCTGAAGGCAGCAGGAAAGCCTGCAGCCCCCAGGTGTGTGGGGCTACGCAAGCGGTTCCCAAAGAGCTTTAGAACAAGGCATAGTTTTCCCTGCTGGCTCCTTGGGTGTGGGACCCATATCCATACCTATGGCCATTTTTGTGCCTGGCGTGGCGCCAAGTGGGAAAGGGTGGTTTTGAGGCTGAAGGCAGCAGGAAAGCCTGCAGCCCCCAGGTGTGTGGGGCTACGCAAGCCGTTCCCAAAGAGCTTTAGAACAAGGCATAGTTTTCCCTGCTGGCTCTTTGGGCGTTGGACCCATCTCCAGACATATGGCCATTTTGGGGCTTGGCGCGGTGACAAGTGGGGAAGGGTGGTTTTGAGGCTGAAGGCAGCAGGAAAGCCTGCAGCCCCCAGGTGTGTGGGGCTACGCAAGCGTTTCCCAAAGAGCTTTAGAACAAGGCATAGTTTTCCCTGCTGGCTCTTTGGGCGTGGGACCAATCTCCAGCCATATGGGCATTTTTGTGCCTGGCGCGGCGCCAAGTGGGAAAGGGTGGTTTTGAGGCTGAAGGCAGCAGGAAAGCCTGCAGCCCCCAGGTGTGTGGGGCTACGCAAGAGGTTCCCAAAGAGCTTTAGAACAAGGCATAGTTTTCCCTGCTGGCTCTTTGGGCGTTGGACCCATTTCCAGACATATGGCCATTTTGGGGCTTGGCGCGGCGACAAGTGGGGAAGGGTGGTTTTGAGGCTGAAGGCAGCAGGAAAGCCTGCAGCCCCCAGGTGTGTGGGGCTATGCAAGCGGTTCCCAAAGAGCTTTAGAACAAGGCCTAGTTTTCCCTGCTGGCTCTTTGGGCGTGGGACCAGTCTCTAGCCATATGGCCATTTTTGTGCCTGGCGCGGCGCCAAGTGGGAAAGGGTGGTTTTGAGGCTGAAGGCAGCAGGAAAGCCTGCAGCCCCCAGGTGTGTGGGGCTACGCAAGCGGTTCCCAAAGAGCTTTAGAACAAGGCATAGTTTTCCATGCTGGCTCTTTGGGCGTGGGACCAATCTGCAGACATATGGCCATTTTTTGCCTGGCGCGGTGCCAAGTGGGAAGGGGTGGTTTTGAGGCTGAAGGCAGCAGGAAAGCCTGCAGCCCCCAGGTGTGTGGGGCTACGCAAGCGTTTCCCAAAGAGCTTTAGAACAAGGCATAGTTTTCCCTGCTGGCTCCTTGGGTGTGGGACCCATATCCATACCTATGGCCATTTTTGTGCCTGGCGTGGCGCCAAGTGGGAAAGGGTGGTTTTGAGGCTGAAGGCAGCAGGAAAGCCTGCAGCCCCCAGGTGTGTGGGACTACGCAAGCGTTTCCCAAAGAGCTTTAGAACAAGGCATAGTTTTCCCTGCTGGCTCTTTGGGCGTGGGACCAATCTCCAGACATATGGGCATTTTTGTGCCTGGCGTGGTGCCAAGTGGGAAAGGGTGGTTTTGAGGCTGAAGGCAGCAGGAAAGCCTGCAGCCCCCAGGTGTGTGGGGCTACGCAAGCGGTTCCCAAAGAGCTTTAGAACAAGGCATAGTTTTCCCTGCTGGCTCCTTGGGTGTGGGACCCATATCCATACCTATGGCCATTTTTGTGCCTGGCGTGGCGCCAAGTGGGAAAGGGTGGTTTTGAGGCTGAAGGCAGCAGGAAAGCCTGCAGCCCCCAGGTGTGTGGGGCTACGCAAGCGTTTCCCAAAGAGCTTTAGAACAAGGCATAGTTTTCCCTGCTGGCTCTTTGGGCGTGGGACCAATCTCCAGACATATGGGCATTTTGGGGCTTGGCGCGGCGACAAGTGGGAAAGGGTGGTTTTGAGGCTGAAGGCAGCAGGAAAGCCTGCAGCCCCCAGGTCTGTGGGGCTATGCAAGCGGTTCCCAAAGAGCTTTAGAACAAGGCATAGTTTTCCCTGCTGGCTCTTTGGGTGTGGGACCCATATCCATACCTATGGATATTTTTGTGCCTGGCGTGGCGCCAAGTGGGAAAGGGTGGTTTTGAGGCTGAAGGCAGCAGGAAAGCCTGCAGCCCCCAGGTGTGTGGGGCTACGCAAGCGTTTCCCAAAGAGCTTTAGAACAAGGCATAGTTTTCCCTGCTGGCTCTTTGGGCGTGGGACCAGTCTCCAGCCATATGGCCATTTTTGTGCCTGGCGCGGCGCCAAGTGGGAAAGGGTGGTTTTGAGGCTGAAGGCAGCAGGAAAGCCTGCAGCCCCCAGGTGTGTGGGGCTACGCAAGCCGTTCCCAAAGAGCTTTAGAACAAGGCATAGTTTTCCCTGCTGGCTCTTTGGGCGTTGGACCCATTTCCAGACATATAGCCATTTTGGGGCTTGGCGCGGTGACAAGTGGGGAAGGGTGGTTTTGAGGCTGAAGGCAGCAGGAAAGCCTGCAGCCCCCAGGTCTGTGGGGCTATGCAAGCGTTTCCCAAAGAGCTTTAGAACAAGGCATAGTTTTCCCTGCTGGCTCTTTGGGCGTGGGACCAATCTGCAGACATATGGCCATTTTTGTGCCTGGCGCTGTGCCAAGTGGGAAAGGGTGGTTTTGAGGCTGAAGGCAGCAGGAAAGCCTGCAGCCCCCAGGTCTGTGGGGCTACGCAAGCGGTTCCCAAAGAGCTTTAGAACAAGGCATAGTTTTCCCTGCTGGCTCCTTGGGTGTGGGACCCATATCCATACCTATGGCCATTTTTGTGCCTGGCGTGGCGCCAAGTGGGAAAGGGT
Organism: Chroicocephalus ridibundus; assembly: GCF_963924245.1. Classification (NCBI taxonomy): domain Eukaryota; kingdom Metazoa; phylum Chordata; class Aves; order Charadriiformes; family Laridae; genus Chroicocephalus; species Chroicocephalus ridibundus. The sequence goes on from NW_026961751.1 coordinate 1,363,656, forward strand.
GGTTTTGAGGCTGAAGTCAGCAGGAAAGCCTGCAGCCCCCAGGTGTCTGGGGCTACGCAAGCGTTTCCCAAAGAGCTTTAGAACAAGGCATAGTTTTCCCTGCTGGCTCTTTGGGTGTGGGACCCATATCCATACCTATGGCAATTTTTGTGCCTGGCGTGGCGCCAAGTGGGAAAGGGTGGTTTTGAGGCTGAAGGCAGCAGGAAAGCCTGCAGCCCCCAGGTGTGTGGGGCTACGCAAGCGTTTCCCAAAGAGCTTTAGAACAAGGCATAGTTTTCCCTGCTGGCTCTTTGGGCGTGGGACCAATCTCCAGCCATATGGGCATTTTTGTGCCTGGCGCGGCGCCAAGTGGGAAAGGGTGGTTTTGAGGCTGAAGGCAGCAGGAAAGCCTGCAGCCCCCAGGTCCGTGGGGCTACGCAAGAGGTTCCCAAAGAGCTTTAGAACAAGGCATAGTTTTCCCTGCTGGCTCTTTGGGCATTGGACCCATTTCCAGACATATGGCCATTTTGGGGCTTGGCGCGGCGACAAGTGGGAAAGGGTGGTTTTGAGGCTGAAGGCAGCAGGAAAGCCTGCAGCCCCCAGGTGTGTGGGGCTTCGCAAGCGGTTCCCAAAGAGCTTTAGAACAAGGCATAGTTTTCCCTGCTGGCTCCTTGGGTGTGGGACCAGTCTCCAGACATATGGCCATTTTTGTGCCTGGCGCGGTGCCAAGTGGGAAAGGGTGGTTTTGAGGCTGAAGGCAGCAGGAAAGCCTGCAGCCCCCAGGTCTGTGGGGCTACGCAAGCTGTTCCCAAAGAGCTTAAGAACAAGGCATAGTTTTCCCTGCTGGCTCTTTGGGTGTGGGACCCATATCCATACCTAAGGCCACTTTTGTGTCTGGCGTGGCGACAAGTGGGGAAGGGTGGTTTTGAGGCTGAAGGCAGCAGGAAAGCCTGCAGCCCCCAGGTGTCTGGGGCTACGCAAGCGTTTCCCAAAGAGCTTTAGAACAAGGCATAGTTTTCCCTGCTGGCTCTTTGGGCGTGGGACCAATCTGCAGACATATGGCCATTTTTGTGCCTGGCGCGGTGCCAAGTGGGAAGGGGTGGTTTTGAGGCTGAAGGCAGCAGGAAAGCCTGCAGCCCCCAGGTGTGTGGGGCTACGCAAGCGGTTCCCAAAGAGCTTTAGAACAAGGCATAGTTTTCCCTGCTGGCTCCTTGGGTGTGGGACCCATATCCATACCTATGGCCATTTTTGTGCCTGGCGTGGCGCCAAGTGGGAAAGGGTGGTTTTGAGGCTGAAGGCAGCAGGAAAGCCTGCAGCCCCCAGGTGTGTGGGGCTACGCAAGCGTTTCCCAAAGAGCTTTAGAACAAGGCATAGTTTTCCCTGCTGGCTCTTTGGGCGTGGGACCAATCTCCAGACATATGGGCATTTTGGGGCTTGGCGCGGCGACAAGTGGGGCAGGGTGGTTTTGAGGCTGAAGGCAGCAGGAAAGCCTGCAGCCCGCAGGTGTGTGGGGCTATGCAAGCGGTTCCCAAAGAGCTTTAGAACAAGGCATAGTTTTCCCTGCTGGCTCTTTGGGTGTGGGACCCATATCCATACCTATGGATATTTTTGTGCCTGGCGTGGCGCCAAGTGGGAAAGGGTGGTTTTGAGGCTGAAGGCAGCAGGAAAGCCTGCAGCCCCCAGGTGTGTGGGGCTACGCAAGCGTTTCCCAAAGAGCTTTAGAACAAGGCATAGTTTTCCCTGCTGGCCATTTGGGCGTGGGACCAGTCTCCAGCCATATGGCCATTTTTGTGCCTGGCGCGGCGCCAAGTGGGAAAGGGTGGTTTTGAGGCTGAAGGCAGCAGGAAAGCCTGCAGCCCCCAGGTCTGTGGGGCTATGCAAGCGTTTCCCAAAGAGCTTTAGAACAAGGCCTAGTTTTCCCTGCTGGCTCTTTGGGCGTGGGACCAGTCTCCAGCCATATGGCCATTTTTGTGCCTGGCGCGGCGCCAAGTGGGAAAGGGTGGTTTTGAGGCTGAAGGCAGCAGGAAAGCCTGCAGCCCCCAGGTGTGTGGGGCTACGCAAGCGGTTCCCAAAGAGCTTTAGAACAAGGCATAGTTTTCCCTGCTGGCTCTTTGGGCGTGGGACCAATCTGCAGACATATGGCCATTTTTGTGCCTGGCGCTGTGCCAAGTGGGAAAGGGTGGTTTTGAGGCTGAAGGCAGCAGGAAAGCCTGCAGCCCCCAGGTGTGTGGGGCTACGCAAGCGGTTCCCAAAGAGCTTTAGAACAAGGCATAGTTTTCCCTGCTGGCTCCTTGGGTGTGGGACCCATATCCATACCTATGGCCATTTTTGTGCCTGGCGTGGCGCCAAGTGGGAAAGGGTGGTTTTGAGGCTGAAGTCAGCAGGAAAGCCTGCAGCCCCGAGGTGTCTGGGGCTACGCAAGCGTTTCCCAAAGAGCTTTAGAACAAGGCATAGTTTTCCCTGCTGGCTCTTTGGGTGTGGGACCCATATCCATACCTATGGCAATTTTTGTGCCTGGCGTGGCGCCAAGTGGGAAAGGGTGGTTTTGAGGCTGAAGGCAGCAGGAAAGCCTGCAGCCCCCAGGTGTGTGGGGCTACGCAAGCGTTTCCCAAAGAGCTTTAGAACAAGGCATAGTTTTCCCTGCTGGCTCTTTGGGCGTGGGACCAATCTCCAGCCATATGGGCATTTTTGTGCCTGGCGCGGCGCCAAGTGGGAAAGGGTGGTTTTGAGGCTGAAGGCAGCAGGAAAGCCTGCAGCCCCCAGGTGTGTGGGGCTACGCAAGAGGTTCCCAAAGAGCTTTAGAACAAGGCATAGTTTTCCCTGCTGGCTCTTTGGGCATTGGACCCATTTCCAGACATATGGCCATTTTGGGGCTTGGCGCGGCGCCAAGTGGGAAAGGGTGGTTTTGAGGCTGAAGGCAGCAGGAAAGCCTGCAGCCCCCAGGTGTGTGGGGCTACGCAAGCGGTTCCCAAAGAGCTTTAGAACAAGGCATAGTTTTCCCTGCTGGCTCCTTGGGTGTGGGACCCATATCCATACCTATGGCCATTTTTGTGCCTGGCGCGGTGCCAAGTGGGAAAGGGTGGTTTTGAGGCTGAAGGCAGCAGGAAAGCCTGCAGCCCCCAGGTCTGTGGGGCTACGCAAGCTGTTCCCAAAGAGCTTAAGAACAAGGCATAGTTTTCCCTGCTGGCTCTTTGGGTGTGGGACCCATATCCATACCTAAGGCCACTTTTGTGTCTGGCGTGGCGACAAGTGGGGAAGGGTGGTTTTGAGGCTGAAGGCAGCAGGAAAGCCTGCAGCCCCCAGGTGTGTGGGGCTATGCAAGCGGTTCCCAAAGAGCTTTAGAACAAGGCATAGTTTTCCCTGCTGGCTCTTTGGGCGTGGGACCAGTCTCCAGCCATATGGCCATTTTTGTGCCTGGCGCGGCGCCAAGTGGGAAAGGGTGGTTTTGAGGCTGAAGGCAGCAGGAAAGCCTGCAGCCCCCAGGTGTGTAGGGCTACGCAAGCGGTTCCCAAAGAGCTTTAGAACAAGGCATAGTTTTCCCTGCTGGCTCTTTGGGTGTGGGACCCATATCCATACCTATGGCCATTTTTGTGCCTGGCGTGGCGCCAAGTGGGAAAGGGTGTTTTTGAGGCTGAAGGCAGCAGGAAAGCCTGCAGCCCCCAGGTGTGTGGGGCTACGCAAGCCGTTCCCAAAGAGCTTTAGAACAAGGCATAGTTTTCCCTGCTGGCTCTTTGGGCGTTGGACCCATCTCCAGACATATGGCCATTTTGGGGCTTGGCGCAGCGACAAGTGGGGAAGGGTGGTTTTGAGGCTGAAGGCAGCAGGAAAGCCTGCAGCCCCCAGGTCTGTGGGGCTACGCAAGCGTTTCCCAAAGAGCTTTAGAACAAGGCCTAGTTTTCCCTGCTGGCTCTTTGGGCGTGGGACCAGTCTCTAGCCATATGGCCATTTTTGGGCCTGGCGCGGCGCCAAGTGGGAAAGGGTGGTTTTGAGGCTGAAGGCAGCAGGAAAGCCTGCAGCCCCCAGGTGTGTGGGGCTACGCAAGCGGTTCCCAAAGAGCTTTAGAACAAGGCCTAGTTTTCCCTGCTGGCTCTTTGGGCGTGGGACCCATATCCATACCTATGGCCACTTTTGTGTCTGGCGTGGCGCCAAGTGGGAAAGGGTGTTTTTGAGGCTGAAGGCAGCAGGAAAGCCTGCAGCCCCCAGGTCTGTGGGGCTACGCAAGCCGTTCCCAAAGATCTTTAGAACAAGGCATAGTTTTCCCTGCTGGCTCTTTGGGCGTGGGACCAATCTCCAGCCATATGGGCATTTTTGTGCCTGGCGCGGCTCTAAGTGGGAAAGGGTGGTTTTGAGGCTGAAGGCAGCAGGAAAGCCTGCAGCCCCCAGGTGTGTGGGGCTTCGCAAGCCGTTCCCAAAGAGCTTTAGAACAAGGCATAGTTTTCCCTGCTGGCTCTTTGGGTGTGGGACCAGTCTCCAGCCATATGGCCATTTTTGTGCCTGGCGCGGCGCCAAGTGGGAAAGGGTGGTTTTGAGGCTGAAGGCAGCAGGAAAGCCTGCAGCCCCCAGGTCCGTGGGGCTACGCAAGAGGTTCCCAAAGAGCTTTAGAACAAGGCATAGTTTTCCCTGCTGGCTCTTTGGGCGTGGGACCAATCTCCAGACATATGGCCATTTTTGTGCCTGGCGCGGCGACAAGTGGGAAAGGGTGGTTTTGAGGCTGAAGGCAGCAGGAAAGTCTGCAGCCCCCAGGTGTGTGGGGCTACGCAAGCGCTTCCCAAAGAGCTTTAGAACAAGGCATAGTTTTCCCTGCTGGCTCTTTGGGCGTGGGAACAGTCTCCAGCCATATGGCCATTTTTGTGCCTGGCGCGGCGCCAAGTGGGAAAGGGTGGTTTTGAGGCTGAAGGCAGCAGGAAAGCCTGCAGCCCCCAGGTCCGTGGGGCTACGCAAGCCGTTCCCAAAGAGCTTTAGAACAAGGCATAGTTTTCCCTGCTGGCTCTTTGGGTGTGAGACCAGTCTCCAGCCATATGGCCACTTTTGTGTCTGGCGTGGCGACAAGTGGGGAAGGGTGGTTTTGAGGCTGAAGGCAGCAGGAAAGCCTGCAGCCCCCAGGTGTGTGGGGCTACGCAAGCGTTTCCCAAAGAGCTTTAGAACAAGGCATAGTTTTCCCTGCTGGCTCTTTGGGCGTGGGACCAATCTCCAGATATATGGGCATTTTTGTGCCTGGCGCGGCGCCAAGTGGGAAAGGGTGGTTTTGAGGCTGAAGGCAGCAGGAAAGCCTGCAGCCCCCAGGTCTGTGGGGCTACGCAAGCGGTTCCCAAAGAGCTTTAGAACAAGGCATAGTTTTCCCTGCTGGCTCTTTGGGCGTGGGACCAGTCTCCAGACATATGGCCATTTTTGTGCCTGGCGTGGCGCCAAGTGGGAAAGGGTGGTTTTGAGGCTGAAGGCAGCAGGAAAGCCTGCAGCCCCCAGGTGTGTGGGGCTACGCAAGCGTTTCCCAAAGAGCTTTAGAACAAGGCACAGTTTTCCCTGCTGGCTCTTTGGGCGTGGGACCAATCTCCAGACATATGGGCATTTTAAGGGCTTGGCGCGGCAACAAGTGGGGAAGGGTGGTTTTGAGGCTGAAGGCAGCAGGAAAGCGTGCAGCCCCTATTTGTGTGGGGCTACGCAAGCGGTTCCCAAAGAGCTTTAGAACAAGGCCTAGTTTTCCCTGCTGGCTCTTTGGGCATGGGACCCATATCCATACCTATGGCCACTTTTGTGTCTGGCGTGGCGCCAAGTGGGAAAAGGGTGTTTTTGAGGCTGAAGGCAGCAGGAAAGCCTGCAGCCCCCAGGTGTGTGGGGCTACGCAAGCCGTTCCCAAAGCGCTTTAGAACAAGGCATAGTTTTCCCTGCTGGCTCTTTGGGCGTGGGACCAAGCTCCAGACATATGGGCATTTTTGTGCCTCGCGCGGCTCCAAGTGGGAAAGGGTGGTTTTGAGGCTGAAGGCAGCAGGAAAGCCTGCAGCCCCCAGGTGTGTGGGGCTTCGCAAGCGGTTCCCAAAGAGCTTTAGAACAAGGCATAGTTTTCCCTGCTGGCTCTTTGGGTGCGGGACCAGTCTCCAGCCATATGGCCATTTTTGTGCCTGGCCCGGCGCCAAGTGGGAAAGGGTGGTTTTGAGGCTGAAGGCAGCAGGAAAGCCTGCAGCCCCCAGGTCCATGGGGCTACGCAAGAGGTTCCCAAAGAGCTTTAGAACAAGGCATAGTTTTCCCTGCTGGCTCTTTGGGCGTGGGACCAATCTCCAGACATATGGCCATTTTCGTGCCTGGCGCGGCGACAAGTGGGAAAGGGTGGTTTTGAGGCTGAAGGCAGCAGGAAAGCCTGCAGCCCCCATGTGTGTGGGGCTACGCAAGCGGTTCCCAAAGAGCTTTAGAACAAGGCATAGTTTTCCCTGCTGGCTCTTTGGGCGTGGGACCAGTCTCCAGCCATATGGCCATTTTTGGGCCTGGCGCGGCGCCAAGTGGGAAAGGGTGGTTTTGAGGCTGAAGGCAGCAGGAAAGCCTGCAGCCCGCAGGTGTGTAGGGCTACGCAAGCGGTTCCCAAAGAGCTTTAGAACAAGGCATAGTTTTCCCTGCTGGCTCTTTGGGTGTGGGACCAGTCTCCAGCCATATGGCCATTTTTGTGCCTGGCCCGGCGCCAAGTGGGAAAGGGTGGTTTTGAGGCTGAAGGCAGCAGGAAAGCCTGCAGCCCCCATGTGTGTTGGGCCACGCAAGAGGTTCCCAAAGAGCTTTAGAACAAGGCATAGTTTTCCCTGCTGGCTCTTTGGGCGTGGGACCAATCTCCAGACATATGGCCATTTTTGTGCCTGGCGCGGCGACAAGTGGGAAAGGGTGGTTTTGAGGCTGAAGGCAGCAGGAAAGCCTGCAGCCCCCAGGTGTGTGGGGCTACGCAAGCGCTTCCCAAAGAGCTTTAGAACAAGGCATAGTTTTCCCTGCTGGCTCTTTGGGCGTGGGAACAGTCTCCAGCCATATGGCCATTTTTGTGCCTGGCGCGGCGCCAAGTGGGAAAGGGTGGTTTTGAGGCTGAAGGCAGCAGGAAAGCCTGCAGCCCCCAGGTGTGTGGGGCTACGCAAGCGGTTCCCAAAGAGCTTTAGAACAAGGCATAGTTTTCCCTGCTGGCTCCTTGGGTGTGGGACCAGTCTCCAGACATATGGGCATTTTTGTGCCTGGCGCGGTGCCAAGTGGGAAAGGGTGGTTTTGAGGCTGAAGGCAGCAGGAAAGCCTGCAGCCCCCAGGTCTGTGGGGCTACGCAAGCTGTTCCCAAAGAGCTTAAGAACAAGGCATAGTTTTCCCTGCTGGCTCTTTGGGTGTGGGACCCATATCCATACCTAAGGCCACTTTTGTGTCTGGCGTGGCGACAAGTGGGGAAGGGTGGTTTTGAGGCTGAAGGCAGCAGGAAAGCCTGCAGCCCCCAGGTGTGTGGGGCTATGCAAGCGGTTCCCAAAGAGCTTTAGAACAAGGCATAGTTTTCCCTGCTGGCTCTTTGGGCGTGGGACCAGTCTCCAGCCATATGGCCATTTTTGTGCCTGGCGCGGCGCCAAGTGGGAAAGGGTGGTTTTGAGGCTGAAGGCAGCAGGAAAGCCTGTAGCCCGCAGGTGTGTGGGGCTACGCAAGCGGTTCCCAAAGAGCTTTAGAACAAGGCATAGTTTTCCCTGCTGGCTCTTTGGGTGTGGGACCCATATCCATACCTATGGCCATTTTTGTGCCTGGCGTGGCGCCAAGTGGGAAAGGGTGTTTTTGAGGCTGAAGGCAACAGGAAAGCCTGCAGCCCCCAGGTGTGTGGGGCTACGCAAGCCGTTCCCAAAGAGCTTTAGAACAAGGCATAGTTTTCCCTGCTGGCTCTTTGGGCGTTGGACCCATCTCCAGACATATGGCCATTTTGGGGCTTGGCGCAGCGACAAGTGGGGAAGGGTGGTTTTGAGGCTGAAGGCAGCAGGAAAGCCTGCAGCCCCCAGGTGTGTGGGGCTACGCAAGCGTTTCCCAAAGAGCTTTAGAACAAGGCCTAGTTTTCCCTGCTGGCTCTTTGGGCATGGGACCCATATCCATACCTATGGCCACTTTTGTGTCTGGCGTGGCGCCAAGTGGGAAAAGGGTGTTTTTGAGGCTGAAGGCAGCAGGAAAGCCTGCAGCCCCCAGGTGTGTGGGGCTACGCAAGCCGTTCCCAAAGCGCTTTAGAACAAGGCATAGTTTTCCCTGCTGGCTCTTTGGGCGTGGGACCAATCTCCAGACATATGGGCATTTTTGTGCCTCGCGCGGCTCCAAGTGGGAAAGGGTGGTTTTGAGGCTGAAGGCAGCAGGAAAGCCTGCAGCCCCCAGGTGTGTGGGGCTTCGCAAGCGGTTCCCAAAGAGCTTTAGAACAAGGCATAGTTTTCCCTGCTGGCTCTTTGGGTGCGGGACCAGTCTCCAGCCATATGGCCATTTTTGTGCCTGGCCCGGCGCCAAGTGGGAAAGGGTGGTTTTGAGGCTGAAGGCAGCAGGAAAGCCTGCAGCCCCCAGGTCCATGGGGCTACGCAAGAGGTTCCCAAAGAGCTTTAGAACAAGGCATAGTTTTCCCTGCTGGCTCTTTGGGCGTGGGACCAATCTCCAGACATATGGCCATTTTCGTGCCTGGCGCGGCGACAAGTGGGAAAGGGTGGTTTTGAGGCTGAAGGCAGCAGGAAAGCCTGCAGCCCCCAGGTGTGTGGGGCTACGCAAGCGGTTCCCAAAGAGCTTTAGAACAAGGCATAGTTTTCCCTGCTGGCTCTTTGGGCGTGGGACCAGTCTCCAGCCATATGGCCATTTTTGGGCCTGGCGCGGCGCCAAGTGGGAAAGGGTGGTTTTGAGGCTGAAGGCAGCAGGAAAGCCTGCAGCCCACAGGTGTGTAGGGCTACGCAAGCGGTTCCCAAAGAGCTTTAGAACAAGGCATAGTTTTCCCTGCTGGCTCTTTGGGTGTGGGACCAGTCTCCAGCCATATGGCCATTTTTGTGCCTGGCCCGGCGCCAAGTGGGAAAGGGTGGTTTTGAGGCTGAAGGCAGCAGGAAAGCCTGCAGCCCCCATGTGTGTGGGGCCACGCAAGAGGTTCCCAAAGAGCTTTAGAACAAGGCATAGTTTTCCCTGCTGGCTCTTTGGGCGTGGGACCAATTTCCAGACATATGGCCATTTTTGTGCCTGGCGCGGCGACAAGTGGGAAAGGGTGGTTTTGAGGCTGAAGGCAGCAGGAAAGCCTGCAGCCCCCAGGTGTGTGGGGCTACGCAAGCGCTTCCCAAAGAGCTTTAGAACAAGGCATAGTTTTCCCTGCTGGCTCTTTGGGCGTGGGAACAGTCTCCAGCCATATGGCCATTTTTGTGCCTGGCGCGGCGCCAAGTGGGAAAGGGTGGTTTTGAGGCTGAAGGCAGCAGGAAAGCCTGCAGCCCCCAGGTGTGTGGGGCTACGCAAGCGGTTCCCAAAGAGCTTTAGAACAAGGCATAGTTTTCCCTGCTGGCTCCTTGGGTGTGGGACCAGTCTCCAGACATATGGCCATTTTTGTGCCTGGCGCGGTGCCAAGTGGGAAAGGGTGGTTTTGAGGCTGAAGGCAGCAGGAAAGCCTGCAGCCCCCAGGTCTGTGGGGCTACGCAAGCTGTTCCCAAAGAGCTTAAGAACAAGGCATAGTTTTCCCTGCTGGCTCTTTGGGTGTGGGACCCATATCCATACCTAAGGCCACTTTTGTGTCTGGCGTGGCGACAAGTGGGGAAGGGTGGTTTTGAGGCTGAAGGCAGCAGGAAAGCCTGCAGCCCCCAGGTGTGTGGGGCTATGCAAGCGGTTCCCAAAGAGCTTTAGAACAAGGCATAGTTTTCCCTGCTGGCTCTTTGGGCGTGGGACCAGTCTCCAGCCATATGGCCATTTTTGTGCCTGGCGCGGCGCCAAGTGGGAAAGGGTGGTTTTGAGGCTGAAGGCAGCAGGAAAGCCTGCAGCCCGCAGGTGTGTGGGGCTACGCAAGCGGTTCCCAAAGAGCTTTAGAACAAGGCATAGTTTTCCCTGCTGGCTCTTTGGGTGTGGGACCCATATCCATACCTATGGCCATTTTTGTGCCTGGCGTGGCGCCAAGTGGGAAAGGGTGTTTTTGAGGCTGAAGGCAACAGGAAAGCCTGCAGCCCCCAGGTGTGTGGGGCTACGCAAGCCGTTCCCAAAGAGCTTTAGAACAAGGCATAGTTTTCCCTGCTGGCTCTTTGGGCGTTGGACCCATCTCCAGACATATGGCCATTTTGGGGCTTGGCGCAGCGACAAGTGGGGAAGGGTGGTTTTGAGGCTGAAGGCAGCAGGAAAGCCTGCAGCCCCCAGGTGTGTGGGGCTACGCAAGCGTTTCCCAAAGAGCTTTAGAACAAGGCCTAGTTTTCCCTGCTGGCTCTTTGGGCGTGGGACCAGTCTCTAGCCATATGGCCATTTTTGGGCCTGGCGCGGCGCCAAGTGGGAAAGGGTGGTTTTGAGGCTGAAGGCAGCAGGAAAGCCTGCAGCCCCCATGTGTGTGGGGCTACGCAAGCGGTTCCCAAAGAGCTTTAGAACAAGGCCTAGTTTTCCCTGCTGGCTCTTTGGGCGTGGGACCCATATCCATACCTATGGCCACTTTTGTGTCTGGCGTGGCGCCAAGTGGGAAAGGGTGTTTTTGAGGCTGAAGGCAGCAGGAAAGCCTGCAGCCCCCAGGTGTGTGGGGCTTCGCAAGCCGTTCCCAAAGAGCTTTAGAACAAGGCATAGTTTTCCCTGCTGGCTCCTTGGGTGTGGGACCAGTCTCCAGCCATATGGGCATTTTTGTGCCTGGCGCGGCGCCAAGTGGGAAAGGGTGGTTTTGAGGCTGAAGGCAGCAGGAAAGCCTGCAGCCCCCAGGTCCGTGGGGCTACGCAAGAGGTTCCCAAAGAGCTTTAGAACAAGGCATAGTTTTCCCTGCTGGCTCTTTGGGCGTGGGACCAATCTCCAGACATATGGCCATTTTTGTGCCTGGCGCGGCGACAAGTGGGAAAGGGTGGTTTTGAGGCTGAAGGCAGCAGGAAAGTCTGCAGCCCCCAGGTGTGTGGGGCTACGCAAGCGCTTCCCAAAGAGCTTTAGAACAAGGCATAGTTTTCCCTGCTGGCTCTTTGGGCGTGGGAACAGTCTCCAGCCATATGGCCATTTTTGTGCCTGGCGCGGCGCCAAGTGGGAAAGGGTGGTTTTGAGGCTGAAGGCAGCAGGAAAGCCTGCAGCCCCCAGGTGTGTGGGGCTACGCAAGCCGTTCCCAAAGAGCTTTAGAACAAGGCATAGTTTTCCCTGCTGGCTCTTTGGGTGTGAGACCAGTCTCCAGCCATATGGCCACTTTTGTGTCTGGCGTGGCGACAAGTGGGGAAGGGTGGTTTTGAGGCTGAAGGCAGCAGGAAAGCCTGCAGCCCCCAGGTGTGTGGGGCTACGCAAGCGTTTCCCAAAGAGCTTTAGAACAAGGCATAGTTTTCCCTGCTGGCTCTTTGGGCGTGGGACCAATCTACAGATATATGGGCATTTTTGTGCCTGGCGCGGCGCCAAGTGGGAAAGGGTGGTTTTGAGGCTGAAGGCAGCAGGAAAGCCTGCAGCCCCCAGGTCTGTGGGGCTACGCAAGCGGTTCCCAAAGAGCTTTAGAACAAGGCATAGTTTTCCCTGCTGGCTCTTTGGGCGTGGGACCAGTCTCCAGACATATGGCCATTTTTGTGCCTGGCGTGGCGCCAAGTGGGAAAGGGTGGTTTTGAGGCTGAAAGCAGCAGGAAAGCCTGCAGCCCCCAGGTCTGTGGGGCTACGCAAGCCGTTCCCAAAGAGCTTTAGAACAAGGCACAGTTTTCCCTGCTGGCTCTTTGGGCGTGGGACCAATCTCCAGACATATGGGCATTTTAAGGGCTTGGCGCGGCAACAAGTGGGGAAGGGTGGTTTTGAGGCTGAAGGCAGCAGGAAAGCGTGCAGCCCCTATTTGTCTGGGGCTACGCAAGCGGTTCCCAAAGAGCTTTAGAACAAGGCCTAGTTTTCCCTGCTGGCTCTTTGGGCATGGGACCCATATCCATACCTATGGCCACTTTTGTGTCTGGCGTGGCGCCAAGTGGGAAAAGGGTGTTTTTGAGGCTGAAGGCAGCAGGAAAGCCTGCAGCCCCCATGTGTGTGGGGCTACGCAAGCCGTTCCCAAAGCGCTTTAGAACAAGGCATAGTTTTCCCTGCTGGCTCTTTGGGCGTGGGACCAATCTCCAGACATATGGGCATTTTTGTGCCTCGCGCGGCTCCAAGTGGGAAAGGGTGGTTTTGAGGCTGAAGGCAGCAGGAAAGCCTGCAGCCCCCAGGTGTGTGGGGCTTCGCAAGCCGTTCCCAAAGAGCTTTAGAACAAGGCATAGTTTTCCCTGCTGGCTCTTTGGGTGCGGGACCAGTCTCCAGCCATATGGCCATTTTTGTGCCTGGCCCGGCGCCAAGTGGGAAAGGGTGGTTTTGAGGCTGAAGGCAGCAGGAAAGCCTGCAGCCCCCAGGTCCATGGGGCTACGCAAGAGGTTCCCAAAGAGCTTTAGAACAAGGCATAGTTTTCCCTGCTGGCTCTTTGGGCGTGGGACCAATCTCCAGACATATGGCCATTTTCGTGCCTGGCGCGGCGACAAGTGGGAAAGGGTGGTTTTGAGGCTGAAGGCAGCAGGAAAGCCTGCAGCCCCCAGGTGTGTGGGGTTACGCAAGCGCTTCCCAAAGAGCTTTAGAACAAGGCATAGTTTTCCCTGCTGGCTCTTTGGGCGTGGGACCAGTCTCCAGCCATATGGCCATTTTTGTGCCTGGCGCGGTGCCAAGTGGGAAAGGGTGGTTTTGAGGCTGAAGGCAGCAGGAAAGCCTGCAGCCCCCAGGTGTGTGGGGCTACGCAAGCGGTTCCCAAAGAGCTTTAGAACAAGGCATAGTTTTCCATGCTGGCTCTTTGGGCGTGGGATCAATCTGCAGACATATGGCCATTTTTGTGCCTGGCGCGGTGCCAAGTGGGAAAGGGTGGTTTTGAGGCTGAAGGCAGCAGGAAAGCCTGCAGCCCCCAGGTGTGTGGGGCTTCGCAAGCCGTTCCCAAAGAGCTTTAGAACAAGGCATAGTTTTCCCTGCTGGCTCTTTGGGTGCGGGACCAGTCTCCAGCCATATGGCCATTTTTGTGCCTGGCCCGGCGCCAAGTGGGAAAGGGTGGTTTTGAGGCTGAAGGCAGCAGGAAAGCCTGCAGCCCCCAGGTCCATGGGGCTACGCAAGAGGTTCCCAAAGAGCTTTAGAACAAGGCATAGTTTTCCCTGCTGGCTCTTTGGGCGTGGGACCAATCTCCAGACATATGGCCATTTTCGTGCCTGGCGCGGCGACAAGTGGGAAAGGGTGGTTTTGAGGCTGAAGGCAGCAGGAAAGCCTGCAGCCCCCAGGTGTGTGGGGCTACGCAAGCGCTTCCCAAAGAGCTTTAGAACAAGGCATAGTTTTCCCTGCTGGCTCTTTGGGCGTGGGACCAGTCTCCAGCCATATGGCCATTTTTGTGCCTGGCGCGGTGCCAAGTGGGAAAGGGTGGTTTTGAGGCTGAAGGCAGCAGGAAAGCCTGCAGCCCCCAGGTGTGTGGGGCTACGCAAGCGGTTCCCAAAGAGCTTTAGAACAAGGCATAGTTTTCCATGCTGGCTCTTTGGGCGTGGGATCAATCTGCAGACATATGGCCATTTTTGTGCCTGGCGCGGTGCCAAGTGGGAAAGGGTGGTTTTGAGGCTGAAGGCAGCAGGAAAGCCTGCAGCCCCCAGGTGTGTGGGGCTTCGCAAGCCGTTCCCAAAGAGCTTTAGAACAAGGCATAGTTTTCCCTGCTGGCTCCTTGGGTTTGGGACCCATATCCATACCTATGGCCATTTTTGTGCCTGGCGTGGCGCCAAGTGGGAAAGGGTGGTTTTGAGGCTGAAGGCAGCAGGAAAGCCTGCAGCCCCCAGGTGTGTGGGGCTACGCAAGCGTTTCCCAAAGAGCTTTAGAACAAGGCATAGTTTTCCCTGCTGGCTCTTTGGGCGTGGGACCAATCTCCAGCCATATGGGCATTTTTGTGCCTGGCGCGGCGCCAAGTGGGAAAGGGTGGTTTTGAGGCTGAAGGCAGCAGGAAAGCCTGCAGCCCCCAGGTCCGTGGGGCTACGCAAGAGGTTTCCAAAGAGCTTTAGAACAAGGCATAGTTTTCCCTGCTGGCTCTTTGGGCATTGGACCCATTTCCAGACATATGGCCATTTTGGGGCTTGGCGCGGCGCCAAGTGGGAAAGGGTGGTTTTGAGGCTGAAGGCAGCAGGAAAGCCTGCAGCCCCCAGGTGTGTGGGGCTACGCAAGCGGTTCCCAAAGAGCTTTAGAACAAGGCATAGTTTTCCCTGCTGGCTCTTTGGGCGTGGGACCAATCTCCAGCCATATGGCCATTTTTGGGCCTGGCGCGGCGCCAAGTGGGAAAGGGTGGTTTTGAGGCTGAAGGCAGCAGGAAAGCCTGCAGCCCGCAGGTGTGTAGGGCTACGCAAGCGGTTCCCAAAGAGCTTTAGAACAAGGCATAGTTTTCCCTGCTGGCTCTTTGGGTGTGGGACCAGTCTCCAGCCATATGGCCATTTTTGTGCCTGGCCCGGCGCCAAGTGGGAAAGGGTGGATTTGAGGCTGAAGGCAGCAGGAAAGCCTGCAGCCCCCATGTGTGTGGGGCCACGCAAGAGGTTCCCAAAGAGCTTTAGAACAAGGCATAGTTTTCCCTGCTGGCTCTTTGGGCGTGGGACCAATCTCCAGACATATGGCCATTTTTGTGCCTGGCGCGGCGACAAGTGGGAAAGGGTGGTTTTGAGGCTGAAGGCAGCAGGAAAGCCTGCAGCCCCCAGGTGTGTGAGGCTACGCAAGCGGTTCCTAAAGAGCTTTAGAACAAGGCATAGTTTTCCCTGCTGGCTCTTTGGGAGTGGGAACAGTCTCCAGCCATATGGCCATTTTTGTGCCTGGCGCGGCGCCAAGTGGGAAAGGGTGGTTTTGAGGCTGAAGGCAGCAGGAAAGCCTGCAGCCCCCAGGTGTGTGGGGCTACGCAAGCGTTTCCCAAAGAGCTTTAGAACAAGGCATAGTTTTCCCTGCTGGCTCTTTGGGCGTGGGACCAATCTACAGATATATGGGCATTTTTGTGCCTGGCGCGGCGCCAAGTGGGAAAGGGTGGTTTTGAGGCTGAAGGCAGCAGGAAAGCCTGCAGCCCCCAGGTCTGTGGGGCTACGCAAGCCGTTCCCAAAGAGCTTTAGAACAAGGCCTAGTTTTCCCTGCTGGCTCTTTGGGCGTGGGACCAGTCTCCAGACATATGGCCATTTTTGTGCCTGGCGTGGCGCCAAGTGGGAAAGGGTGGTTTTGAGGCTGAAGGCAGCAGGAAAGCCTGCAGCCCCCAGGTGTGTGGGGCTACGCAAGCGTTTTCCAAAGAGCTTTAGAACAAGGCATAGTTTTCCCTGCTGGCTCTTTGGGCGTGGGACCAATCTCCAGACATATGGGCATTTTATGGGCTTGGCGCGGCAACAAGTGGGGAAGGGTGGTTTTGAGGCTGAAGGCAGCAGGAAAGCGTGCAGTCCCTATTTGTGTGGGGCTACGCAAGCGGTTCCCAAAGAGCTTTAGAACAAGGCATAGTTTTCCCTGCTGGCTCTTTGGGCGTGGGACCCATATCCATACCTATGGCCATTTTTGTGCCTGGAGTGGCGCCAAGTGGGAAAGGGTGTTTTTGAGGCTGAAGGCAGCAGGAAAGCCTGCAGCCCCCAGGTGTGTGGGGCTACGCAAGCCGTTCACAAAGAGCTTTAGAACAAGGCATAGTTTTCCCTGCTGGCTCTTTGGGCGTTGGACCCATCTCCAGACATATGGCCATTTTGGGGCTTGGCGCAGCGACAAGTGGGGAAGGGTGGTTTTGAGGCTGAAGGCAGCAGGAAAGCCTGCAGCCCCCAGGTCTGTGGGGCTACGCAAGTGTTTCCCAAAGAGCTTTAGAACAAGGCCTAGTTTTCCCTGCTGGCTCTTTGGGCGTGGGACCAGTCTGTAGCCATATGGCCATTTTTGGGCCTGGCGCGGCGCCAAGTGGGAAAGGGTGGTTTTGAGGCTGAAGGCAGCAGGAAAGCCTGCAGCCCCCAGGTGTGTGGGGCTATGCAAGCGGTTCCCAAAGAGCTTTACAACAAGGCCTAGTTTTCCCTGCTGGCTCTTTGGGCGTGGGACCCATATCCATACCTATGGCCACTTTTGTGTCTGGCGTGGCGCCAAGTGGGAAAGGGTGTTTTTGAGGCTGAAGGCAGCAGGAAAGCCTGCAGCCCCCAGGTCTGTGGGGCTTCGCAAGCCGTTCCCAAAGAGCTTTAGAACAAGGCATAGTTTTCCCTGCTGGCTCTTTCGGTGTGGGACCAGTCTCCAGTCATATGCCCTTTTTTTGCCTAGCCCGGCGCCAAGTGGGAAAGGGTGGTTTTGAGGTGGTTCCTGGTTTCACTGCAGCTCTGAAGAGAATGTTAGAAAAGAGGTAACCGGGACAGTGCAAACAGTACTCAAAGACAGGGAGACAGGGAGACAGGGAGACAGACAAAGACAGGGAGAGCAAGCTCTGTCTTGGCACTTTGGATGTGGGACATACAGCGAGATGTTTGCTGCTTTTACATTTGGCTGTTGGGAGATTTACAGCACAAAGATATCTAGTTGATTTGAAGCAGTTCCGAGAAAGTCTAAGCATAATCCCCACTTTTCCCTCCTGGCACTTCCCATGTGGGAGATACCGCAAGACGTTTCTGTGTATTGGGTACAGCGCTCTGCAGGGTGTTAGCAGAGACTTTCCCGGGACAGTGAAACCCTATGTCAGAGACACTGAGAAGAAGCCCCAACGTTCCTTCCAGGCACTTTCAGTGTGGGTGCCTTCTCCACGTGGTTCCTGGTTTCACTGCAGCTCTGAAGAGAATGTTAGCAAAGAGGTAACCGGGACAGTGCAAACAGTACTCAAAGACAGGGAGAGCAAGCTCTCTCTTGGCACTTTGGATGTGGGACATACAGCGAGATGTTTGCTGCTTTTACATTTGGCTGTTGGGAGATTTACAGCACAAAGATATCTAGTTGATTTGAAGCAGTTCCGAGAAAGTCTAAGCATAATCCCCACTTCTCCCTCCTGGCACTTTCCATGTGGGAGATACCGCAAGACCTTTCTGTGTATTGGGTACAGCGCTCTGCAGGGTGTTAGCAGAGACTTTCCCGGGACAGTGAAACCCTATGTCAGAGACACTGAGAAGAAGCCCCAACGTTCCTTCCAGGCACTTTCAGTGTGCGCGCCTTCTCCACGTGGTTCCTGGTTTCACTGCAGCTCTGAAGAGAATGTTAGCAAAGAGGTAACCGGGACAGTGCAAACAGTACTCAAAGACAGGGAGAGCAAGCTCTCTCTTGGCGCTTTGGATGTGGGACATACAGCGAGATGTTTGCTGCTTTTACATTTGGCTGTTGGGAGATTTACAGCACAAAGATATCTAGTTGATTTGAAGCAGTTCCGAGAAAGTCTAAGCATAATCCCTACTTCTCCCTCCTGGCACTTTCCATGTGGGAGATACCGCAAGACGTTTCTGTGTATTGGGTACAGCGCTCTGCAGGGTGTTAGCAGATACTTTCCCGGGACAGTGAAACCCTATGTCAGAGACACTGAGAAGAAGCCCCAACGTTCCTTCCAGGCACTTTCAGTGTGCGCGCCTTCTCCACGTGGTTCCTGGTTTCACTGCAGCTCTGAAGAGAATGTTAGCAAAGAGGTAACCGGGACAGTGCAAACAGTACTCAAAGACAGGGAGAGCAAGCTCTCTCTTGGCACTTTGGATGTGGAACATACAGCGAGATGTTTGCTGCTTTTACATTTGGCTGTTGGGAGATTTACAGCACAAAGATATCTAGTTGATTTGAAGCAGTTCCGAGAAAGTCTAAGCATAATCCCCACTTTTCCCTCCTGGCACTTTCCATGTGGGAGATACCGCAAGACGTTTCTGTGTATTGGGTACAGCGCTCTGCAGGGTGTTAGCAGAGACTTTCCCGGGACAGTGAAACCCTATGTCAGAGACAATGAAAAGAAGCCCCAATGTTCCTTCTAGTCATTTTCAGTGTGGGTGCCTTCTCCACGTGGTTCCTGGTTTCACAGCAGCTCTGAAGAGAATGTTAGCAAAGAGGTAACCGGGACAGTGCAAACAGTACTCAAAGACAGGGAGAGCAAGCTCTCTCTTGGCACTTTGGATGTGGGACATACAGCGAGATGTTTGCTGCTTTTACATTTGGCTGTTGGGAGATTTACAGCACAAAGATATCTAGTTGATTTGAAGCAGTTCCGAGAAAGTCTAAGCATAATCCCCACTTTTCCCTCCTGGCACTTCCCATGTGGGAGATACCGCAAGACGTTTCTGTGTATTGGGTACAGCGCTCTGCAGGGTGTTAGCAGAGATTTTCCCGGGACAGTGAAACCCTATGTCAGAGACAATGAAAAGAAGCCCCAATGTTCCTTCTAGTCATTTTCAGTGTGGGTGCCTTCTCCACGTGGTTCCTGGTTTCACAGCAGCTCTGAAGAGAATGTTAGCAAAGAGGTAACCGGGACAGTGCAAACAGTACTCAAAGACAGGGAGAGCAAGCTCTCTCTTGGCACTTTGGATGTGGGACATACAGCGAGATGTTTGCTGCTTTTACATTTGGCTGTTGGGAGATTTACAGCACAAAGATATCTAGTTGATTTGAAGCAGTTCCGAGAAAGTCTAAGCATAATCCCCACTTTTCCCTCCTGGCACTTTCCATGTGGGAGATACCGCAAGACGTTTCTGTGTATTGGGTACAGCGCTCTGCAGGGTGTTAGCAGAGACTTTCCCTGGACAGTGAAACCCTATGTCAGAGACACTGAGAAGAAGCCCCAACTTTCCTTCCAGGCACTTTCAGTGTGGGTGCCTTCTCCACGTGGTTCCTGGTTTCACAGCAGCTCTGAAGAGAATGTTAGCAAAGAGGTAACCGGGACAGTGCAAACAGTACTCAAAGACAGGGAGAGCAAGCTCTCTCTTGGCACTTTGGATGTGGGACATACAGCGAGATGTTTGCTGCTTTTACATTTGGCTGTTGGGAGATTTACAGCACAAAGATATCTAGTTGATTTGAAGCAGTTCCGAGAAAGTCTAAGCATAATCCCCACTTTTCCCTCCTGGCACTTTCCATGTGGGAGATACCGCAAGACGTTTCTGTGTATTGGGTACAGCGCTCTGCAGGGTGTTAGCAGAGACTTTCCCGGGACAGTGAAACCCTATGTCAGAGACACTGAGAAGAAGCCCCAACGTTCCTTCCAGGCACTTTCAGTGTGGGTGCCTTCTCCACGTGGTTCCTGGTTTCACTGCAGCTCTGAAGAGAATGTTAGCAAAGAGGTAACCGGGACAGTGCAAACAGTACTCAAAGACAGGGAGAGCAAGCTCTCTCTTGGCACTTTGGATGTGGGACATACAGCGAGATGTTTGCTGCTTTTACATTTGGCTGTTGGGAGATTTACAGCACAAAGATATCTAGTTGATTTGAAGCAGTTCCGAGAAAGTCTAAGCATAATCCCCACTTTTCCCTCCTGGCACTTTCCATGTGGGAGATACCGCAAGACGTTTCTGTGTATTGGGTACAGCGCTCTGCAGGGTGTTAGCAGAGACTTTCCCGGGACAGTGAAACCCTATGTCAGAGACACTGAGAAGAAGCCCCAACTTTCCTTCCAGGCACTTTCAGTGTGCGTGCCTTCTCCACGTGGTTCCTGGTTTCACAGCAGCTCTGAAGAGAATGTTAGCAAAGAGGTAACCGGGACAGTGCAAACAGTACTCAAAGACAGGGAGAGCAAGCTCTCTCTTGGCACTTTGGATGTGGGACATACAGCGAGATGTTTGCTGCTTTTACATTTGGCTGTTGGGAGATTTACAGCACAAAGATATCTAGTTGATTTGAAGCAGTTCCGAGAAAGTCTAAGCATAATCCCCACTTTTCCCTCCTGGCACTTCCCATGTGGGAGATACCGCAAGACGTTTCTGTGTATTGGGTACAGCGCTCTGCAGGGTGTTAGCAGAGACTTTCCCGGGACAGTGAAACCCTATGTCAGAGACACTGAGAAGAAGCCCCAACGTTCCTTCCAGGCACTTTCAGTGTGGGTGCCTTCTCCACGTGGTTCCTGGTTTCACAGCAGCTCTGAAGAGAATGTTAGCAAAGAGGTAACCGGGACAGTGCAAACAGTACTCAAAGACAGGGAGAGCAAGCTCTCTCTTGGCACTTTGGATGTGGGACATACAGCGAGATGTTTGCTGCTTTTACATTTGGCTGTTGGGAGATTTACAGCACAAAGATATCTAGTTGATTTGAAGCAGTTCCGAGAAAGTCTAAGCATAATCCCCACTTTTCCCTCCTGGCACTTTCCATGTGGGAGATACCGCAAGACGTTTCTGTATATTGGGTACAGCGCTCTGCAGGGTGTTAGCAGAGACTTTCCCGGGACAGTGAAACCCTATGTCAGAGACACTGAGAAGAAGCCCCAACTTTCCTTCCAGGCACTTTCAGTGTGGGTGCCTTCTCCACGTGGTTCCTGGTTTCACAGCAGCTCTGAAGAGAATGTTAGCAAAGAGGTAACCGGGACAGTGCAAACAGTACTCAAAGACAGGGAGAGCAAGCTCTCTCTTGGCACTTTGGATGTGGGACATACAGCGAGATGTTTGCTGCTTTTACATTTGGCTGTTGGGAGATTTACAGCACAAAGATATCTAGTTGATTTGAAGCAGTTCCGAGAAAGTCTAAGCATAATCCCCACTTCTCCCTCCTGACACTTTCCATGTGGGAGATACCGCAAGACGTTTCTGTGTATTGGGTACAGCGCTCTGCAGGGTGTTAGCAGAGACTTTCCCGGGACAGTGAAACCCTATGTCAGAGACACTGAGAAGAAGCCCCAACGTTCCTTCCAGGCACTTTCAGTGTGCGTGCCTTCTCCACGTGGTTCCTGGTTTCACTGCAGCTCTGAAGAGAATGTTAGCAAAGAGGTAACCGGGACAGTGCAAACAGTACTCAAAGACAGGGAGAGCAAGCTCTCTCTTGGCACTTTGGATGTGGGACATACAGCGAGATGTTTGCTGCTTTTACATTTGGCTGTTGGGAGATTTACAGCACAAAGATATCTAGTTGATTTGAAGCAGTTCCGAGAAAGTCTAAGCATAATCCCCACTTTTCCCTCCTGGCACTTTCCATGTGGGAGATACCGCAAGACGTTTCTGTATATTGGGTACAGCGCTCTGCAGGGTGTTAGCAGAGACTTTCCCGGGACAGTGAAACCCTATGTCAGAGACACTGAGAAGAAGCCCCAACGTTCCTTCCAGGCACTTTCAGTGTGGGTGCCTTCTCCACGTGGTTCCTGGTTTCACTGCAGCTCTGAAGAGAATGTTAGCAAAGAGGTAACCGGGACAGTGCAAACAGTACTCAAAGACAGGGAGAGCAAGCTCTCTCTTGGCACTTTGGATGTGGGACATACAGCGAGATGTTTGCTGCTTTTACATTTGGCTGTTGGGAGATTTACAGCACAAAGATATCTAGTTGATTTGAAGCAGTTCCGAGAAAGTCTAAACATAATCCCTACTTCTCCCTCCTGGCACTTTCCATGTGGGAGATACCGCAAGACGTTTCTGTGTATTGGGTACAGCGCTCTGCAGGGTGTTAGCAGAGACTTTCCCGGGACAGTGAAACCCTATGTCAGAGACACTGAGAAGAAGCCCCAATGTTCCTTCTAGTCATTTTCAGTGTGGGTGCCTTCTCCACGTGGTTCCTGGTTTCACAGCAGCTCTGAAGAGAATGTTAGCAAAGAGGTAACCGGGACAGTGCAAACAGTACTCAAAGACAGGGAGAGCAAGCTCTCTCTTGGCACTTTGGATGTGGGACATACAGCGAGATGTTTGCTGCTTTTACATTTGGCTGTTGGGAGATTTACAGCACAAAGATATCTAGTTGATTTGAAGCAGTTCCGAGAAAGTCTAAGCATAATCCCTACTTCTCCCTCCTGGCACTTTCCATGTGGGAGATACCGCAAGACGTTTCTGTGTATTGGGTACAGTGCTCTGCAGGGTGTTAGCAGAGACTTTCCCGGGACAGTGAAACCCTATGTCAGAGACACTGAGAAGAAGCCCCAACGTTCCTTCCAGGCACTTTCAGTGTGGGTGCCTTCTCCACGTGGTTCCTGGTTTCACTGCAGCTCTGAAGAGAATGTTAGCAAAGAGGTAACCGGGACAGTGCAAACAGTACTCAAAGACAGGGAGAGCAAGCTCTCTCTTGGCACTTTGGATGTGGGACATACAGCGAGATGTTTGCTGCTTTTACATTTGGCTGTTGGGAGATTTACAGCACAAAGATATCTAGTTGATTTGAAGCAGTTCCGAGAAAGTCTAAGCATAATCCCCACTTTTCCCTCCTGGCACTTTCCATGTGGGAGATACCGCAAGACGTTTCTGTGTATTGGGTACAGCGCTCTGCAGGGTGTTAGCAGAGACTTTCCCGGGACAGTGAAACCCTATGTCAGAGACACTGAGAAGAAGCCCCAACGTTCCTTCCAGGCACTTTCAGTGTGCGTGCCTTCTCCACGTGGTTCCTGGTTTCACAGCAGCTCTGAAGAGAATGTTAGCAAAGAGGTAACCGGGACAGTGCAAACAGTACTCAAAGACAGGGAGAGCAAGCTCTCTCTTGGCACTTTGGATGTGGGACATACAGCGAGATGTTTGCTGCTTTTACATTTGGCTGTTGGGAGATTTACAGCACAAAGATATCTAGTTGATTTGAAGCAGTTCCGAGAAAGTCTAAGCATAATCCCCACTTTTCCCTCCTGGCACTTTCCATGTGGGAGATACCGCAAGACGTTTCTGTGTATTGGGTACAGCGCTCTGCAGGGTGTTAGCAGAGACTTTCCCGGGACAGTGAAACCCTATGTCAGAGACACTGAGAAGAAGCCCCAACGTTCCTTCCAGGCACTTTCAGTGTGCGTGCCTTCTCCACGTGGTTCCTGGTTTCACAGCAGCTCTGAAGAGAATGTTAGCAAAGAGGTAACCGGGACAGTGCAAACAGTACTCAAAGACAGGGAGAGCAAGCTCTCTCTTGGCACTTTGGATGTGGGACATACAGCGAGATGTTTGCTGCTTTTACATTTGGCTGTTGGGAGATTTACAGCACAAAGATATCTAGTTGATTTGAAGCAGTTCCGAGAAAGTCTAAGCATAATCCCCACTTTTCCCTCCTGGCACTTTCCATGTGGGAGATACCGCAAGACGTTTCTGTGTATTGGGTACAGCGCTCTGCAGGGTGTTAGCAGAGACTTTCCCGGGACAGTGAAACCCTATGTCAGAGACACTGAGAAGAAGCCCCAACGTTCCTTCCAGGCACTTTCAGTGTGGGTGCCTTCTCCACGTGGTTCCTGGTTTCACTGCAGCTCTGAAGAGAATGTTAGCAAAGAGGTAACCGGGACAGTGCAAACAGTACTCAAAGACAGGGAGAGCAAGCTCTCTCTTGGCACTTTGGATGTGGGACATACAGCGAGATGTTTGCTGCTTTTACATTTGGCTGTTGGGAGATTTACAGCACAAAGATATCTAGTTGATTTGAAGCAGTTCCGAGAAAGTCTAAGCATAATCCCCACTTTTCCCTCCTGGCACTTTCCATGTGGGAGATACCGCAAGATGTTTCTGTATATTGGGTACAGCGCTCTGCAGGGTGTTAGCAGAGACTTTCCCGGGACAGTGAAACCCTATGTCAGAGACACTGAGAAGAAGCCCCAACTTTCCTTCCAGGCACTTTCAGTGTGCGTGCCTTCTCCACGTGGTTCCTGGTTTCACAGCAGCTCTGAGGAGAATGTTAGCAAAGAGGTAACCGGGACAGTGCAAACAGTACTCAAAGACAGGGAGAGCAAGCTCTCTCTTGGCACTTTGGATGTGGGACATACAGCAAGATGTTTGCTGCTTTTACATTTGGCTGTTGGGAGATTTACAGCACAAAGATATCTAGTTGATTTGAAGCAGTTCCGAGAAAGTCTAAGCATAATCCCCACTTTTCCCTCCTGGCACTTCCCATGTGGGAGATACCGCAAGACGTTTCTGTGTATTGGGTACAGCGCTCTGCAGGGTGTTAGCAGAGACTTTCCCGGGACAGTGAAACCCTATGTCAGAGACACTGAGAAGAAGCCCCAACTTTCCTTCCAGGCACTTTCAGTGTGCGCGCCTTCTCCACGTGGTTCCTGGTTTCACTGCAGCTCTGAAGAGAATGTTAGCAAAGAGGTAACCGGGACAGTGCAAACAGTACTCAAAGACAGGGAGAGCAAGCTCTCTCTTGGCACTTTGGATGTGGGACATACAGCGAGATGTTTGCTGCTTTTACATTTGGCTGTTGGGAGATTTACAGCACAAAGATATCTAGTTGATTTGAAGCAGTTCCGAGAAAGTCTAAGCATAATCCCCACTTTTCCCTCCTGGCACTTTCCATGTGGGAGATACCGCAAGACGTTTCTGTGTATTGGGTACAGCGCTCTGCAGGGTGTTAGCAGAGACTTTCCCGGGACAGTGAAACCCTATGTCAGAGACACTGAGAAGAAGCCCCAACTTTCCTTCCAGGCACTTTCAGTGTGGGTGCCTTCTCCACGTGGTTCCTGGTTTCACAGCAGCTCTGAAGAGAATGTTAGCAAAGAGGTAACCGGGACAGTGCAAACAGTACTCAAAGACAGGGAGAGCAAGCTCTCTCTTGGCACTTTGGATGTGGGACATACAGCGAGATGTTTGCTGCTTTTACATTTGGCTGTTGGGAGATTTAAAGCACAAAGATATCTAGTTGATTTGAAGCAGTTCCGAGAAAGTCTAAGCATAATCCCCACTTTTCCCTCCTGGCACTTTCCATGTGGGAGATACCGCAAGACGTTTCTGTGTATTGGGTACAGCGCTCTGCAGGGTGTTAGCAGATACTTTCCCGGGACAGTGAAACCCTATGTCAGAGACACTGAGAAGAAGCCCCAACTTTCCTTCCAGGCACTTTCAGTGTGCGTGCCTTCTCCACGTGGTTCCTGGTTTCACAGCAGCTCTGAAGAGAATGTTAGCAAAGAGGTAACCGGGACAGTGCAAACAGTACTCAAAGACAGGGAGAGCAAGCTCTCTCTTGGCACTTTGGATGTGGGACATACAGCAAGATGTTTGCTGCTTTTACATTTGGCTGTTGGGAGATTTACAGCACAAAGATATCTAGTTGATTTGAAGCAGTTCCGAGAAAGTCTAAGCATAATCCCCACTTTTCCCTCCTGGCACTTTCCATGTGGGAGATACCGCAAGACGTTTCTGTGTATTGGGTACAGCGCTCTGCAGGGTGTTAGCAGAGACTTTCCCGGGACAGTGAAACCCTATGTCAGAGACACTGAGAAGAAGCCCCAACTTTCCTTCCAGGCACTTTCAGTGTGCGTGCCTTCTCCACGTGGTTCCTGGTTTCACAGCAGCTCTGAAGGGAATGTTAGCAAAGAGGTAACCGGGACAGTGCAAACAGTACTCAAAGACAGGGAGAGCAAGCTCTCTCTTGGCACTTTGGATGTGGGACATACAGCGAGATGTTTGCTGCTTTTACATTTGGCTGTTGGGAGATTTACAGCACAAAGATATCTAGTTGATTTGAAGCAGTTCCGAGAAAGTCTAAGCATAATCCCCACTTTTCCCTCCTGGCACTTCCCATGTGGGAGATACCGCAAGACGTTTGTGTGTATTGGGTACAGCGCTCTGCAGGGTGTTAGCAGAGACTTTCCCGGGACAGTGAAACCCTATGTCAGAGACACTGAGAAGAAGCCCCAACGTTCCTTCCAGGCACTTTCAGTGTGGGTGCCTTCTCCACGTGGTTCCTGGTTTCACTGCAGCTCTGAAGAGAATGTTAGCAAAGAGGTAACCGGGACAGTGCAAACAGTACTCAAAGACAGGGAGAGCAAGCTCTCTCTTGGCACTTTGGATGTGGGACATACAGCGAGATGTTTGCTGCTTTTACATTTGGCTGTTGGGAGATTTACAGCACAAAGATATCTAGTTGATTTGAAGCAGTTCCGAGAAAGTCTAAGCATAATCCCCACTTTTCCCTCCTGGCACTTTCCATGTGGGAGATACCGCAAGACGTTTCTGTGTATTGGGTACAGCGCTCTGCAGGGTGTTAGCAGAGACTTTCCCGGGACAGTGAAACCCTATGTCAGAGACACTGAGAAGAAGCCCCAACGTTCCTTCCAGGCACTTTCAGTGTGGGTGCCTTCTCCACGTGGTTCCTGGTTTCACTGCAGCTCTGAAGAGAATGTTAGCAAAGAGGTAACCGGGACAGTGCAAACAGTACTCAAAGACAGGGAGAGCAAGCTCTCTCTTGGCACTTTGGATGTGGGACATACAGCGAGATGTTTGCTGCTTTTACATTTGGCTGTTGTGAGATTTACAGCACAAAGATATCTAGTTGATTTGAAGCAGTTCCGAGAAAGTCTAAGCATAATCCCCACTTTTCCCTCCTGGCACTTTCCATGTGGGAGATACCGCAAGACGTTACTGTGTATTGGGTACAGCGCTCTGCAGGGTGTTAGCAGAGACTTTCCCGGGACAGTGAAACCCTATGTCAGAGACACTGAGAAGAAGCCCCAACGTTCCTTCCAGGCACTTTCAGTGTGGGTGCCTTCTCCACGTGGTTCCTGGTTTCACTGCAGCTCTGAAGAGAATGTTAGCAAAGAGGTAACCGGGACAGTGCAAACAGTACTCAAAGACAGGGAGAGCAAGCTCTCTCTTGGCACTTTGGATGTGGGACATACAGCGAGATGTTTGCTGCTTTTACATTTGGCTGTTGGGAGATTTACAGCACAAAGATATCTAGTTGATTTGAAGCAGTTCCGAGAAAGTCTAAGCATAATCCCCACTTTTCCCTCCTGGCACTTTCCATGTGGGAGATACCGCAAGACGTTTCTGTGTATTGGGTACAGCGCTCTGCAGGGTGTTAGCAGAGACTTTCCCTGGACAGTGAAACCCTATGTCAGAGACACTGAGAAGAAGCCCCAACGTTCCTTCCAGGCACTTTCAGTGTGCGCGCCTTCTCCACGTGGTTCCTGGTTTCACAGCAGCTCTGAAGAGAATGTTAGCAAAGAGTTAACCGGGACAGTGCAAACAGTACTCAAAGACAGGGAGAGCAAGCTCTCTCTTCGCACTTTGGATGTGGGACATACAGCGAGATGTTTGCTGCTTTTACATTTGGCTGTTGGGAGACTTACAGCACAAAGATATCTAGTTGATTTGAAGCAGTTCCGAGAAAGTCTAAGCATAATCCCCACTTCTCCCTCCTGGCACTTTCCATGTGGGAGATACCGCAAGACGTTTCTGTGTATTGGGTACAGCGCTCTGCAGGGTGTTAGCAGAGACTTTCCCGGGACAGTGAAACCCTATGTCAGAGACACTGAGAAGAAGCCCCAACGTTCCTTCCAGGCACTTTCAGTGTGGGTGCCTTCTCCACGTGGTTCCTGGTTTCACTGCAGCTCTGAAGAGAATGTTAGCAAAGAGGTAACCGGGACAGTGCAAACAGTACTCAAAGACAGGGAGAGCAAGCTCTCTCTTGGCACTTTGGATATGGGACATACAGCGAGATGTTTGCTGCTTTTACATTTGGCTGTTGGGAGATTTACAGCACAAAGATATCTAGTTGATTTGAAGCAGTTCCGAGAAAGTCTAAGCATAATCCCCACTTTTCCCTCCTGGCACTTCCCATGTGGGAGATACCGCAAGACGTTTCTGTGTATTGGGTACAGCGCTCTGCAGGGTGTTAGCAGAGACTTTCCCGGGACAGTGAAACCCTATGTCAGAGACACTGAGAAGAAGCCCCAACTTTCCTTCCAGGCACTTTCAGTGTGCGCGCCTTCTCCACGTGGTTCCTGGTTTCACTGCAGCTCTGAAGAGAATGTTAGCAAAGAGGTAACCGGGACAGTGCAAACAGTACTCAAAGACAGGGAGAGCAAGCTCTCTCTTGGCACTTTGGATGTGGGACATACAGCGAGATGTTTGCTGCTTTTACATTTGGCTGTTGGGAGATTTACAGCACAAAGATATCTAGTTGATTTGAAGCAGTTCCGAGAAAGTCTAAGCATAATCCCCACTTTTCCCTCCTGGCACTTTCCATGTGGGAGATACCGCAAGACGTTTCTGTGTATTGGGTACAGCGCTCTGCAGGGTGTTAGCAGAGACTTTCCCGGGACAGTGAAACCCTATGTCAGAGACACTGAGAAGAAGCCCCAACTTTCCTTCCAGGCACTTTCAGTGTGCGTGCCTTCTCCACGTGGTTCCTGGTTTCACAGCAGCTCTGAAGAGAATGTTAGCAAAGAGGTAACCGGGACAGTGCAAACAGTACTCAAAGACAGGGAGAGCAAGCTCTCTCTTGGCACTTTGGATGTGGGACATACAGCAAGATGTTTGCTGCTTTTACATTTGGCTGTTGGGAGATTTACAGCACAAAGATATCTAGTTGATTTGAAGCAGTTCCGAGAAAGTCTAAGCATAATCCCCACTTTTCCCTCCTGGCACTTTCCATGTGGGAGATACCGCAAGACGTTTCTGTGTATTGGGTACAGCGCTCTGCAGGGTGTTAGCAGAGACTTTCCCGGGACAGTGAAACCCTATGTCAGAGACACTGAGAAGAAGCCCCAACTTTCCTTCCAGGCACTTTCAGTGTGCGTGCCTTCTCCACGTGGTTCCTGGTTTCACAGCAGCTCTGAAGGGAATGTTAGCAAAGAGGTAACCGGGACAGTGCAAACAGTACTCAAAGACAGGGAGAGCAAGCTCTCTCTTGGCACTTTGGATGTGGGACATACAGCGAGATGTTTGCTGCTTTTACATTTGGCTGTTGGGAGATTTACAGCACAAAGATATCTAGTTGATTTGAAGCAGTTCCGAGAAAGTCTAAGCATAATCCCCACTTTTCCCTCCTGGCACTTTCCATGTGGGAGATACCGCAAGACGTTTCTGTGTATTGGGTACAGCGCTCTGCAGGGTGTTAGCAGAGACTTTCCCGGGACAGTGAAACCCTATGTCAGAGACACTGAGAAGAAGCCCCAACGTTCCTTCCAGGCACTTTCAGTGTGGGTGCCTTCTCCACGTGGTTCCTGGTTTCACTGCAGCTCTGAAGAGAATGTTAGCAAAGAGGTAACCGGGACAGTGCAAACAGTACTCAAAGAGAGGGAGAGCAAGCTCTCTCTTGGCACTTTGGATGTGGGACATACAGCGAGATGTTTGCTGCTTTTACATTTGGCTGTTGGGAGATTTACAGCACAAAGATATCTAGTTGATTTGAAGCAGTTCCGAGAAAGTCTAAGCATAATCCCCACTTTTCCCTCCTGGCACTTTCCATGTGGGAGATACCGCAAGACGTTTCTGTATATTGGGTACAGCGCTCTGCAGGGTGTTAGCAGAGACTTTCCCGGGACAGTGAAACCCTATGTCAGAGACACTGAGAAGAAGCCCCAACGTTCCTTCCAGGCACTTTCAGTGTGGGTGCCTTCTCCACGTGGTTCCTGGTTTCACTGCAGCTCTGAAGAGAATGTTAGCAAAGAGGTAACCGGGACAGTGCAAACAGTACTCAAAGACAGGGAGAGCAAGCTCTCTCTTGGCACTTTGGATGTGGGACATACAGCGAGATGTTTGCTGCTTTTACATTTGGCTGTTGGGAGATTTACAGCACAAAGATATCTAGTTGATTTGAAGCAGTTCCGAGAAAGTCTAAACATAATCCCTACTTCTCCCTCCTGGCACTTTCCATGTGGGAGATACCGCAAGACGTTTCTGTGTATTGGGTACAGCGCTCTGCAGGGTGTTAGCAGAGACTTTCCCGGGACAGTGAAACCCTATGTCAGAGACACTGAGAAGAAGCCCCAACGTTCCTTCCAGGCACTTTCAGTGTGGGTGCCTTCTCCACGTGGTTCCTGGTTTCACAGCAGCTCTGAAGAGAATGTTAGCAAAGAGGTAACCGGGACAGTGCAAACAGTACTCAAAGACAGGGAGAGCAAGCTCTCTCTTGGCACTTTGGATGTGGGACATACAGCGAGATGTTTGCTGCTTTTACATTTGGCTGTTGGGAGATTTACAGCACAAACATATCTAGTTGATTTGAAGCAGTTCCGAGAAAGTCTAAGCATAATCCCTACTTCTCCCTCCTGACACTTTCCATGTGGGAGATACCGCAAGACGTTTCTGTGTATTGGGTACAGCGCTCTGCAGGGTGTTAGCAGAGAATTTCCCGGGACAGTGAAACCCTATGTCAGAGACACTGAGAAGAAGCCCCAACGTTCCTTCCAGGCACTTTCAGTGTGGGTGCCTTCTCCACGTGGTTCCTGGTTTCACTGCAGCTCTGAAGAGAATGTTAGCAAAGAGGTAACCGGGACAGTGCAAACAGTACTCAAAGACAGGGAGAGCAAGCTCTCTCTTGGCACTTTGGATGTGGGACATACAGCGAGATGTTTGCTGCTTTTACATTTGGCTGTTGGGAGATTTACAGCACAAAGATATCTAGTTGATTTGAAGCAGTTCCGAGAAAGTCTAAACATAATCCCTACTTCTCCCTCCTGGCACTTTCCATGTGGGAGATACCGCAAGACGTTTCTGTGTATTGGGTACAGCGCTCTGCAGGGTGTTAGCAGAGACTTTCCCGGGACAGTGAAACCCTATGTCAGAGACACTGAGAAGAAGCCCCAACGTTCCTTATAGTCATTTTCAGTGTGGGTGCCTTCTCCACGTGGTTCCTGGTTTCACAGCAGCTCTGAAGAGAATGTTAGCAAAGAGGTAACCGGGACAGTGCAAACAGTACTCAAAGACAGGGAGAGCAAGCTCTCTCTTGGCACTTTGGATGTGGGACATACAGCGAGATGTTTGCTGCTTTTACATTTGGCTGTTGGGAGATTTACAGCACAAAGATATCTAGTTGATTTGAAGCAGTTCCGAGAAAGTCTAAGCATAATCCCCACTTTTCCCTCCTGGCACTTTCCATGTGGGAGATACCGCAAGACGTTTCTGTGTATTGGGTACAGCGCTCTGCAGGGTGTTAGCAGAGACTTTCCCGGGACAGTGAAACCCTATGTCAGAGACACTGAGAAGAAGCCCCAACGTTCCTTCCAGGCACTTTCAGTGTGCGCGCCTTCTCCACGTGGTTCCTGGTTTCACTGCAGCTCTGAAGAGAATGTTAGCAAAGAGGTAACCGGGACAGTGCAAACAGTACTCAAAGACAGGGAGAGCAAGCTCTCTCTTGGCACTTTGGATGTGGGACATACAGCGAGATGTTTGCTGCTTTTACATTTGGCTGTTGGGAGATTTACAGCACAAAGATATCTAGTTGATTTGAAGCAGTTCCGAGAAAGTCTAAGCATAATCCCCACTTTTCCCTCCTGGCACTTTCCATGTGGGAGATACCGCAAGACGTTTCTGTGTATTGGGTACAGCGCTCTGCAGGGTGTTAGCAGAGACTTTCCCGGGACAGTGAAACCCTATGTCAGAGACACTGAGAAGAAGCCCCAACTTTCCTTCCAGGCACTTTCAGTGTGCGTGCCTTCTCCACGTGGTTCCTGGTTTCACAGCAGCTGTGAAGAGAATGTTAGCAAAGAGGTAACCGGGACAGTGCAAACAGTACTCAAAGACAGGGAGAGCAAGCTCTCTCTTGGCACTTTGGATGTGGGACATACAGCAAGATGTTTGCTGCTTTTACATTTGGCTGTTGGGAGATTTACAGCACAAAGATATCTAGTTGATTTGAAGCAGTTCCGAGAAAGTCTAAGCATAATCCCCACTTTTCCCTCCTGGCACTTTCCATGTGGGAGATACCGCAAGACGTTTCTGTGTATTGGGTACAGCGCTCTGCAGGGTGTTAGCAGAGACTTTCCCGGGACAGTGAAACCCTATGTCAGAGACACTGAGAAGAAGCCCCAACGTTCCTTCCAGGCACTTTCAGTGTGGGTGCCTTCTCCACGTGGTTCCTGGTTTCACTGCAGCTCTGAAGAGAATGTTAGCAAAGAGGTAACCGGGACAGTGCAAACAGTACTCAAAGACAGGGAGAGCAAGCTCTCTCTTGGCACTTTGGATGTGGGACATACAGCGAGATGTTTGCTGCTTTTACATTTGGCTGTTGGGAGATTTACAGCACAAAGATATCTAGTCGATTTGAAGCAGTTCCGAGAAAGTCTAAGCATAATCCCCACTTTTCCCTCCTGGCACTTTCCATGTGGGAGATACCGCAAGACGTTTCTGTGTATTGGGTACAGCGCTCTGCAGGGTGTTAGCAGAGACTTTCCCGGGACAGTGAAACCCTATGTCAGAGACACTGAGAAGAAGCCCCAACTTTCCTTCCAGGCACTTTCAGCGTGCGTGCCTTCTCCACGTGGTTCCTGGTTTCACAGCAGCTCTGAAGAGAATGTTAGCAAAGAGGTAACCGGGACAGTGCAAACAGTACTCAAAGACAGGGAGAGCAAGCTCTCTCTTGGCACTTTGGATGTGGGACATACAGCGAGATGTTTGCTGCTTTTACATTTGGCTGTTGGGAGATTTACAGCACAAAGATATCTAGTTGATTTGAAGCAGTTCCGAGAAAGTCTAAGCATAATCCCCACTTTTCCCTCCTGGCACTTTCCATGTGGGAGATACCGCAAGACGTTTCTGTGTATTGGGTACAGCGCTCTGCAGGGTGTTAGCAGAGACTTTCCCGGGACAGTGAAACCCTATGTCAGAGACACTGAGAAGAAGCCCCAACGTTCCTTCCCGGCACTTTCACTGTGGGTGCAACTCCACGTGGTTCCTGGTTTCACTGCAGCTCTGAAGAGAATGTTAGCAAAGAGGTAACCGGGACAGTGCAAACAGTACTCAAAGACAGGGAGAGCAAGCTCTCTCTTGGCACTTTGGATGTGGGACATACAGCGAGATGTTTGCTGCTTTTACATTTGGCTGTTGGGAGATTTACAGCACAAAGATATCTAGTTGATTTGAAGCAGTTCCGAGAAAGTCTAAGCATAATCCCCACTTTTCCCTCCTGGCACTTTCCATGTGGGAGATACCGCAAGACGTTTCTGTGTATTGGGTACAGCGCTCTGCAGGGTGTTAGCAGAGATTTTCCCGGGACAGTGAAACCCTATGTCAGAGACACTGAGAAGAAGCCCCAACGTTCCTTCCCGGCACTTTCAGTGTGGGTGCCTTCTCCACGTGGTTCCTGGTTTCACTGCAGCTCTGAAGAGAATGTTAGCAAAGAGGTAACCGGGACAGTGCAAACAGTACTCAAAGACAGGGAGAGCAAGCTCTCTCTTGGCACTTTGGATGTGGGACATACAGCGAGATGTTTGCTGCTTTTACATTTGGCTGTTGGGAGATTTACAGCACAAAGATATCTAGTTGATTTGAAGCAGTTCCGAGAAAGTCTAAGCATAATCCCCACTTTACCCTCCTGGCACTTTCCATGTGGGAGATACCGCAAGACGTTTCTGTGTATTGGGTACAGCGCTCTGCAGGGTGTTAGCAGAGACTTTCCCGGGACAGTGAAACCCTATGTCAGAGACACTGAGAAGAAGCCCCAACGTTCCTTCCCGGCACTTTCAGTGTGGGTGCCTTCTCCACGTGGTTCCTGGTTTCACTGCAGCTCTGAAGAGAATGTTAGCAAAGAGGTAACCGGGACAGTGCAAACAGTACTCAAAGACAGGGAGAGCAAGCTCTCTCTTGGCACTTTGGATGTGGGACATACAGCGAGATGTTTGCTGCTTTTACATTTGGCTGTTGGGAGATTTACAGCACAAAGATATCTAGTTGATTTGAAGCAGTTCCGAGAAAGTCTAAGCATAATCCCCACTTTTCCCTCCTGGCACTTTCCATGTGGGAGATACCGCAAGACGTTTCTGTGTATTGGGTACAGCGCTCTGCAGGGTGTTAGCAGAGACTTTCCCGGGACAGTGAAACCCTATGTCAGAGACACTGAGAAGAAGCCCCAACTTTCCTTCCAGGCACTTTCAGTGTGCGTGCCTTCTCCACGTGGTTCCTGGTTTCACAGCAGCTCTGAAGAGAATGTTAGCAAAGAGGTAACCGGGACAGTGCAAACAGTACTCAAAGACAGGGAGAGCAAGCTCTCTCTTGGCACTTTGGATGTGGGACATACAGCGAGATGTTTGCTGCTTTTACATTTGGCTGTTGGGAGATTTACAGCACAAAGATATCTAGTTGATTTGAAGCAGTTCCGAGAAAGTCTAAGCATAATCCCCACTTTTCCCTCCTGGCACTTTCCATGTGGGAGATACCGCAAGACGTTTCTGTGTATTGGGTACAGCGCTCTGCAGGGTGTTAGCAGAGACTTTCCCGGGACAGTGAAACCCTATGTCAGAGACACTGAGAAGAAGCCCCAACGTTCCTTCCAGGCACTTTCAGTGTGCGCGCCTTCTCCACGTGGTTCCTGGTTTCACTGCAGCTCTGAAGAGAATGTTAGCAAAGAGGTAACCGGGACAGTGCAAACAGTACTCAAAGAGAGGGAGAGCAAGCTCTCTCTTGGCACTTTGGATGTGGGACATACAGCGAGATGTTTGCTGCTTTTACATTTGGCTGTTGGGAGATTTACAGCACAAAGATATCTAGTTGATTTGAAGCAGTTCCGAGAAAGTCTAAGCATAATCCCCACTTTTCCCTCCTGGCACTTTCCATGTGGGAGATACCGCAAGACGTTTCTGTATATTGGGTACAGCGCTCTGCAGGGTGTTAGCAGAGACTTTCCCGGGACAGTGAAACCCTATGTCAGAGACACTGAGAAGAAGCCCCAACGTTCCTTCCAGGCACTTTCAGTGTGGGTGCCTTCTCCACGTGGTTCCTGGTTTCACTGCAGCTCTGAAGAGAATGTTAGCAAAGAGGTAACCGGGACAGTGCAAACAGTACTCGAAGACAGGGAGAGCAAGCTCTCTCTTGGCACTTTGGATGTGGGACATACAGCGAGATGTTTGCTGCTTTTACATTTGGCTGTTGGGAGACTTACAGCACAAAGATATCTAGTTGATTTGAAGCAGTTCCGAGAAAGTCTAAACATAATCCCCACTTCTCCCTCCTGGCACTTTCCATGTGGGAGATACCGCAAGACGTTTCTGTGTATTGGGTACAGCGCTCTGCAGGGTGTTAGCAGAGACTTTCCCGGGACAGTGAAACCCTATGTCAGAGACACTGAGAAGAAGCCCCAACGTTCCTTCCAGGCACTTTCAGTGTGGGTGCCTTCTCCACGTGGTTCCTGGTTTCACTGCAGCTCTGAAGAGAATGTTAGCAAAGAGGTAACCGGGACAGTGCAAACAGTACTCAAAGACAGGGAGAGCAAGCTCTCTCTTGGCACTTTGGATGTGGGACATACAGCGAGATGTTTGCTGCTTTTACATTTGGCTGTTGGGAGATTTACAGCACAAAGATATCTAGTTGATTT
Organism: Chroicocephalus ridibundus; assembly: GCF_963924245.1. NCBI lineage: Eukaryota > Metazoa > Chordata > Aves > Charadriiformes > Laridae > Chroicocephalus > Chroicocephalus ridibundus. Next base: position 1,399,044 of record NW_026961751.1, read on the forward strand.
GAAGCAGTTCCGAGAAAGTCTAAACATAATCCCTACTTCTCCCTCCTGGCACTTTCCATGTGGGAGATACCGCAAGACGTTTCTGTGTATTGGGTACAGCGCTCTGCAGGGTGTTAGCAGAGACTTTCCCGGGACAGTGAAACCCTATGTCAGAGACACTGAGAAGAAGCCCCAATGTTCCTTATAGTCATTTTCAGTGTGGGTGCCTTCTCCACGTGGTTCCTGGTTTCACAGCAGCTCTGAAGAGAATGTTAGCAAAGAGGTAACCGGGACAGTGCAAACAGTACTCAAAGACAGGGAGAGCAAGCTCTCTCTTGGCACTTTGGATGTGGGACATACAGCGAGATGTTTGCTGCTTTTACATTTGGCTGTTGGGAGATTTACAGCACAAAGATATCTAGTTGATTTGAAGCAGTTCCGAGAAAGTCTAAGCATAATCCCTACTTCTCCCTCCTGACACTTTCCATGTGGGAGATACCGCAAGACGTTTCTGTGTATTGGGTACAGCGCTCTGCAGGGTGTTAGCAGATACTTTCCCGGGACAGTGAAACCCTATGTCAGAGACACTGAGAAGAAGCCCCAACGTTCCTTCCAGGCACTTTCAGTGTGGGTGCCTTCTCCACGTGGTTCCTGGTTTCACTGCAGCTCTGAAGAGAATGTTAGCAAAGAGGTAACCGGGACAGTGCAAACAGTACTCAAAGACAGGGAGAGCAAGCTCTCTCTTGGCACTTTGGATGTGGGACATACAGCGAGACGTTTGCTGCTTTTACATTTGGCTGTTGGGAGATTTACAGCACAAAGATATCTAGTTGATTTGAAGCAGTTCCGAGAAAGTCTAAGCATAATCCCCACTTTTCCCTCCTGGCACTTTCCATGTGGGAGATACCGCAAGACGTTTCTGTGTATTGGGTACAGCGCTCTGCAGGGTGTTAGCAGAGACTTTCCCGGGACAGTGAAACCCTATGTCAGAGACACTGAGAAGAAGCCCCAACGTTCCTTCCAGGCACTTTCAGTGTGGGTGCCTTCTCCACGTGGTTCCTGGTTTCACTGCAGCTCTGAAGAGAATGTTAGCAAAGAGGTAACCGGGACAGTGCAAACAGTACTCAAAGACAGGGAGAGCAAGCTCTCTCTTGGCACTTTGGATGTGGGACATACAGCGAGATGTTTGCTGCTTTTACATTTGGCTGTTGGGAGATTTACAGCACAAAGATATCTAGTTGATTTGAAGCAGTTCCGAGAAAGTCTAAGCATAATCCCCACTTTTCCCTCCTGGCACTTTCCATGTGGGAGATACCGCAAGACGTTTCTGTGTATTGGGTACAGCGCTCTGCAGGGTGTTAGCAGATACTTTCCCGGGACAGTGAAACCCTATGTCAGAGACACTGAGAAGAAGCCCCAACGTTCCTTCCAGGCACTTTCAGTGTGGGTGCCTTCTCCACGTGGTTCCTGGTTTCACTGCAGCTCTGAAGAGAATGTTAGCAAAGAGGTAACCGGGACAGTGCAAACAGTACTCAAAGACAGGGAGAGCAAGCTCTCTCTTGGCACTTTGGATGTGGGACATACAGCGAGACGTTTGCTGCTTTTACATTTGGCTGTTGGGAGATTTACAGCACAAAGATATCTAGTTGATTTGAAGCAGTTCCGAGAAAGTCTAAGCATAATCCCCACTTTTCCCTCCTGGCACTTTCCATGTGGGAGATACCGCAAGACGTTTCTGTGTATTGGGTACAGCGCTCTGCAGGGTGTTAGCAGAGACTTTCCCGGGACAGTGAAACCCTATGTCAGAGACACTGAGAAGAAGCCCCAACGTTCCTTCCAGGCACTTTCAGTGTGGGTGCCTTCTCCACGTGGTTCCTGGTTTCACTGCAGCTCTGAAGAGAATGTTAGCAAAGAGGTAACCGGGACAGTGCAAACAGTACTCAAAGACAGGGAGAGCAAGCTCTCTCTTGGCACTTTGGATGTGGGACATACAGCGAGATGTTTGCTGCTTTTACATTTGGCTGTTGGGAGATTTACAGCACAAAGATATCTAGTTGATTTGAAGCAGTTCCGAGAAAGTCTAAGCATAATCCCCACTTTTCCCTCCTGGCACTTTCCATGTGGGAGATACCGCAAGACGTTTCTGTGTATTGGGTACAGCGCTCTGCAGGGTGTTAGCAGAGACTTTCCCGGGACAGTGAAACCCTATGTCAGAGACACTGAGAAGAAGCCCCAACGTTCCTTCCCGGCACTTTCAGTGTGGGTGCCTTCTCCACGTGGTTCCTGGTTTCACAGCAGCTCTGAAGAGAATGTTAGCAAAGAGGTAACCGGGACAGTGCAAACAGTACTCAAAGACAGGGAGAGCAAGCTCTCTCTTGGCACTTTGGATGTGGGACATACAGCGAGATGTTTGCTGCTTTTACATTTGGCTGTTGGGAGATTTACAGCACAAAGATATCTAGTTGATTTGAAGCAGTTCCGAGAAAGTCTAAGCATAATCCCCACTTTTCCCTCCTGGCACTTTCCATGTGGGAGATACCGCAAGACGTTTCTGTGTATTGGGTACAGCGCTCTGCAGGGTGTTAGCAGAGACTTTCCCGGGACAGTGAAACCCTATGTCAGAGACACTGAGAAGAAGCCCCAACGTTCCTTCCCGGCACTTTCAGTGTGGGTGCCTTCTCCACGTGGTTCCTGGTTTCACTGCAGCTCTGAAGAGAATGTTAGCAAAGAGGTAACCGGGACAGTGCAAACAGTACTCAAAGACAGGGAGAGCAAGCTCTCTCTTGGCACTTTGGATGTGGGACATACAGCGAGATGTTTGCTGCTTTTACATTTGGCTGTTGGGAGATTTACAGCACAAAGATATCTAGTTGATTTGAAGCAGTTCCGAGAAAGTCTAAGCATAATCCCCACTTTTCCCTCCTGGCACTTTCCATGTGGGAGATACCGCAAGACGTTTCTGTGTATTGGGTACAGCGCTCTGCAGGGTGTTAGCAGAGACTTTCCCTGGACAGTGAAACCCTATGTCAGAGACACTGAGAAGAAGCCCCAACTTTCCTTCCAGGCACTTTCAGTGTGCGTGCCTTCTCCACGTGGTTCCTGGTTTCACAGCAGCTCTGAAGAGAATGTTAGCAAAGAGGTAACCGGGACAGTGCAAACAGTACTCAAAGACAGGGAGAGCAAGCTCTCTCTTGGCACTTTGGATGTGGGACATACAGCGAGATGTTTGCTGCTTTTACATTTGGCTGTTGGGAGATTTACAGCACAAAGATATCTAGTTGATTTGAAGCAGTTCCGAGAAAGTCTAAACATAATCCCTACTTCTCCCTCCTGGCACTTTCCATGTGGGAGATACCGCAAGACGTTTCTGTGTATTGGGTACAGCGCTCTGCAGGGTGTTAGCAGAGACTTTCCCGGGACAGTGAAACCCTATGTCAGAGACACTGAGAAGAAGCCCCAATGTTCCTTATAGTCATTTTCAGTGTGGGTGCCTTCTCCACGTGGTTCCTGGTTTCACTGCAGCTCTGAAGAGAATGTTAGCAAAGAGGTAACCGGGACAGTGCAAACAGTACTCAAAGACAGGGAGAGCAAGCTCTCTCTTGGCACTTTGGATGTGGGACATACAGCGAGATGTTTGCTGCTTTTACATTTGGCTGTTGGGAGACTTACAGCACAAAGATATCTAGTTGATTTGAAGCAGTTCCGAGAAAGTCTAAACATAATCCCTACTTCTCCCTCCTGGCACTTTCCATGTGGGAGATACCGCAAGACGTTTCTGTGTATTGGGTACAGCGCTCTGCAGGGTGTTAGCAGAGACTTTCCCGGGACAGTGAAACCCTATGTCAGAGACACTGAGAAGAAGCCCCAACGTTCCTTCCAGGCACTTTCAGTGTGGGTGCCTTCTCCACGTGGTTCCTGGTTTCACAGCAGCTCTGAAGAGAATGTTAGCAAAGAGGTAACCGGGACAGTGCAAACAGTACTCAAAGACAGGGAGAGCAAGCTCTCTCTTGGCACTTTGGATGTGGGACATACAGCGAGATGTTTGCTGCTTTTACATTTGGCTGTTGGGAGATTTACAGCACAAAGATATCTAGTTGATTTGAAGCAGTTCCGAGAAAGTCTAAGCATAATCCCTACTTCTCCCTCCTGACACTTTCCATGTGGGAGATACCGCAAGACGTTTCTGTGTATTGGGTACAGCGCTCTGCAGGGTGTTAGCAGATACTTTCCCGGGACAGTGAAACCCTATGTCAGAGACACTGAGAAGAAGCCCCAACGTTCCTTCCAGGCACTTTCAGTGTGGGTGCCTTCTCCACGTGGTTCCTGGTTTCACTGCAGCTCTGAAGAGAATGTTAGCAAAGAGGTAACCGGGACAGTGCAAACAGTACTCAAAGACAGGGAGAGCAAGCTCTCTCTTGGCACTTTGGATGTGGGACATACAGCGAGATGTTTGCTGCTTTTACATTTGGCTGTTGGGAGATTTACAGCACAAAGATATCTAGTTGATTTGAAGCAGTTCCGAGAAAGTCTAAGCATAATCCCCACTTTTCCCTCCTGGCACTTTCCATGTGGGAGATACCGCAAGACGTTTCTGTATATTGGGTACAGCGCTCTGCAGGGTGTTAGCAGAGACTTTCCCGGGACAGTGAAACCCTATGTCAGAGACACTGAGAAGAAGCCCCAACGTTCCTTCCAGGCACTTTCAGTGTGGGTGCCTTCTCCACGTGGTTCCTGGTTTCACTGCAGCTCTGAAGAGAATGTTAGCAAAGAGGTAACCGGGACAGTGCAAACAGTACTCAAAGACAGGGAGAGCAAGCTCTCTCTTGGCACTTTGGATGTGGGACATACAGCGAGATGTTTGCTGCTTTTACATTTGGCTGTTGGGAGATTTACAGCACAAAGATATCTAGTTGATTTGAAGCAGTTCCGAGAAAGTCTAAACATAATCCCTACTTCTCCCTCCTGGCACTTTCCATGTGGGAGATACCGCAAGACGTTTCTGTGTATTGGGTACAGCGCTCTGCAGGGTGTTAGCAGAGACTTTCCCGGGACAGTGAAACCCTATGTCAGAGACACTGAGAAGAAGCCCCAATGTTCCTTATAGTCATTTTCAGTGTGGGTGCCTTCTCCACGTGGTTCCTGGTTTCACTGCAGCTCTGAAGAGAATGTTAGCAAAGAGGTAACCGGGACAGTGCAAACAGTACTCAAAGACAGGGAGAGCAAGCTCTCTCTTGGCACTTTGGATGTGGGACATACAGCGAGATGTTTGCTGCTTTTACATTTGGCTGTTGGGAGATTTACAGCACAAAGATATCTAGTTGATTTGAAGCAGTTCCGAGAAAGTCTAAGCATAATCCCTACTTCTCCCTCCTGACACTTTCCATGTGGGAGATACCGCAAGACGTTTCTGTGTATTGGGTACAGCGCTCTGCAGGGTGTTAGCAGAGACTTTCCCGGGACAGTGAAACCCTATGTCAGAGACACTGAGAAGAAGCCCCAACGTTCCTTCCAGGCACTTTCAGTGTGGGTGCCTTCTCCACGTGGTTCCTGGTTTCACTGCAGCTCTGAAGAGAATGTTAGCAAAGAGGTAACCGGGACAGTGCAAACAGTACTCAAAGACAGGGAGAGCAAGCTCTCTCTTGGCACTTTGGATGTGGGACATACAGCGAGACGTTTGCTGCTTTTACATTTGGCTGTTGGGAGATTTACAGCACAAAGATATCTAGTTGATTTGAAGCAGTTCCGAGAAAGTCTAAGCATAATCCCCACTTTTCCCTCCTGGCACTTTCCATGTGGGAGATACCGCAAGACGTTTCTGTGTATTGGGTACAGCGCTCTGCAGGGTGTTAGCAGAGACTTTCCCGGGACAGTGAAACCCTATGTCAGAGACACTGAGAAGAAGCCCCAACGTTCCTTCCCGGCACTTTCAGTGTGGGTGCCTTCTCCACGTGGTTCCTGGTTTCACAGCAGCTCTGAAGAGAATGTTAGCAAAGAGGTAACCGGGACAGTGCAAACAGTACTCAAAGACAGGGAGAGCAAGCTCTCTCTTGGCACTTTGGATGTGGGACATACAGCGAGATGTTTGCTGCTTTTACATTTGGCTGTTGGGAGATTTACAGCACAAAGATATCTAGTTGATTTGAAGCAGTTCCGAGAAAGTCTAAGCATAATCCCCACTTTTCCCTCCTGGCACTTTCCATGTGGGAGATACCGCAAGACGTTTCTGTGTATTGGGTACAGCGCTCTGCAGGGTGTTAGCAGAGACTTTCCCGGGACAGTGAAACCCTATGTCAGAGACACTGAGAAGAAGCCCCAACTTTCCTTCCAGGCACTTTCAGTGTGCGTGCCTTCTCCACGTGGTTCCTGGTTTCACAGCAGCTCTGAAGAGAATGTTAGCAAAGAGGTAACCGGGACAGTGCAAACAGTACTCAAAGACAGGGAGAGCAAGCTCTCTCTTGGCACTTTGGATGTGGGACATACAGCGAGATGTTTGCTGCTTTTACATTTGGCTGTTGGGAGATTTACAGCACAAAGATATCTAGTTGATTTGAAGCAGTTCCGAGAAAGTCTAAGCATAATCCCCACTTTTCCCTCCTGGCACTTTCCATGTGGGAGATACCGCAAGACGTTTCTGTGTATTGGGTACAGCGCTCTGCAGGGTGTTAGCAGAGACTTTCCCGGGACAGTGAAACCCTATGTCAGAGACACTGAGAAGAAGCCCCAACGTTCCTTCCCGGCACTTTCAGTGTGGGTGCCTTCTCCACGTGGTTCCTGGTTTCACTGCAGCTCTGAAGAGAATGTTAGCAAAGAGGTAACCGGGACAGTGCAAACAGTACTCAAAGACAGGGAGAGCAAGCTCTCTCTTGGCACTTTGGATGTGGGACATACAGCGAGATGTTTGCTGCTTTTACATTTGGCTGTTGGGAGATTTACAGCACAAAGATATCTAGTTGATTTGAAGCAGTTCCGAGAAAGTCTAAGCATAATCCCCACTTTTCCCTCCTGGCACTTTCCATGTGGGAGATACCGCAAGACGTTTCTGTGTATTGGGTACAGCGCTCTGCAGGGTGTTAGCAGAGACTTTCCCGGGACAGTGAAACCCTATGTCAGAGACACTGAGAAGAAGCCCCAACTTTCCTTCCAGGCACTTTCAGTGTGCGTGCCTTCTCCACGTGGTTCCTGGTTTCACAGCAGCTCTGAAGAGAATGTTAGCAAAGAGGTAACCGGGACAGTGCAAACAGTACTCAAAGACAGGGAGAGCAAGCTCTCTCTTGGCACTTTGGATGTGGGACATACAGCGAGATGTTTGCTGCTTTTACATTTGGCTGTTGGGAGATTTACAGCACAAAGATATCTAGTTGATTTGAAGCAGTTCCGAGAAAGTCTAAGCATAATCCCCACTTTTCCCTCCTGGCACTTTCCATGTGGGAGATACCGCAAGACGTTTCTGTGTATTGGGTACAGCGCTCTGCAGGGTGTTAGCAGAGACTTTCCCGGGACAGTGAAACCCTATGTCAGAGACACTGAGAAGAAGCCCCAACGTTCCTTCCAGGCACTTTCAGTGTGGGTGCCTTCTCCACGTGGTTCCTGGTTTCACTGCAGCTCTGAAGAGAATGTTAGCAAAGAGGTAACCGGGACAGTGCAAACAGTACTCAAAGACAGGGAGAGCAAGCTCTCTCTTGGCACTTTGGATGTGGGACATACAGCGAGATGTTTGCTGCTTTTACATTTGGCTGTTGGGAGATTTACAGCACAAAGATATCTAGTTGATTTGAAGCAGTTCCGAGAAAGTCTAAACATAATCCCTACTTCTCCCTCCTGGCACTTTCCATGTGGGAGATACCGCAAGACGTTTCTGTGTATTGGGTACAGCGCTCTGCAGGGTGTTAGCAGAGACTTTCCCGGGACAGTGAAACCCTATGTCAGAGACACTGAGAAGAAGCCCCAACGTTCCTTCCAGGCACTTTCAGTGTGGGTGCCTTCTCCACGTGGTTCCTGGTTTCACAGCAGCTCTGAAGAGAATGTTAGCAAAGAGGTAACCGGGACAGTGCAAACAGTACTCAAAGACAGGGAGAGCAAGCTCTCTCTTGGCACTTTGGATGTGGGACATACAGCGAGATGTTTGCTGCTTTTACATTTGGCTGTTGGGAGATTTACAGCACAAAGATATCTAGTTGATTTGAAGCAGTTCCGAGAAAGTCTAAGCATAATCCCTACTTCTCCCTCCTGACACTTTCCATGTGGGAGATACCGCAAGACGTTTCTGTGTATTGGGTACAGCGCTCTGCAGGGTGTTAGCAGATACTTTCCCGGGACAGTGAAACCCTATGTCAGAGACACTGAGAAGAAGCCCCAACGTTCCTTCCAGGCACTTTCAGTGTGGGTGCCTTCTCCACGTGGTTCCTGGTTTCACTGCAGCTCTGAAGAGAATGTTAGCAAAGAGGTAACCGGGACAGTGCAAACAGTACTCAAAGACAGGGAGAGCAAGCTCTCTCTTGGCACTTTGGATGTGGGACATACAGCGAGATGTTTGCTGCTTTTACATTTGGCTGTTGGGAGATTTACAGCACAAAGATATCTAGTTGATTTGAAGCAGTTCCGAGAAAGTCTAAGCATAATCCCCACTTTTCCCTCCTGGCACTTTCCATGTGGGAGATACCGCAAGACGTTTCTGTATATTGGGTACAGCGCTCTGCAGGGTGTTAGCAGAGACTTTCCCGGGACAGTGAAACCCTATGTCAGAGACACTGAGAAGAAGCCCCAACGTTCCTTCCAGGCACTTTCAGTGTGGGTGCCTTCTCCACGTGGTTCCTGGTTTCACTGCAGCTCTGAAGAGAATGTTAGCAAAGAGGTAACCGGGACAGTGCAAACAGTACTCAAAGACAGGGAGAGCAAGCTCTCTCTTGGCACTTTGGATGTGGGACATACAGCGAGATGTTTGCTGCTTTTACATTTGGCTGTTGGGAGATTTACAGCACAAAGATATCTAGTTGATTTGAAGCAGTTCCGAGAAAGTCTAAACATAATCCCTACTTCTCCCTCCTGGCACTTTCCATGTGGGAGATACCGCAAGACGTTTCTGTGTATTGGGTACAGCGCTCTGCAGGGTGTTAGCAGAGACTTTCCCGGGACAGTGAAACCCTATGTCAGAGACACTGAGAAGAAGCCCCAATGTTCCTTATAGTCATTTTCAGTGTGGGTGCCTTCTCCACGTGGTTCCTGGTTTCACAGCAGCTCTGAAGAGAATGTTAGCAAAGAGGTAACCGGGACAGTGCAAACAGTACTCAAAGACAGGGAGAGCAAGCTCTCTCTTGGCACTTTGGATGTGGGACATACAGCGAGATGTTTGCTGCTTTTACATTTGGCTGTTGGGAGATTTACAGCACAAAGATATCTAGTTGATTTGAAGCAGTTCCGAGAAAGTCTAAGCATAATCCCTACTTCTCCCTCCTGACACTTTCCATGTGGGAGATACCGCAAGACGTTTCTGTGTATTGGGTACAGCGCTCTGCAGGGTGTTAGCAGATACTTTCCCGGGACAGTGAAACCCTATGTCAGAGACACTGAGAAGAAGCCCCAACGTTCCTTCCAGGCACTTTCAGTGTGGGTGCCTTCTCCACGTGGTTCCTGGTTTCACTGCAGCTCTGAAGAGAATGTTAGCAAAGAGGTAACCGGGACAGTGCAAACAGTACTCAAAGACAGGGAGAGCAAGCTCTCTCTTGGCACTTTGGATGTGGGACATACAGCGAGACGTTTGCTGCTTTTACATTTGGCTGTTGGGAGATTTACAGCACAAAGATATCTAGTTGATTTGAAGCAGTTCCGAGAAAGTCTAAGCATAATCCCCACTTTTCCCTCCTGGCACTTTCCATGTGGGAGATACCGCAAGACGTTTCTGTGTATTGGGTACAGCGCTCTGCAGGGTGTTAGCAGAGACTTTCCCGGGACAGTGAAACCCTATGTCAGAGACACTGAGAAGAAGCCCCAACGTTCCTTCCAGGCACTTTCAGTGTGGGTGCCTTCTCCACGTGGTTCCTGGTTTCACTGCAGCTCTGAAGAGAATGTTAGCAAAGAGGTAACCGGGACAGTGCAAACAGTACTCAAAGACAGGGAGAGCAAGCTCTCTCTTGGCACTTTGGATGTGGGACATACAGCGAGATGTTTGCTGCTTTTACATTTGGCTGTTGGGAGATTTACAGCACAAAGATATCTAGTTGATTTGAAGCAGTTCCGAGAAAGTCTAAGCATAATCCCCACTTTTCCCTCCTGGCACTTTCCATGTGGGAGATACTGCAAGACGTTTCTGTGTATTGGGTACAGCGCTCTGCAGGGTGTTAGCAGAGACTTTCCCGGGACAGTGAAACCCTATGTCAGAGACACTGAGAAGAAGCCCCAACTTTCCTTCCAGGCACTTTCAGTGTGCGTGCCTTCTCCACGTGGTTCCTGGTTTCACAGCAGATCTGAGGAGAATGTTAGCAAAGAGGTAACCGGGACAGTGCAAACAGTACTCAAAGACAGGGAGAGCAAGCTCTCTCTTGGCACTTTGGATGTGGGACATACAGCGAGATGTTTGCTGCTTTTACATTTGGCTGTTGGGAGATTTACAGCACAAAGATATCTAGTTGATTTGAAGCAGTTCCGAGAAAGTCTAAGCATAATCCCCACTTTTCCCTCCTGGCACTTTCCATGTGGGAGATACCGCAAGACGTTTCTGTGTATTGGGTACAGCGCTCTGCAGGGTGTTAGCAGAGACTTTCCCGGGACAGTGAAACCCTATGTCAGAGACACTGAGAAGAAGCCCCAACTTTCCTTCCAGGCACTTTCAGTGTGGGTGCCTTCTCCACGTGGTTCCTGGTTTCACTGCAGCTCTGAAGAGAATGTTAGCAAAGAGGTAACCGGGACAGTGCAAACAGTACTCAAAGACAGGGAGAGGAAGCTCTCTCTTGGCAATTTGGATGTGGGACATACAGCGAGATGTTTGCTGCTTTTACATTTGGCTGTTGGGAGATTTACAGCACAAAGATATCTAGTTGATTTGAAGCAGTTCCGAGAAAGTCTAAGCATAATCCCCACTTTTCCCTCCTGGCACTTTCCATGTGGGAGATACCGCAAGACGTTTCTGTGTATTGGGTACAGCGCTCTGCAGGGTGTTAGCAGAGAATTTCCCGGGACAGTGAAACCCTATGTCAGAGACACTGAGAAGAAGCCCCAACGTTCCTTCCAGGCACTTTCAGTGTGGGTGCCTTCTCCACGTGGTTCCTGGTTTCACTGCAGCTCTGAAGAGAATGTTAGCAAAGAGGTAACCGGGACAGTGCAAACAGTACTCAAAGACAGGGAGAGCAAGCTCTCTCTTGGCACTTTGGATGTGGGACATACAGCGAGATGTTTGCTGCTTTTACATTTGGCTGTTGGGAGATTTACAGCACAAAGATATCTAGTTGATTTGAAGCAGTTCCGAGAAAGTCTAAGCATAATCCCCACTTTTCCCTCCTGGCACTTTCCATGTGGGAGATACCGCAAGACGTTTCTGTGTATTGGGTACAGCGCTCTGCAGGGTGTTAGCAGAGACTTTCCCGGGACAGTGAAACCCTATGTCAGAGACACTGAGAAGAAGCCCCAACGTTCCTTCCAGGCACTTTCAGTGTGCGCGCCTTCTCCACGTGGTTCCTGGTTTCACAGCAGCTCTGAAGAGAATGTTAGCAAAGAGTTAACCGGGACAGTGCAAACAGTACTCAAAGACAGGGAGAGCAAGCTCTCTCTTCGCACTTTGGATGTGGGACATACAGCGAGATGTTTGCTGCTTTTACATTTGGCTGTTGGGAGACTTACAGCACAAAGATATCTAGTTGATTTGAAGCAGTTCCGAGAAAGTCTAAGCATAATCCCCACTTTTCCCTCCTGGCACTTTCCATGTGGGAGATACCGCAAGACGTTTCTGTGTATTGGGTACAGCGCTCTGCAGGGTGTTAGCAGAGATTTTCCCGGGACAGTGAAACCCTATGTCAGAGACACTGAGAAGAAGCCCCAATGTTCCTTCTAGTCATTTTCAGTGTGGGTGCCTTCTCCACGTGGTTCCTGGTTTCACTACAGCTCTGAAGAGAATGTTAGCAAAGAGGTAACCGGGACAGTGGAAACAGTACTCAAAGACAGGGAGAGCAAGCTCTCTCTTGGCACTTTGGATGTGGGACATACAGCGAGATGTTTGCTGCTTTTACATTTGGCTGTTGGGAGATTTACAGCACAAAGATATCTAGTTGATTTGAAGCAGTTCCGAGAAAGTCTAAGCATAATCCCCACTTTTCCCTCCTGGCACTTTCCATGTGGGAGATACCGCAAGACGTTTCTGTGTATTGGGTACAGCGCTCTGCAGGGTGTTAGCAGAGACTTTCCCGGGACAGTGAAACCCTATGTCAGAGACACTGAGAAGAAGCCCCAACTTTCCTTCCAGGCACTTTCAGTGTGGGTGCCTTCTCCACGTGGTTCCTGGTTTCACAGCAGCTCTGAAGAGAATGTTAGCAAAGAGGTAACCGGGACAGTGCAAACAGTACTCAAAGACAGGGAGAGCAAGCTCTCTCTTGGCACTTTGGATGTGGGACATACAGCGAGATGTTTGCTGCTTTTACATTTGGCTGTTGGGAGATTTACAGCACAAAGATATCTAGTTGATTTGAAGCAGTTCCGAGAAAGTCTAAGCATAATCCCCACTTTTCCCTCCTGGCACTTTCCATGTGGGAGATACCGCAAGACGTTTCTGTGTATTGGGTACAGCGCTCTGCAGGGTGTTAGCAGAGACTTTCCCGGGACAGTGAAACCCTATGTCAGAGACACTGAGAAGAAGCCCCAACTTTCCTTCCAGGCACTTTCAGTGTGCGTGCCTTCTCCACGTGGTTCCTGGTTTCACAGCAGCTCTGAAGAGAATGTTAGCAAAGAGGTAACCGGGACAGTGCAAACAGTACTCAAAGACAGGGAGAGCAAGCTCTCTCTTGGCACTTTGGATGTGGGACATACAGCGAGATGTTTGCTGCTTTTACATTTGGCTGTTGGGAGATTTACAGCACAAAGATATCTAGTTGATTTGAAGCAGTTCCGAGAAAGTCTAAGCATAATCCCCACTTTTCCCTCCTGGCACTTTCCATGTGGGAGATACCGCAAGACGTTTCTGTGTATTGGGTACAGCGCTCTGCAGGGTGTTAGCAGAGACTTTCCCGGGACAGTGAAACCCTATGTCAGAGACACTGAGAAGAAGCCCCAACTTTCCTTCCAGGCACTTTCAGTGTGCGCGCCTTCTCCACGTGGTTCCTGGTTTCACAGCAGCTCTGAAGAGAATGTTAGCAAAGAGGTAACCGGGACAGTGCAAACAGTACTCAAAGACAGGGAGAGCAAGCTCTCTCTTGGCACTTTGGATGTGGGACATACAGCAAGATGTTTGCTGCTTTTACATTTGGCTGTTGGGAGATTTACAGCACAAAGATATCTAGTTGATTTGAAGCAGTTCCGAGAAAGTCTAAGCATAATCCCCACTTTTCCCTCCTGGCACTTTCCATGTGGGAGATACCGCAAGACGTTTCTGTGTATTGGGTACAGCGCTCTGCAGGGTGTTAGCAGAGACTTTCCCGGGACAGTGAAACCCTATGTCAGAGACACTGAGAAGAAGCCCCAATGTTCCTTCCCGGCACTTTCAGTGTGGGTGCCTTCTCCACGTGGTTCCTGGTTTCACAGCAGCTCTGAAGAGAATGTTAGCAAAGAGTTAACCGGGACAGTGCAAACAGTACTCAAAGACAGGGAGAGCAAGCTCTCTCTTGGCACTTTGGATGTGGGACATACAGCGAGATGTTTGCTGCTTTTACATTTGGCTGTTGTGAGATTTACAGCACAAAGATATCTAGTTGATTTGAAGCAGTTCCGAGAAAGTCTAAGCATAATCCCCACTTTTCCCTCCTGGCACTTTCCATGTGGGAGATACCGCAAGACGTTTCTGTGTATTGGGTACAGCGCTCTGCAGGGTGTTAGCAGAGACTTTCCCGGGACAGTGAAACCCTATGTCAGAGACACTGAGAAGAAGCCCCAACGTTCCTTCCAGGCACTTTCAGTGTGCGTGCCTTCTCCACGTGGTTCCTGGTTTCACAGCAGCTCTGAAGAGAATGTTAGCAAAGAGGTAACCGGGACAGTGCAAACAGTACTCAAAGACAGGGAGAGCAAGCTCTCTCTTGGCACTTTGGATGTGGGACATACAGCGAGATGTTTGCTGCTTTTACATTTGGCTGTTGGGAGATTTACAGCACAAAGATATCTAGTTGATTTGAAGCAGTTCCGAGAAAGTCTAAGCATAATCCCCACTTTTCCCTCCTGGCACTTTCCATGTGGGAGATACCGCAAGACGTTTCTGTGTATTGTGTACAGCGCTCTGCAGGGTGTTAGCAGAGACTTTCCCGGGACAGTGAAACCCTATGTCAGAGACACTGAGAAGAAGCCCCAACTTTCCTTCCAGGCACTTTCAGTGTGGGTGCCTTCTCCACGTGGTTCCTGGTTTCACAGCAGCTCTGAAGAGAATGTTAGCAAAGAGGTAACCGGGACAGTGCAAACAGTACTCAAAGACAGGGAGAGCAAGCTCTCTCTTGGCACTTTGGATGTGGGACATACAGCAAGATGTTTGCTGCTTTTACATTTGGCTGTTGGGAGATTTACAGCACAAAGATATCTAGTTGATTTGAAGCAGTTCCGAGAAAGTCTAAGCATAATCCCCACTTTTCCCTCCTGGCACTTTCCATGTGGGAGATACCGCAAGACGTTTCTGTGTATTGGGTACAGCGCTCTGCAGGGTGTTAGCAGAGACTTTCCCGGGACAGTGAAACCCTATGTCAGAGACACTGAGAAGAAGCCCCAACGTTCCTTCCAGGCACTTTCAGTGTGGGTGCCTTCTCCACGTGGTTCCTGGTTTCACAGCAGCTCTGAAGAGAATGTTAGCAAAGAGGTAACCGGGACAGTGCAAACAGTACTCAAAGACAGGGAGAGCAAGCTCTCTCTTGGCACTTTGGATGTGGGACATACAGCGAGATGTTTGCTGCTTTTACATTTGGCTGTTGGGAGATTTACAGCACAAAGATATCTAGTTGATTTGAAGCAGTTCCGAGAAAGTCTAAGCATAATCCCCACTTTTCCCTCCTGGCACTTTCCATGTGGGAGATACCGCAAGACGTTTCTGTGTATTGGGTACAGCGCTCTGCAGGGTGTTAGCAGAGACTTTCCCGGGACAGTGAAACCCTATGTCAGAGACACTGAGAAGAAGCCCCAACGTTCCTTCCAGGCACTTTCAGTGTGGGTGCCTTCTCCACGTGGTTCCTGGTTTCACTGCAGCTCTGAAGAGAATGTTAGCAAAGAGGTAACCGGGACAGTGCAAACAGTACTCAAAGACAGGGAGAGCAAGCTCTCTCTTGGCACTTTGGATGTGGGACATACAGCGAGATGTTTGCTGCTTTTACATTTGGCTGTTGGGAGATTTACA
Organism: Chroicocephalus ridibundus; assembly: GCF_963924245.1. NCBI lineage: Eukaryota > Metazoa > Chordata > Aves > Charadriiformes > Laridae > Chroicocephalus > Chroicocephalus ridibundus. The sequence goes on from NW_026961751.1 coordinate 1,414,525, forward strand.
GCACAAAGATATCTAGTTGATTTGAAGCAGTTCCGAGAAAGTCTAAGCATAATCCCCACTTTTCCCTCCTGGCACTTTCCATGTGGGAGATACCGCAAGACGTTTCTGTGTATTGGGTACAGCGCTCTGCAGGGTGTTAGCAGAGACTTTCCCGGGACAGTGAAACCCTATGTCAGAGACACTGAGAAGAAGCCCCAACGTTCCTTCCCGGCACTTTCAGTGTGGGTGCCTTCTCCACGTGGTTCCTGGTTTCACTGCAGCTCTGAAGAGAATGTTAGCAAAGAGGTAACCGGGACAGTGCAAACAGTACTCAAAGACAGGGAGAGCAAGCTCTCTCTTGGCACTTTGGATGTGGGACATACAGCGAGATGTTTGCTGCTTTTACATTTGGCTGTTGGGAGATTTACAGCACAAAGATATCTAGTTGATTTGAAGCAGTTCCGAGAAAGTCTAAGCATAATCCCCACTTTTCCCTCCTGGCACTTTCCATGTGGGAGATACCGCAAGACGTTTCTGTGTATTGGGTACAGCGCTCTGCAGGGTGTTAGCAGAGACTTTCCCGGGACAGTGAAACCCTATGTCAGAGACACTGAGAAGAAGCCCCAACTTTCCTTCCAGGCACTTTCAGTGTGCGTGCCTTCTCCACGTGGTTCCTGGTTTCACAGCAGCTCTGAAGAGAATGTTAGCAAAGAGGTAACCGGGACAGTGCAAACAGTACTCAAAGACAGGGAGAGCAAGCTCTCTCTTGGCACTTTGGATGTGGGACATACAGCAAGATGTTTGCTGCTTTTACATTTGGCTGTTGGGAGATTTACAGCACAAAGCTATCTAGTTGATTTGAAGCAGTTCCGAGAAAGTCTAAGCATAATCCCCACTTTTCCCTCCTGGCACTTTCCATGTGGGAGATACCGCAAGACGTTTCTGTGTATTGGGTACAGCGCTCTGCAGGGTGTTAGCAGAGACTTTCCCGGGACAGTGAAACCCTATGTCAGAGACACTGAGAAGAAGCCCCAACGTTCCTTCCAGGCACTTTCAGTGTGCGCGCCTTCTCCACGTGGTTCCTGGTTTCACAGCAGCTCTGAAGAGAATGTTAGCAAAGAGTTAACCGGGACAGTGCAAACAGTACTCAAAGACAGGGAGAGCAAGCTCTCTCTTGGCACTTTGGATGTGGGACATACAGCGAGATGTTTGCTGCTTTTACATTTGGCTGTTGGGAGACTTACAGCACAAAGATATCTAGTTGATTTGAAGCAGTTCCGAGAAAGTCTAAGCATAATCCCCACTTTTCCCTCCTGGCACTTTCCATGTGGGAGATACCGCAAGACGTTTCTGTGTATTGGGTACAGCGCTCTGCAGGGTGTTAGCAGAGATTTTCCCGGGACAGTGAAACCCTATGTCAGAGACAATGAAAAGAAGCCCCAATGTTCCTTCTAGTCATTTTCAGTGTGGGTGCCTTCTCCACGTGGTTCCTGGTTTCACTGCAGCTCTGAAGAGAATGTTAGCAAAGAGGTAACCGGGACAGTGCAAACAGTACTCAAAGACAGGGAGAGCAAGCTCTCTCTTGGCACTTTGGATGTGGGACATACAGCGAGATGTTTGCTGCTTTTACATTTGGCTGTTGGGAGATTTACAGCACAAAGATATCTAGTTGATTTGAAGCAGTTCCGAGAAAGTCTAAGCATAATCCCCACTTTTCCCTCCTGGCACTTTCCATGTGGGAGATACCGCAAGACGTTTCTGTGTATTGGGTACAGCGCTCTGCAGGGTGTTAGCAGAGACTTTCCCGGGACAGTGAAACCCTATGTCAGAGACACTGAGAAGAAGCCCCAACTTTCCTTCCAGGCACTTTCAGTGTGCGCGCCTTCTCCACGTGGTTCCTGGTTTCACAGCAGCTCTGAAGAGAATGTTAGCAAAGAGGTAACCGGGACAGTGCAAACAGTACTCAAAGACAGGGAGAGCAAGCTCTCTCTTGGCACTTTGGATGTGGGACATACAGCAAGATGTTTGCTGCTTTTACATTTGGCTGTTGGGAGATTTACAGCACAAAGATATCTAGTTGATTTGAAGCAGTTCCGAGAAAGTCTAAGCATAATCCCCACTTTTCCCTCCTGGCACTTTCCATGTGGGAGATACCGCAAGACGTTTCTGTGTATTGGGTACAGCGCTCTGCAGGGTGTTAGCAGAGACTTTCCCGGGACAGTGAAACCCTATGTCAGAGACACTGAGAAGAAGCCCCAACTTTCCTTCCAGGCACTTTCAGTGTGCGTGCCTTCTCCACGTGGTTCCTGGTTTCACAGCAGCTCTGAAGGGAATGTTAGCAAAGAGGTAACCGGGACAGTGCAAACAGTACTCAAAGACAGGGAGAGCAAGCTCTCTCTTGGCACTTTGGATGTGGGACATACAGCGAGATGTTTGCTGCTTTTACATTTGGCTGTTGGGAGATTTACAGCACAAAGATATCTAGTTGATTTGAAGCAGTTCCGAGAAAGTCTAAGCATAATCCCCACTTTTCCCTCCTGGCACTTTCCATGTGGGAGATACCGCAAGACGTTTCTGTGTATTGGGTACAGCGCTCTGCAGGGTGTTAGCAGAGACTTTCCCGGGACAGTGAAACCCTATGTCAGAGACACTGAGAAGAAGCCCCAACTTTCCTTCCAGGCACTTTCAGTGTGCGCGCCTTCTCCACGTGGTTCCTGGTTTCACAGCAGCTCTGAAGAGAATGTTAGCAAAGAGGTAACCGGGACAGTGCAAACAGTACTCAAAGACAGGGAGAGCAAGCTCTCTCTTGGCACTTTGGATGTGGGACATACAGCGAGATGTTTGCTGCTTTTACATTTGGCTGTTGGGAGATTTACAGCACAAAGATATCTAGTTGATTTGAAGCAGTTCCGAGAAAGTCTAAGCATAATCCCCACTTTTCCCTCCTGGCACTTTCCATGTGGGAGATACCGCAAGACGTTTCTGTGTATTGGGTACAGCGCTCTGCAGGGTGTTAGCAGAGACTTTCCCGGGACAGTGAAACCCTATGTCAGAGACACTGAGAAGAAGCCCCAACTTTCCTTCCAGGCACTTTCAGTGTGCGTGCCTTCTCCACGTGGTTCCTGGTTTCACAGCAGCTCTGAAGAGAATGTTAGCAAAGAGGTAACCGGGACAGTGCAAACAGTACTCAAAGACAGGGAGAGCAAGCTCTCTCTTGGCACTTTGGATGTGGGACATACAGCGAGATGTTTGCTGCTTTTACATTTGGCTGTTGGGAGATTTACAGCACAAAGATATCTAGTTGATTTGAAGCAGTTCCGAGAAAGTCTAAGCATAATCCCCACTTTTCCCTCCTGGCACTTTCCATGTGGGAGATACCGCAAGACGTTTCTGTGTATTGGGTACAGCGCTCTGCAGGGTGTTAGCAGAGACTTTCCCGGGACAGTGAAACCCTATGTCAGAGACACTGAGAAGAAGCCCCAACTTTCCTTCCAGGCACTTTCAGTGTGCGCGCCTTCTCCACGTGGTTCCTGGTTTCACAGCAGCTCTGAAGAGAATGTTAGCAAAGAGGTAACCGGGACAGTGCAAACAGTACTCAAAGACAGGGAGAGCAAGCTCTCTCTTGGCACTTTGGATGTGGGACATACAGCAAGATGTTTGCTGCTTTTACATTTGGCTGTTGGGAGATTTACAGCACAAAGATATCTAGTTGATTTGAAGCAGTTCCGAGAAAGTCTAAGCATAATCCCCACTTTTCCCTCCTGGCACTTTCCATGTGGGAGATACCGCAAGACGTTTCTGTGTATTGGGTACAGCGCTCTGCAGGGTGTTAGCAGAGACTTTCCCGGGACAGTGAAACCCTATGTCAGAGACACTGAGAAGAAGCCCCAACGTTCCTTCCAGGCACTTTCAGTGTGGGTGCCTTCTCCACGTGGTTCCTGGTTTCACAGCAGCTCTGAAGAGAATGTTAGCAAAGAGGTAACCGGGACAGTGCAAACAGTACTCAAAGACAGGGAGAGCAAGCTCTCTCTTGGCACTTTGGATGTGGGACATACAGCGAGATGTTTGCTGCTTTTACATTTGGCTGTTGTGAGATTTACAGCACAAAGATATCTAGTTGATTTGAAGCAGTTCCGAGAAAGTCTAAGCATAATCCCCACTTTTCCCTCCTGGCACTTCCCATGTGGGAGATACCGCAAGACGTTTCTGTGTATTGGGTACAGCGCTCTGCAGGGTGTTAGCAGAGACTTTCCCGGGACAGTGAAACCCTATGTCAGAGACACTGAGAAGAAGCCCCAACGTTCCTTCCAGGCACTTTCAGTGTGGGTGCCTTCTCCACGTGGTTCCTGGTTTCACTGCAGCTCTGAAGAGAATGTTAGCAAAGAGGTAACCGGGACAGTGCAAACAGTACTCAAAGAGAGGGAGAGCAAGCTCTCTCTTGGCACTTTGGATGTGGGACATACAGCGAGATGTTTGCTGCTTTTACATTTGGCTGTTGGGAGATTTACAGCACAAAGATATCTAGTTGATTTGAAGCAGTTCCGAGAAAGTCTAAGCATAATCCCCACTTTTCCCTCCTGGCACTTTCCATGTGGGAGATACCGCAAGACGTTTCTGTGTATTGGGTACAGCGCTCTGCAGGGTGTTAGCAGAGACTTTCCCGGGACAGTGAAACCCTATGTCAGAGACACTGAGAAGAAGCCCCAACGTTCCTTCCCGGCACTTTCAGTGTGGGTGCCTTCTCCACGTGGTTCCTGGTTTCACTGCAGCTCTGAAGAGAATGTTAGCAAAGAGGTAACCGGGACAGTGCAAACAGTACTCAAAGACAGGGAGAGCAAGCTCTCTCTTGGCACTTTGGATGTGGGACATACAGCGAGATGTTTGCTGCTTTTACATTTGGCTGTTGGGAGATTTACAGCACAAAGATATCTAGTTGATTTGAAGCAGTTCCGAGAAAGTCTAAGCATAATCCCCACTTTTCCCTCCTGGCACTTTCCATGTGGGAGATACCGCAAGACGTTTCTGTGTATTGGGTACAGCGCTCTGCAGGGTGTTAGCAGAGACTTTCCCGGGACAGTGAAACCCTATGTCAGAGACACTGAGAAGAAGCCCCAACTTTCCTTCCAGGCACTTTCAGTGTGCGTGCCTTCTCCACGTGGTTCCTGGTTTCACTGCAGCTCTGAAGAGAATGTTAGCAAAGAGGTAACCGGGACAGTGCAAACAGTACTCAAAGACAGGGAGAGCAAGCTCTCTCTTGGCACTTTGGATGTGGGACATACAGCAAGATGTTTGCTGCTTTTACATTTGGCTGTTGGGAGATTTACAGCACAAAGCTATCTAGTTGATTTGAAGCAGTTCCGAGAAAGTCTAAGCATAATCCCCACTTTTCCCTCCTGGCACTTTCCATGTGGGAGATACCGCAAGACGTTTCTGTGTATTGGGTACAGCGCTCTGCAGGGTGTTAGCAGAGACTTTCCCGGGACAGTGAAACCCTATGTCAGAGACACTGAGAAGAAGCCCCAACGTTCCTTCCAGGCACTTTCAGTGTGCGCGCCTTCTCCACGTGGTTCCTGGTTTCACAGCAGCTCTGAAGAGAATGTTAGCAAAGAGTTAACCGGGACAGTGCAAACAGTACTCAAAGACAGGGAGAGCAAGCTCTCTCTTGGCACTTTGGATGTGGGACATACAGCGAGATGTTTGCTGCTTTTACATTTGGCTGTTGGGAGACTTACAGCACAAAGATATCTAGTTGATTTGAAGCAGTTCCGAGAAAGTCTAAGCATAATCCCCACTTTTCCCTCCTGGCACTTTCCATGTGGGAGATACCGCAAGACGTTTCTGTGTATTGGGTACAGCGCTCTGCAGGGTGTTAGCAGAGATTTTCCCGGGACAGTGAAACCCTATGTCAGAGACAATGAAAAGAAGCCCCAATGTTCCTTCTAGTCATTTTCAGTGTGGGTGCCTTCTCCACGTGGTTCCTGGTTTCACTACAGCTCTGAAGAGAATGTTAGCAAAGAGGTAACCGGGACAGTGGAAACAGTACTCAAAGACAGGGAGAGCAAGCTCTCTCTTGGCACTTTGGATGTGGGACATACAGCGAGATGTTTGCTGCTTTTACATTTGGCTGTTGGGAGATTTACAGCACAAAGATATCTAGTTGATTTGAAGCAGTTCCGAGAAAGTCTAAGCATAATCCCCACTTTTCCCTCCTGGCACTTTCCATGTGGGAGATACCGCAAGACGTTTCTGTGTATTGGGTACAGCGCTCTGCAGGGTGTTAGCAGAGACTTTCCCGGGACAGTGAAACCCTATGTCAGAGACACTGAGAAGAAGCCCCAACTTTCCTTCCAGGCACTTTCAGTGTGCGTGCCTTCTCCACGTGGTTCCTGGTTTCACAGCAGCTCTGAAGAGAATGTTAGCAAAGAGGTAACCGGGACAGTGCAAACAGTACTCAAAGACAGGGAGAGCAAGCTCTCTCTTGGCACTTTGGATGTGGGACATACAGCGAGATGTTTGCTGCTTTTACATTTGGCTGTTGGGAGATTTACAGCACAAAGATATCTAGTTGATTTGAAGCAGTTCCGAGAAAGTCTAAGCATAATCCCCACTTTTCCCTCCTGGCACTTTCCATGTGGGAGATACCGCAAGACGTTTCTGTGTATTGGGTACAGCGCTCTGCAGGGTGTTAGCAGAGACTTTCCCGGGACAGTGAAACCCTATGTCAGAGACACTGAGAAGAAGCCCCAACTTTCCTTCCAGGCACTTTCAGTGTGCGCGCCTTCTCCACGTGGTTCCTGGTTTCACAGCAGCTCTGAAGAGAATGTTAGCAAAGAGGTAACCGGGACAGTGCAAACAGTACTCAAAGACAGGGAGAGCAAGCTCTCTCTTGGCACTTTGGATGTGGGACATACAGCAAGATGTTTGCTGCTTTTACATTTGGCTGTTGGGAGATTTACAGCACAAAGCTATCTAGTTGATTTGAAGCAGTTCCGAGAAAGTCTAAGCATAATCCCCACTTTTCCCTCCTGGCACTTTCCATGTGGGAGATACCGCAAGACGTTTCTGTGTATTGGGTACAGCGCTCTGCAGGGTGTTAGCAGAGACTTTCCCGGGACAGTGAAACCCTATGTCAGAGACACTGAGAAGAAGCCCCAACGTTCCTTCCAGGCACTTTCAGTGTGGGTGCCTTCTCCACGTGGTTCCTGGTTTCACAGCAGCTCTGAAGAGAATGTTAGCAAAGAGGTAACCGGGACAGTGCAAACAGTACTCAAAGACAGGGAGAGCAAGCTCTCTCTTGGCACTTTGGATGTGGGACATACAGCGAGATGTTTGCTGCTTTTACATTTGGCTGTTGGGAGATTTACAGCACAAAGATATCTAGTTGATTTGAAGCAGTTCCGAGAAAGTCTAAGCATAATCCCCACTTTTCCCTCCTGGCACTTTCCATGTGGGAGATACCGCAAGACGTTTCTGTGTATTGGGTACAGCGCTCTGCAGGGTGTTAGCAGAGACTTTCCCGGGACAGTGAAACCCTATGTCAGAGACACTGAGAAGAAGCCCCAACTTTCCTTCCAGGCACTTTCAGTGTGCGCGCCTTCTCCACGTGGTTCCTGGTTTCACAGCAGCTCTGAAGAGAATGTTAGCAAAGAGGTAACCGGGACAGTGCAAACAGTACTCAAAGACAGGGAGAGCAAGCTCTCTCTTGGCACTTTGGATGTGGGACATACAGCAAGATGTTTGCTGCTTTTACATTTGGCTGTTGGGAGATTTACAGCACAAAGATATCTAGTTGATTTGAAGCAGTTCCGAGAAAGTCTAAGCATAATCCCCACTTTTCCCTCCTGGCACTTTCCATGTGGGAGATACCGCAAGACGTTTCTGTGTATTGGGTACAGCGCTCTGCAGGGTGTTAGCAGAGACTTTCCCGGGACAGTGAAACCCTATGTCAGAGACACTGAGAAGAAGCCCCAACGTTCCTTCCAGGCACTTTCAGTGTGGGTGCCTTCTCCACGTGGTTCCTGGTTTCACAGCAGCTCTGAAGAGAATGTTAGCAAAGAGGTAACCGGGACAGTGCAAACAGTACTCAAAGACAGGGAGAGCAAGCTCTCTCTTGGCACTTTGGATGTGGGACATACAGCGAGATGTTTGCTGCTTTTACATTTGGCTGTTGTGAGATTTACAGCACAAAGATATCTAGTTGATTTGAAGCAGTTCCGAGAAAGTCTAAGCATAATCCCCACTTTTCCCTCCTGGCACTTCCCATGTGGGAGATACCGCAAGACGTTTCTGTGTATTGGGTACAGCGCTCTGCAGGGTGTTAGCAGAGACTTTCCCGGGACAGTGAAACCCTATGTCAGAGACACTGAGAAGAAGCCCCAACGTTCCTTCCAGGCACTTTCAGTGTGGGTGCCTTCTCCACGTGGTTCCTGGTTTCACAGCAGCTCTGAAGAGAATGTTAGCAAAGAGGTAACCGGGACAGTGCAAACAGTACTCAAAGACAGGGAGAGCAAGCTCTCTCTTGGCACTTTGGATGTGGGACATACAGCGAGATGTTTGCTGCTTTTACATTTGGCTGTTGGGAGATTTACAGCACAAAGATATCTAGTTGATTTGAAGCAGTTCCGAGAAAGTCTAAGCATAATCCCCACTTTTCCCTCCTGGCACTTTCCATGTGGGAGATACCGCAAGACGTTTCTGTGTATTGGGTACAGCGCTCTGCAGGGTGTTAGCAGAGACTTTCCCGGGACAGTGAAACCCTATGTCAGAGACACTGAGAAGAAGCCCCAACTTTCCTTCCAGGCACTTTCAGTGTGCGTGCCTTCTCCACGTGGTTCCTGGTTTCACAGCAGCTCTGAAGAGAATGTTAGCAAAGAGGTAACCGGGACAGTGCAAACAGTACTCAAAGACAGGGAGAGCAAGCTCTCTCTTGGCACTTTGGATGTGGGACATACAGCAAGATGTTTGCTGCTTTTACATTTGGCTGTTGGGAGATTTACAGCACAAAGCTATCTAGTTGATTTGAAGCAGTTCCGAGAAAGTCTAAGCATAATCCCCACTTTTCCCTCCTGGCACTTTCCATGTGGGAGATACCGCAAGACGTTTCTGTGTATTGGGTACAGCGCTCTGCAGGGTGTTAGCAGAGACTTTCCCGGGACAGTGAAACCCTATGTCAGAGACACTGAGAAGAAGCCCCAACGTTCCTTCCAGGCACTTTCAGTGTGCGCGCCTTCTCCACGTGGTTCCTGGTTTCACAGCAGCTCTGAAGAGAATGTTAGCAAAGAGTTAACCGGGACAGTGCAAACAGTACTCAAAGACAGGGAGAGCAAGCTCTCTCTTGGCACTTTGGATGTGGGACATACAGCGAGATGTTTGCTGCTTTTACATTTGGCTGTTGGGAGACTTACAGCACAAAGATATCTAGTTGATTTGAAGCAGTTCCGAGAAAGTCTAAGCATAATCCCCACTTTTCCCTCCTGGCACTTTCCATGTGGGAGATACCGCAAGACGTTTCTGTGTATTGGGTACAGCGCTCTGCAGGGTGTTAGCAGAGATTTTCCCGGGACAGTGAAACCCTATGTCAGAGACAATGAAAAGAAGCCCCAATGTTCCTTCTAGTCATTTTCAGTGTGGGTGCCTTCTCCACGTGGTTCCTGGTTTCACTGCAGCTCTGAAGAGAATGTTAGCAAAGAGGTAACCGGGACAGTGCAAACAGTACTCAAAGACAGGGAGAGCAAGCTCTCTCTTGGCACTTTGGATGTGGGACATACAGCAAGATGTTTGCTGCTTTTACATTTGGCTGTTGGGAGATTTACAGCACAAAGATATCTAGTTGATTTGAAGCAGTTCCGAGAAAGTCTAAGCATAATCCCCACTTTTCCCTCCTGGCACTTTCCATGTGGGAGATACCGCAAGACGTTTCTGTGTATTGGGTACAGCGCTCTGCAGGGTGTTAGCAGAGACTTTCCCGGGACAGTGAAACCCTATGTCAGAGACACTGAGAAGAAGCCCCAACTTTCCTTCCAGGCACTTTCAGTGTGCGTGCCTTCTCCACGTGGTTCCTGGTTTCACAGCAGCTCTGAAGGGAATGTTAGCAAAGAGGTAACCGGGACAGTGCAAACAGTACTCAAAGACAGGGAGAGCAAGCTCTCTCTTGGCACTTTGGATGTGGGACATACAGCGAGATGTTTGCTGCTTTTACATTTGGCTGTTGGGAGATTTACAGCACAAAGATATCTAGTTGATTTGAAGCAGTTCCGAGAAAGTCTAAGCATAATCCCCACTTTTCCCTCCTGGCACTTTCCATGTGGGAGATACCGCAAGACGTTTCTGTGTATTGGGTACAGCGCTCTGCAGGGTGTTAGCAGAGACTTTCCCGGGACAGTGAAACCCTATGTCAGAGACACTGAGAAGAAGCCCCAACTTTCCTTCCAGGCACTTTCAGTGTGCGCGCCTTCTCCACGTGGTTCCTGGTTTCACAGCAGCTCTGAAGAGAATGTTAGCAAAGAGGTAACCGGGACAGTGCAAACAGTACTCAAAGACAGGGAGAGCAAGCTCTCTCTTGGCACTTTGGATGTGGGACATACAGCAAGATGTTTGCTGCTTTTACATTTGGCTGTTGGGAGATTTACAGCACAAAGATATCTAGTTGATTTGAAGCAGTTCCGAGAAAGTCTAAGCATAATCCCCACTTTTCCCTCCTGGCACTTTCCATGTGGGAGATACCGCAAGACGTTTCTGTGTATTGGGTACAGCGCTCTGCAGGGTGTTAGCAGAGACTTTCCCGGGACAGTGAAACCCTATGTCAGAGACACTGAGAAGAAGCCCCAACGTTCCTTCCAGGCACTTTCAGTGTGGGTGCCTTCTCCACGTGGTTCCTGGTTTCACAGCAGCTCTGAAGAGAATGTTAGCAAAGAGGTAACCGGGACAGTGCAAACAGTACTCAAAGACAGGGAGAGCAAGCTCTCTCTTGGCACTTTGGATGTGGGACATACAGCGAGATGTTTGCTGCTTTTACATTTGGCTGTTGGGAGATTTACAGCACAAAGATATCTAGTTGATTTGAAGCAGTTCCGAGAAAGTCTAAGCATAATCCCCACTTTTCCCTCCTGGCACTTTCCATGTGGGAGATACCGCAAGACGTTTCTGTGTATTGGGTACAGCGCTCTGCAGGGTGTTAGCAGAGACTTTCCCGGGACAGTGAAACCCTATGTCAGAGACACTGAGAAGAAGCCCCAACTTTCCTTCCAGGCACTTTCAGTGTGCGCGCCTTCTCCACGTGGTTCCTGGTTTCACAGCAGCTCTGAAGAGAATGTTAGCAAAGAGGTAACCGGGACAGTGCAAACAGTACTCAAAGACAGGGAGAGCAAGCTCTCTCTTGGCACTTTGGATGTGGGACATACAGCAAGATGTTTGCTGCTTTTACATTTGGCTGTTGGGAGATTTACAGCACAAAGATATCTAGTTGATTTGAAGCAGTTCCGAGAAAGTCTAAGCATAATCCCCACTTTTCCCTCCTGGCACTTTCCATGTGGGAGATACCGCAAGACGTTTCTGTGTATTGGGTACAGCGCTCTGCAGGGTGTTAGCAGAGACTTTCCCGGGACAGTGAAACCCTATGTCAGAGACACTGAGAAGAAGCCCCAACGTTCCTTCCAGGCACTTTCAGTGTGGGTGCCTTCTCCACGTGGTTCCTGGTTTCACAGCAGCTCTGAAGAGAATGTTAGCAAAGAGGTAACCGGGACAGTGCAAACAGTACTCAAAGACAGGGAGAGCAAGCTCTCTCTTGGCACTTTGGATGTGGGACATACAGCGAGATGTTTGCTGCTTTTACATTTGGCTGTTGTGAGATTTACAGCACAAAGATATCTAGTTGATTTGAAGCAGTTCCGAGAAAGTCTAAGCATAATCCCCACTTTTCCCTCCTGGCACTTCCCATGTGGGAGATACCGCAAGACGTTTCTGTGTATTGGGTACAGCGCTCTGCAGGGTGTTAGCAGAGACTTTCCCGGGACAGTGAAACCCTATGTCAGAGACACTGAGAAGAAGCCCCAACGTTCCTTCCAGGCACTTTCAGTGTGGGTGCCTTCTCCACGTGGTTCCTGGTTTCACTGCAGCTCTGAAGAGAATGTTAGCAAAGAGGTAACCGGGACAGTGCAAACAGTACTCAAAGAGAGGGAGAGCAAGCTCTCTCTTGGCACTTTGGATGTGGGACATACAGCGAGATGTTTGCTGCTTTTACATTTGGCTGTTGGGAGATTTACAGCACAAAGATATCTAGTTGATTTGAAGCAGTTCCGAGAAAGTCTAAGCATAATCCCCACTTTTCCCTCCTGGCACTTTCCATGTGGGAGATACCGCAAGACGTTTCTGTGTATTGGGTACAGCGCTCTGCAGGGTGTTAGCAGAGACTTTCCCGGGACAGTGAAACCCTATGTCAGAGACACTGAGAAGAAGCCCCAACGTTCCTTCCCGGCACTTTCAGTGTGGGTGCCTTCTCCACGTGGTTCCTGGTTTCACTGCAGCTCTGAAGAGAATGTTAGCAAAGAGGTAACCGGGACAGTGCAAACAGTACTCAAAGACAGGGAGAGCAAGCTCTCTCTTGGCACTTTGGATGTGGGACATACAGCGAGATGTTTGCTGCTTTTACATTTGGCTGTTGGGAGATTTACAGCACAAAGATATCTAGTTGATTTGAAGCAGTTCCGAGAAAGTCTAAGCATAATCCCCACTTTTCCCTCCTGGCACTTTCCATGTGGGAGATACCGCAAGACGTTTCTGTGTATTGGGTACAGCGCTCTGCAGGGTGTTAGCAGAGACTTTCCCGGGACAGTGAAACCCTATGTCAGAGACACTGAGAAGAAGCCCCAACTTTCCTTCCAGGCACTTTCAGTGTGCGTGCCTTCTCCACGTGGTTCCTGGTTTCACTGCAGCTCTGAAGAGAATGTTAGCAAAGAGGTAACCGGGACAGTGCAAACAGTACTCAAAGACAGGGAGAGCAAGCTCTCTCTTGGCACTTTGGATGTGGGACATACAGCAAGATGTTTGCTGCTTTTACATTTGGCTGTTGGGAGATTTACAGCACAAAGCTATCTAGTTGATTTGAAGCAGTTCCGAGAAAGTCTAAGCATAATCCCCACTTTTCCCTCCTGGCACTTTCCATGTGGGAGATACCGCAAGACGTTTCTGTGTATTGGGTACAGCGCTCTGCAGGGTGTTAGCAGAGACTTTCCCGGGACAGTGAAACCCTATGTCAGAGACACTGAGAAGAAGCCCCAACGTTCCTTCCAGGCACTTTCAGTGTGCGCGCCTTCTCCACGTGGTTCCTGGTTTCACAGCAGCTCTGAAGAGAATGTTAGCAAAGAGTTAACCGGGACAGTGCAAACAGTACTCAAAGACAGGGAGAGCAAGCTCTCTCTTGGCACTTTGGATGTGGGACATACAGCGAGATGTTTGCTGCTTTTACATTTGGCTGTTGGGAGACTTACAGCACAAAGATATCTAGTTGATTTGAAGCAGTTCCGAGAAAGTCTAAGCATAATCCCCACTTTTCCCTCCTGGCACTTTCCATGTGGGAGATACCGCAAGACGTTTCTGTGTATTGGGTACAGCGCTCTGCAGGGTGTTAGCAGAGATTTTCCCGGGACAGTGAAACCCTATGTCAGAGACAATGAAAAGAAGCCCCAATGTTCCTTCTAGTCATTTTCAGTGTGGGTGCCTTCTCCACGTGGTTCCTGGTTTCACTACAGCTCTGAAGAGAATGTTAGCAAAGAGGTAACCGGGACAGTGGAAACAGTACTCAAAGACAGGGAGAGCAAGCTCTCTCTTGGCACTTTGGATGTGGGACATACAGCGAGATGTTTGCTGCTTTTACATTTGGCTGTTGGGAGATTTACAGCACAAAGATATCTAGTTGATTTGAAGCAGTTCCGAGAAAGTCTAAGCATAATCCCCACTTTTCCCTCCTGGCACTTTCCATGTGGGAGATACCGCAAGACGTTTCTGTGTATTGGGTACAGCGCTCTGCAGGGTGTTAGCAGAGACTTTCCCGGGACAGTGAAACCCTATGTCAGAGACACTGAGAAGAAGCCCCAACTTTCCTTCCAGGCACTTTCAGTGTGCGTGCCTTCTCCACGTGGTTCCTGGTTTCACAGCAGCTCTGAAGAGAATGTTAGCAAAGAGGTAACCGGGACAGTGCAAACAGTACTCAAAGACAGGGAGAGCAAGCTCTCTCTTGGCACTTTGGATGTGGGACATACAGCGAGATGTTTGCTGCTTTTACATTTGGCTGTTGGGAGATTTACAGCACAAAGATATCTAGTTGATTTGAAGCAGTTCCGAGAAAGTCTAAGCATAATCCCCACTTTTCCCTCCTGGCACTTTCCATGTGGGAGATACCGCAAGACGTTTCTGTGTATTGGGTACAGCGCTCTGCAGGGTGTTAGCAGAGACTTTCCCGGGACAGTGAAACCCTATGTCAGAGACACTGAGAAGAAGCCCCAACTTTCCTTCCAGGCACTTTCAGTGTGCGCGCCTTCTCCACGTGGTTCCTGGTTTCACAGCAGCTCTGAAGAGAATGTTAGCAAAGAGGTAACCGGGACAGTGCAAACAGTACTCAAAGACAGGGAGAGCAAGCTCTCTCTTGGCACTTTGGATGTGGGACATACAGCAAGATGTTTGCTGCTTTTACATTTGGCTGTTGGGAGATTTACAGCACAAAGATATCTAGTTGATTTGAAGCAGTTCCGAGAAAGTCTAAGCATAATCCCCACTTTTCCCTCCTGGCACTTTCCATGTGGGAGATACCGCAAGACGTTTCTGTGTATTGGGTACAGCGCTCTGCAGGGTGTTAGCAGAGACTTTCCCGGGACAGTGAAACCCTATGTCAGAGACACTGAGAAGAAGCCCCAACGTTCCTTCCAGGCACTTTCAGTGTGGGTGCCTTCTCCACGTGGTTCCTGGTTTCACAGCAGCTCTGAAGAGAATGTTAGCAAAGAGGTAACCGGGACAGTGCAAACAGTACTCAAAGACAGGGAGAGCAAGCTCTCTCTTGGCACTTTGGATGTGGGACATACAGCGAGATGTTTGCTGCTTTTACATTTGGCTGTTGGGAGATTTACAGCACAAAGATATCTAGTTGATTTGAAGCAGTTCCGAGAAAGTCTAAGCATAATCCCCACTTTTCCCTCCTGGCACTTTCCATGTGGGAGATACCGCAAGACGTTTCTGTGTATTGGGTACAGCGCTCTGCAGGGTGTTAGCAGAGACTTTCCCGGGACAGTGAAACCCTATGTCAGAGACACTGAGAAGAAGCCCCAACTTTCCTTCCAGGCACTTTCAGTGTGCGCGCCTTCTCCACGTGGTTCCTGGTTTCACAGCAGCTCTGAAGAGAATGTTAGCAAAGAGGTAACCGGGACAGTGCAAACAGTACTCAAAGACAGGGAGAGCAAGCTCTCTCTTGGCACTTTGGATGTGGGACATACAGCAAGATGTTTGCTGCTTTTACATTTGGCTGTTGGGAGATTTACAGCACAAAGATATCTAGTTGATTTGAAGCAGTTCCGAGAAAGTCTAAGCATAATCCCCACTTTTCCCTCCTGGCACTTTCCATGTGGGAGATACCGCAAGACGTTTCTGTGTATTGGGTACAGCGCTCTGCAGGGTGTTAGCAGAGACTTTCCCGGGACAGTGAAACCCTATGTCAGAGACACTGAGAAGAAGCCCCAACGTTCCTTCCAGGCACTTTCAGTGTGGGTGCCTTCTCCACGTGGTTCCTGGTTTCACAGCAGCTCTGAAGAGAATGTTAGCAAAGAGGTAACCGGGACAGTGCAAACAGTACTCAAAGACAGGGAGAGCAAGCTCTCTCTTGGCACTTTGGATGTGGGACATACAGCGAGATGTTTGCTGCTTTTACATTTGGCTGTTGTGAGATTTACAGCACAAAGATATCTAGTTGATTTGAAGCAGTTCCGAGAAAGTCTAAGCATAATCCCCACTTTTCCCTCCTGGCACTTCCCATGTGGGAGATACCGCAAGACGTTTCTGTGTATTGGGTACAGCGCTCTGCAGGGTGTTAGCAGAGACTTTCCCGGGACAGTGAAACCCTATGTCAGAGACACTGAGAAGAAGCCCCAACGTTCCTTCCAGGCACTTTCAGTGTGGGTGCCTTCTCCACGTGGTTCCTGGTTTCACTGCAGCTCTGAAGAGAATGTTAGCAAAGAGGTAACCGGGACAGTGCAAACAGTACTCAAAGACAGGGAGAGCAAGCTCTCTCTTGGCACTTTGGATGTGGGACATACAGCGAGATGTTTGCTGCTTTTACATTTGGCTGTTGGGAGATTTACAGCACAAAGATATCTAGTTGATTTGAAGCAGTTCCGAGAAAGTCTAAGCATAATCCCCACTTTTCCCTCCTGGCACTTTCCATGTGGGAGATACCGCAAGACGTTTCTGTGTATTGGGTACAGCGCTCTGCAGGGTGTTAGCAGAGACTTTCCCGGGACAGTGAAACCCTATGTCAGAGACACTGAGAAGAAGCCCCAACGTTCCTTCCCGGCACTTTCAGTGTGGGTGCCTTCTCCACGTGGTTCCTGGTTTCACTGCAGCTCTGAAGAGAATGTTAGCAAAGAGGTAACCGGGACAGTGCAAACAGTACTCAAAGACAGGGAGAGCAAGCTCTCTCTTGGCACTTTGGATGTGGGACATACAGCGAGATGTTTGCTGCTTTTACATTTGGCTGTTGGGAGATTTACAGCACAAAGATATCTAGTTGATTTGAAGCAGTTCCGAGAAAGTCTAAGCATAATCCCCACTTTTCCCTCCTGGCACTTTCCATGTGGGAGATACCGCAAGACGTTTCTGTGTATTGGGTACAGCGCTCTGCAGGGTGTTAGCAGAGACTTTCCCGGGACAGTGAAACCCTATGTCAGAGACACTGAGAAGAAGCCCCAACTTTCCTTCCAGGCACTTTCAGTGTGCGTGCCTTCTCCACGTGGTTCCTCGTTTCACAGCAGCTGTGAAGAGAATGTTAGCAAAGAGGTAACCGGGACAGTGCAAACAGTACTCAAAGACAGGGAGAGCAAGCTCTCTCTTGGCACTTTGGATGTGGGACATACAGCAAGATGTTTGCTGCTTTTACATTTGGCTGTTGGGAGATTTACAGCACAAAGCTATCTAGTTGATTTGAAGCAGTTCCGAGAAAGTCTAAGCATAATCCCCACTTTTCCCTCCTGGCACTTTCCATGTGGGAGATACCGCAAGACGTTTCTGTGTATTGGGTACAGCGCTCTGCAGGGTGTTAGCAGAGACTTTCCCGGGACAGTGAAACCCTATGTCAGAGACACTGAGAAGAAGCCCCAACGTTCCTTCCAGGCACTTTCAGTGTGCGCGCCTTCTCCACGTGGTTCCTGGTTTCACAGCAGCTCTGAAGAGAATGTTAGCAAAGAGTTAACCGGGACAGTGCAAACAGTACTCAAAGACAGGGAGAGCAAGCTCTCTCTTGGCACTTTGGATGTGGGACATACAGCGAGATGTTTGCTGCTTTTACATTTGGCTGTTGGGAGACTTACAGCACAAAGATATCTAGTTGATTTGAAGCAGTTCCGAGAAAGTCTAAGCATAATCCCCACTTTTCCCTCCTGGCACTTTCCATGTGGGAGATACCGCAAGACGTTTCTGTGTATTGGGTACAGCGCTCTGCAGGGTGTTAGCAGAGATTTTCCCGGGACAGTGAAACCCTATGTCAGAGACAATGAAAAGAAGCCCCAATGTTCCTTCTAGTCATTTTCAGTGTGGGTGCCTTCTCCACGTGGTTCCTGGTTTCACTACAGCTCTGAAGAGAATGTTAGCAAAGAGGTAACCGGGACAGTGGAAACAGTACTCAAAGACAGGGAGAGCAAGCTCTCTCTTGGCACTTTGGATGTGGGACATACAGCGAGATGTTTGCTGCTTTTACATTTGGCTGTTGGGAGATTTACAGCACAAAGCTATCTAGTTGATTTGAAGCAGTTCCGAGAAAGTCTAAGCATAATCCCCACTTTTCCCTCCTGGCACTTTCCATGTGGGAGATACCGCAAGACGTTTCTGTGTATTGGGTACAGCGCTCTGCAGGGTGTTAGCAGAGACTTTCCCGGGACAGTGAAACCCTATGTCAGAGACACTGAGAAGAAGCCCCAACTTTCCTTCCAGGCACTTTCAGTGTGCGCGCCTTCTCCACGTGGTTCCTGGTTTCACAGCAGCTCTGAAGAGAATGTTAGCAAAGAGGTAACCGGGACAGTGCAAACAGTACTCAAAGACAGGGAGAGCAAGCTCTCTCTTGGCACTTTGGATGTGGGACATACAGCAAGATGTTTGCTGCTTTTACATTTGGCTGTTGGGAGATTTACAGCACAAAGATATCTAGTTGATTTGAAGCAGTTCCGAGAAAGTCTAAGCATAATCCCCACTTTTCCCTCCTGGCACTTTCCATGTGGGAGATACCGCAAGACGTTTCTGTGTATTGGGTACAGCGCTCTGCAGGGTGTTAGCAGAGACTTTCCCGGGACAGTGAAACCCTATGTCAGAGACACTGAGAAGAAGCCCCAACTTTCCTTCCAGGCACTTTCAGTGTGCGTGCCTTCTCCACGTGGTTCCTGGTTTCACAGCAGCTCTGAAGGGAATGTTAGCAAAGAGGTAACCGGGACAGTGCAAACAGTACTCAAAGACAGGGAGAGCAAGCTCTCTCTTGGCACTTTGGATGTGGGACATACAGCGAGATGTTTGCTGCTTTTACATTTGGCTGTTGGGAGATTTACAGCACAAAGATATCTAGTTGATTTGAAGCAGTTCCGAGAAAGTCTAAGCATAATCCCCACTTTTCCCTCCTGGCACTTCCCATGTGGGAGATACCGCAAGACGTTTCTGTGTATTGGGTACAGCGCTCTGCAGGGTGTTAGCAGAGATTTTCCCGGGACAGTGAAACCCTATGTCAGAGACAATGAAAAGAAGCCCCAATGTTCCTTCCAGGCACTTTCAGTGTGGGTGCCTTCTCCACGTGGTTCCTGGTTTCACTACAGCTCTGAAGAGAATGTTAGCAAAGAGGTAACCGGGACAGTGGAAACAGTACTCAAAGACAGGGAGAGCAAGCTCTCTCTTGGCACTTTGGATGTGGGACATACAGCGAGATGTTTGCTGCTTTTACATTTGGCTGTTGGGAGATTTACAGCACAAAGATATCTAGTTGATTTGAAGCAGTTCCGAGAAAGTCTAAGCATAATCCCCACTTTTCCCTCCTGGCACTTTCCATGTGGGAGATACCGCAAGACGTTTCTGTGTATTGGGTACAGCGCTCTGCAGGGTGTTAGCAGAGACTTTCCCGGGACAGTGAAACCCTATGTCAGAGACACTGAGAAGAAGCCCCAACTTTCCTTCCAGGCACTTTCAGTGTGCGTGCCTTCTCCACGTGGTTCCTGGTTTCACAGCAGCTCTGAAGAGAATGTTAGCAAAGAGGTAACCGGGACAGTGCAAACAGTACTCAAAGACAGGGAGAGCAAGCTCTCTCTTGGCACTTTGGATGTGGGACATACAGCGAGATGTTTGCTGCTTTTACATTTGGCTGTTGGGAGATTTACAGCACAAAGATATCTAGTTGATTTGAAGCAGTTCCGAGAAAGTCTAAGCATAATCCCCACTTTTCCCTCCTGGCACTTTCCATGTGGGAGATACCGCAAGACGTTTCTGTGTATTGGGTACAGCGCTCTGCAGGGTGTTAGCAGAGACTTTCCCGGGACAGTGAAACCCTATGTCAGAGACACTGAGAAGAAGCCCCAACTTTCCTTCCAGGCACTTTCAGTGTGCGCGCCTTCTCCACGTGGTTCCTGGTTTCACAGCAGCTCTGAAGAGAATGTTAGCAAAGAGGTAACCGGGACAGTGCAAACAGTACTCAAAGACAGGGAGAGCAAGCTCTCTCTTGGCACTTTGGATGTGGGACATACAGCAAGATGTTTGCTGCTTTTACATTTGGCTGTTGGGAGATTTACAGCACAAAGATATCTAGTTGATTTGAAGCAGTTCCGAGAAAGTCTAAGCATAATCCCCACTTTTCCCTCCTGGCACTTTCCATGTGGGAGATACCGCAAGACGTTTCTGTGTATTGGGTACAGCGCTCTGCAGGGTGTTAGCAGAGACTTTCCCGGGACAGTGAAACCCTATGTCAGAGACACTGAGAAGAAGCCCCAACGTTCCTTCCAGGCACTTTCAGTGTGGGTGCCTTCTCCACGTGGTTCCTGGTTTCACAGCAGCTCTGAAGAGAATGTTAGCAAAGAGGTAACCGGGACAGTGCAAACAGTACTCAAAGACAGGGAGAGCAAGCTCTCTCTTGGCACTTTGGATGTGGGACATACAGCGAGATGTTTGCTGCTTTTACATTTGGCTGTTGTGAGATTTACAGCACAAAGATATCTAGTTGATTTGAAGCAGTTCCGAGAAAGTCTAAGCATAATCCCCACTTTTCCCTCCTGGCACTTCCCATGTGGGAGATACCGCAAGACGTTTCTGTGTATTGGGTACAGCGCTCTGCAGGGTGTTAGCAGAGACTTTCCCGGGACAGTGAAACCCTATGTCAGAGACACTGAGAAGAAGCCCCAACGTTCCTTCCAGGCACTTTCAGTGTGGGTGCCTTCTCCACGTGGTTCCTGGTTTCACTGCAGCTCTGAAGAGAATGTTAGCAAAGAGGTAACCGGGACAGTGCAAACAGTACTCAAAGAGAGGGAGAGCAAGCTCTCTCTTGGCACTTTGGATGTGGGACATACAGCGAGATGTTTGCTGCTTTTACATTTGGCTGTTGGGAGATTTACAGCACAAAGATATCTAGTTGATTTGAAGCAGTTCCGAGAAAGTCTAAGCATAATCCCCACTTTTCCCTCCTGGCACTTTCCATGTGGGAGATACCGCAAGACGTTTCTGTGTATTGGGTACAGCGCTCTGCAGGGTGTTAGCAGAGACTTTCCCGGGACAGTGAAACCCTATGTCAGAGACACTGAGAAGAAGCCCCAACGTTCCTTCCAGGCACTTTCAGTGTGGGTGCCTTCTCCACGTGGTTCCTGGTTTCACAGCAGCTCTGAAGAGAATGTTAGCAAAGAGGTAACCGGGACAGTGCAAACAGTACTCAAAGACAGGGAGAGCAAGCTCTCTCTTGGCACTTTGGATGTGGGACATACAGCGAGATGTTTGCTGCTTTTACATTTGGCTGTTGTGAGATTTACAGCACAAAGATATCTAGTTGATTTGAAGCAGTTCCGAGAAAGTCTAAGCATAATCCCCACTTTTCCCTCCTGGCACTTCCCATGTGGGAGATACCGCAAGACGTTTCTGTGTATTGGGTACAGCGCTCTGCAGGGTGTTAGCAGAGACTTTCCCGGGACAGTGAAACCCTATGTCAGAGACACTGAGAAGAAGCCCCAACGTTCCTTCCAGGCACTTTCAGTGTGGGTGCCTTCTCCACGTGGTTCCTGGTTTCACTGCAGCTCTGAAGAGAATGTTAGCAAAGAGGTAACCGGGACAGTGCAAACAGTACTCAAAGACAGGGAGAGCAAGCTCTCTCTTGGCACTTTGGATGTGGGACATACAGCGAGATGTTTGCTGCTTTTACATTTGGCTGTTGGGAGATTTACAGCACAAAGATATCTAGTTGATTTGAAGCAGTTCCGAGAAAGTCTAAGCATAATCCCCACTTTTCCCTCATGGCACTTTCCATGTGGGAGATACCGCAAGACGTTTCTGTGTATTGGGTACAGCGCTCTGCAGGGTGTTAGCAGAGACTTTCCCGGGACAGTGAAACCCTATGTCAGAGACACTGAGAAGAAGCCCCAACGTTCCTTCCCGGCACTTTCAGTGTGGGTGCCTTCTCCACGTGGTTCCTGGTTTCACTGCAGCTCTGAAGAGAATGTTAGCAAAGAGGTAACCGGGACAGTGCAAACAGTACTCAAAGACAGGGAGAGCAAGCTCTCTCTTGGCACTTTGGATGTGGGACATACAGCGAGATGTTTGCTGCTTTTACATTTGGCTGTTGGGAGATTTACAGCACAAAGCTATCTAGTTGATTTGAAGCAGTTCCGAGAAAGTCTAAGCATAATCCCCACTTTTCCCTCCTGGCACTTTCCATGTGGGAGATACCGCAAGACGTTTCTGTGTATTGGGTACAGCGCTCTGCAGGGTGTTAGCAGAGACTTTCCCGGGACAGTGAAACCCTATGTCAGAGACACTGAGAAGAAGCCCCAACGTTCCTTCCAGGCACTTTCAGTGTGCGTGCCTTCTCCACGTGGTTCCTGGTTTCACAGCAGCTGTGAAGAGAATGTTAGCAAAGAGGTAACCGGGACAGTGCAAACAGTACTCAAAGACAGGGAGAGCAAGCTCTCTCTTGGCACTTTGGATGTGGGACATACAGCGAGATGTTTGCTGCTTTTACATTTGGCTGTTGGGAGACTTACAGCACAAAGATATCTAGTTGATTTGAAGCAGTTCCGAGAAAGTCTAAGCATAATCCCCACTTTTCCCTCCTGGCACTTTCCATGTGGGAGATACCGCAAGACGTTTCTGTGTATTGGGTACAGCGCTCTGCAGGGTGTTAGCAGAGATTTTCCCGGGACAGTGAAACCCTATGTCAGAGACAATGAAAAGAAGCCCCAATGTTCCTTCTAGTCATTTTCAGTGTGGGTGCCTTCTCCACGTGGTTCCTGGTTTCACTACAGCTCTGAAGAGAATGTTAGCAAAGAGGTAACCGGGACAGTGGAAACAGTACTCAAAGACAGGGAGAGCAAGCTCTCTCTTGGCACTTTGGATGTGGGACATACAGCGAGATGTTTGCTGCTTTTACATTTGGCTGTTGGGAGATTTACAGCACAAAGCTATCTAGTTGATTTGAAGCAGTTCCGAGAAAGTCTAAGCATAATCCCCACTTTTCCCTCCTGGCACTTTCCATGTGGGAGATACCGCAAGACGTTTCTGTGTATTGGGTACAGCGCTCTGCAGGGTGTTAGCAGAGACTTTCCCGGGACAGTGAAACCCTATGTCAGAGACACTGAGAAGAAGCCCCAACTTTCCTTCCAGGCACTTTCAGTGTGCGCGCCTTCTCCACGTGGTTCCTGGTTTCACAGCAGCTCTGAAGAGAATGTTAGCAAAGAGGTAACCGGGACAGTGCAAACAGTACTCAAAGACAGGGAGAGCAAGCTCTCTCTTGGCACTTTGGATGTGGGACATACAGCAAGATGTTTGCTGCTTTTACATTTGGCTGTTGGGAGATTTACAGCACAAAGATATCTAGTTGATTTGAAGCAGTTCCGAGAAAGTCTAAGCATAATCCCCACTTTTCCCTCCTGGCACTTTCCATGTGGGAGATACCGCAAGACGTTTCTGTGTATTGGGTACAGCGCTCTGCAGGGTGTTAGCAGAGACTTTCCCGGGACAGTGAAACCCTATGTCAGAGACACTGAGAAGAAGCCCCAACTTTCCTTCCAGGCACTTTCAGTGTGCGTGCCTTCTCCACGTGGTTCCTGGTTTCACAGCAGCTCTGAAGGGAATGTTAGCAAAGAGGTAACCGGGACAGTGCAAACAGTACTCAAAGACAGGGAGAGCAAGCTCTCTCTTGGCACTTTGGATGTGGGACATACAGCGAGATGTTTGCTGCTTTTACATTTGGCTGTTGGGAGATTTACAGCACAAAGATATCTAGTTGATTTGAAGCAGTTCCGAGAAAGTCTAAGCATAATCCCCACTTTTCCCTCCTGGCACTTCCCATGTGGGAGATACCGCAAGACGTTTCTGTGTATTGGGTACAGCGCTCTGCAGGGTGTTAGCAGAGACTTTCCCGGGACAGTGAAACCCTATGTCAGAGACACTGAGAAGAAGCCCCAACGTTCCTTCCAGGCACTTTCAGTGTGGGTGCCTTCTCCACGTGGTTCCTGGTTTCACTGCAGCTCTGAAGAGAATGTTAGCAAAGAGGTAACCGGGACAGTGCAAACAGTACTCAAAGACAGGGAGAGCAAGCTCTCTCTTGGCACTTTGGATGTGGGACATACAGCGAGATGTTTGCTGCTTTTACATTTGGCTGTTGGGAGATTTACAGCACAAAGATATCTAGTTGATTTGAAGCAGTTCCGAGAAAGTCTAAGCATAATCCCCACTTTTCCCTCCTGGCACTTTCCATGTGGGAGATACCGCAAGACGTTTCTGTGTATTGGGTACAGCGCTCTGCAGGGTGTTAGCAGAGACTTTCCCGGGACAGTGAAACCCTATGTCAGAGACACTGAGAAGAAGCCCCAACGTTCCTTCCCGGCACTTTCAGTGTGGGTGCCTTCTCCACGTGGTTCCTGGTTTCACTGCAGCTCTGAAGAGAATGTTAGCAAAGAGGTAACCGGGACAGTGCAAACAGTACTCAAAGACAGGGAGAGCAAGCTCTCTCTTGGCACTTTGGATGTGGGACATACAGCGAGATGTTTGCTGCTTTTACATTTGGCTGTTGGGAGATTTACAGCACAAAGATATCTAGTTGATTTGAAGCAGTTCCGAGAAAGTCTAAGCATAATCCCCACTTTTCCCTCCTGGCACTTTCCATGTGGGAGATACCGCAAGACGTTTCTGTGTATTGGGTACAGCGCTCTGCAGGGTGTTAGCAGAGACTTTCCCGGGACAGTGAAACCCTATGTCAGAGACACTGAGAAGAAGCCCCAACTTTCCTTCCAGGCACTTTCAGCGTGCGTGCCTTCTCCACGTGGTTCCTGGTTTCACAGCAGCTCTGAAGAGAATGTTAGCAAAGAGGTAACCGGGACAGTGCAAACAGTACTCAAAGACAGGGAGAGCAAGCTCTCTCTTGGCACTTTGGATGTGGGACATACAGCAAGATGTTTGCTGCTTTTACATTTGGCTGTTGGGAGATTTACAGCACAAAGCTATCTAGTTGATTTGAAGCAGTTCCGAGAAAGTCTAAGCATAATCCCCACTTTTCCCTCCTGGCACTTTCCATGTGGGAGATACCGCAAGACGTTTCTGTGTATTGGGTACAGCGCTCTGCAGGGTGTTAGCAGAGACTTTCCCGGGACAGTGAAACCCTATGTCAGAGACACTGAGAAGAAGACCCAACGTTCCTTCCAGGCACTTTCAGTGTGCGCGCCTTCTCCACGTGGTTCCTGGTTTCACAGCAGCTCTGAAGAGAATGTTAGCAAAGAGTTAACCGGGACAGTGCAAACAGTACTCAAAGACAGGGAGAGCAAGCTCTCTCTTGGCACTTTGGATGTGGGACATACAGCGAGATGTTTGCTGCTTTTACATTTGGCTGTTGGGAGACTTACAGCACAAAGATATCTAGTTGATTTGAAGCAGTTCCGAGAAAGTCTAAGCATAATCCCCACTTTTCCCTCCTGGCACTTTCCATGTGGGAGATACCGCAAGACGTTTCTGTGTATTGGGTACAGCGCTCTGCAGGGTGTTAGCAGAGATTTTCCCGGGACAGTGAAACCCTATGTCAGAGACAATGAAAAGAAGCCCCAATGTTCGTTCTAGTCATTTTCAGTGTGGGTGCCTTCTCCACGTGGTTCCTGGTTTCACAGCAGCTCTGAAGAGAATGTTAGCAAAGAGGTAACCGGGACAGTGGAAACAGTACTCAAAGACAGGGAGAGCAAGCTCTCTCTTGGCACTTTGGATGTGGGACATACAGCGAGATGTTTGCTGCTTTTACATTTGGCTGTTGGGAGATTTACAGCACAAAGATATCTAGTTGATTTGAAGCAGTTCCGAGAAAGTCTAAGCATAATCCCCACTTTTCCCTCCTGGCACTTTCCATGTGGGAGATACCGCAAGACGTTTCTGTATATTGGGTACAGCGCTCTGCAGGGTGTTAGCAGAGACTTTCCCGGGACAGTGAAACCCTATGTCAGAGACACTGAGAAGAAGCCCCAACTTTCCTTCCAGGCACTTTCAGTGTGGGTGCCTTCTCCACGTGGTTCCTGGTTTCACAGCAGCTCTGAAGAGAATGTTAGCAAAGAGTTAACCGGGACAGTGCAAACAGTACTCAAAGACAGGGAGAGCAAGCTCTCTCTTGGCACTTTGGATGTGGGACATACAGCAAGATGTTTGCTGCTTTTACATTTGGCTGTTGGGAGATTTACAGCACAAAGCTATCTAGTTGATTTGAAGCAGTTCCGAGAAAGTCTAAGCATAATCCCCACTTTTCCCTCCTGGCACTTTCCATGTGGGAGATACCGCAAGACGTTTCTGTGTATTGGGTACAGCGCTCTGCAGGGTGTTAGCAGAGACTTTCCCGGGACAGTGAAACCCTATGTCAGAGACACTGAGAAGAAGCCCCAACGTTCCTTCCAGGCACTTTCAGTGTGGGTGCCTTCTCCACGTGGTTCCTGGTTTCACTGCAGCTCTGAAGAGAATGTTAGCAAAGAGGTAACCGGGACAGTGCAAACAGTACTCAAAGACAGGGAGAGCAAGCTCTCTCTTGGCACTTTGGATGTGGGACATACAGCGAGATGTTTGCTGCTTTTACATTTGGCTGTTGGGAGATTTACAGCACAAAGATATCTAGTTGATTTGAAGCAGTTCCGAGAAAGTCTAAGCATAATCCCCACTTTTCCATCCTGGCACTTTCCATGTGGGAGATACCGCAAGACGTTTCTGTATATTGGGTACAACGCTCTGCAGGGTGTTAGCAGAGACTTTCCCGGGACAGTGAAACCCTATGTCAGAGACACTGAGAAGAAGCCCCAACTTTCCTTCCAGGCACTTTCAGTGTGGGTGCCTTCTCCACGTGGTTCCTGGTTTCACAGCAGCTCTGAAGAGAATGTTAGCAAAGAGGTAACCGGGACAGTGCAAACAGTACTCAAAGACAGGGAGAGCAAGCTCTCTCTTGGCAATTTGGATGTGGGACATACAGCGAGATGTTTGCTGCTTTTACATTTGGCTGTTGGGAGATTTACAGCACAAAGATATCTAGTTGATTTGAAGCAGTTCCGAGAAAGTCTAAGCATAATCCCCACTTTTCCCTCCTGGCACTTTCCATGTGGGAGATACCGCAAGACGTTTCTGTGTATTGGGTACAGCGCTCTGCAGGGTGTTAGCAGAGATTTTCCCGGGACAGTGAAACCCTATGTCAGAGACAATGAAAAGAAGCCCCAATGTTCCTTCTAGTCATTTTCAGTGTGGGTGCCTTCTCCACGTGGTTCCTGGTTTCACTGCAGCTCTGAAGAGAATGTTAGCAAAGAGGTAACCGGGACAGTGCAAACAGTACTCAAAGACAGGGAGAGCAAGCTCTCTCTTGGCACTTTGGATGTGGGACATACAGCGAGATGTTTGCTGCTTTTACATTTGGCTGTTGGGAGATTTACAGCACAAAGATATCTAGTTGATTTGAAGCAGTTCCGAGAAAGTCTAAGCATAATCCCCACTTTTCCCTCCTGGCACTTTCCATGTGGGAGATACCGCAAGACGTTTCTGTATATTGGGTACAGCGCTCTGCAGGGTGTTAGCAGAGACTTTCCCGGGACAGTGAAACCCTATGTCAGAGACACTGAGAAGAAGCCCCAACGTTCCTTCCAGGCACTTTCAGTGTGGGTGCCTTCTCCACGTGGTTCCTGGTTTCACAGCAGCTCTGAAGAGAATGTTAGCAAAGAGTTAACCGGGAAAGTGCAAACAGTACTCAAAGACAGGGAGAGCAAGCTCTCTCTTGGCAATTTGGATGTGGGACATACAGCGAGATGTTTGCTGCTTTTACATTTGGCTGTTGGGAGATTTACAGCACAAAGATATCTAGTTGATTTGAAGCAGTTCCGAGAAAGTCTAAGCATAATCCCCACTTTTCCCTCATGGCACTTTCCATGTGGGAGATACCGCAAGACGTTTCTGTGTATTGGGTACAGCGCTCTGCAGGGTGTTAGCAGAGACTTTCCCGGGACAGTGAAACCCTATGTCAGAGACACTGAGAAGAAGCCCCAACGTTCCTTCCAGGCACTTTCAGTGTGCGCGCCTTCTCCACGTGGTTCCTGGTTTCACTGCAGCTCTGAAGAGAATGTTAGCAAAGAGGTAACCGGGACAGTGCAAACAGTACTCAAAGACAGGGAGAGCAAGCTCTCTCTTGGCACTTTGGATGTGGGACATACAGCGAGATGTTTGCTGCTTTTACATTTGGCTGTTGGGAGATTTACAGCACAAAGCTATCTAGTTGATTTGAAGCAGTTCCGAGAAAGTCTAAGCATAATCCCCACTTTTCCCTCCTGGCACTTTCCATGTGGGAGATACCGCAAGACGTTTCTGTGTATTGGGTACAGCGCTCTGCAGGGTGTTAGCAGAGACTTTCCCGGGACAGTGAAACCCTATGTCAGAGACACTGAGAAGAAGCCCCAACGTTCCTTCCAGGCACTTTCAGTGTGGGTGCCTTCTCCACGTGGTTCCTGGTTTCACTGCAGCTCTGAAGAGAATGTTAGCAAAGAGGTAACCGGGACAGTGCAAACAGTACTCAAAGACAGGGAGAGCAAGCTCTCTCTTGGCACTTTGGATGTGGGACATACAGCGAGATGTTTGCTGCTTTTACATTTGGCTGTTGGGAGATTTACAGCACAAAGATATCTAGTTGATTTGAAGCAGTTCCGAGAAAGTCTAAGCATAATCCCCACTTTTCCCTCCTGGCACTTTCCATGTGGGAGATACCGCAAGACGTTTCTGTATATTGGGTACAACGCTCTGCAGGGTGTTAGCAGAGACTTTCCCGGGACAGTGAAACCCTATGTCAGAGACACTGAGAAGAAGCCCCAACTTTCCTTCCAGGCACTTTCAGTGTGGGTGCCTTCTCCACGTGGTTCCTGGTTTCACAGCAGCTCTGAAGAGAATGTTAGCAAAGAGGTAACCGGGACAGTGCAAACAGTACTCAAAGACAGGGAGAGCAAGCTCTCTCTTGGCAATTTGGATGTGGGACATACAGCGAGATGTTTGCTGCTTTTACATTTGGCTGTTGGGAGATTTACAGCACAAAGATATCTAGTTGATTTGAAGCAGTTCCGAGAAAGTCTAAGCATAATCCCCACTTTTCCCTCCTGGCACTTTCCATGTGGGAGATACCGCAAGACGTTTCTGTGTATTGGGTACAGCGCTCTGCAGGGTGTTAGCAGAGACTTTCCCGGGACAGTGAAACCCTATGTCAGAGACACTGAGAAGAAGCCCCAACTTTCCTTCCCGGCACTTTCAGTGTGGGTGCCTTCTCCACGTGGTTCCTGGTTTCACAGCAGCTCTGAAGAGAATGTTAGCAAAGAGTTAACCGGGACAGTGCAAACAGTACTCAAAGACAGGGAGAGCAAGCTCTCTCTTGGCACTTTGGATGTGGGACATACAGCGAGATGTTTGCTGCTTTTACATTTGGCTGTTGGGAGACTTACAGCACAAAGATATCTAGTTGATTTGAAGCAGTTCCGAGAAAGTCTAAGCATAATCCCCACTTTTCCCTCCTGGCACTTTCCATGTGGGAGATACCGCAAGACGTTTCTGTGTATTGGGTACAGCGCTCTGCAGGGTGTTAGCAGAGATTTTCCCGGGACAGTGAAACCCTATGTCAGAGACAATGAAAAGAAGCCCCAATGTTCCTTCTAGTCATTTTCAGTGTGGGTGCCTTCTCCACGTGGTTCCTGGTTTCACTGCAGCTCTGAAGAGAATGTTAGCAAAGAGGTAACCGGGACAGTGCAAACAGTACTCAAAGACAGGGAGAGCAAGCTCTCTCTTGGCACTTTGGATGTGGGACATACAGCGAGATGTTTGCTGCTTTTACATTTGGCTGTTGGGAGATTTACAGCACAAAGATATCTAGTTGATTTGAAGCAGTTCCGAGAAAGTCTAAGCATAATCCCCACTTTTCCATCCTGGCACTTTCCATGTGGGAGATACCGCAAGACGTTTCTGTATATTGGGTACAGCGCTCTGCAGGGTGTTAGCAGAGACTTTCCCGGGACAGTGAAACCCTATGTCAGAGACACTGAGAAGAAGCCCCAACGTTCCTTCCCGGCACTTTCAGTGTGGGTGCCTTCTCCACGTGGTTCCTGGTTTCACAGCAGCTCTGAAGAGAATGTTAGCAAAGAGTTAACCGGGACAGTGCAAACAGTACTCAAAGACAGGGAGAGCAAGCTCTCTCTTGGCAATTTGGATGTGGGACATACAGCGAGATGTTTGCTGCTTTTACATTTGGCTGTTGGGAGATTTACAGCACAAAGATATCTAGTTGATTTGAAGCAGTTCCGAGAAAGTCTAAGCATAATCCCCACTTTTCCCTCCTGGCACTTTCCATGTGGGAGATACCGCAAGACGTTTCTGTGTATTGGGTACAGCGCTCTGCAGGGTGTTAGCAGAGATTTTCCCGGGACAGTGAAACCCTATGTCAGAGACACTGAGAAGAAGCCCCAACGTTCCTTCCCGGCACTTTCAGTGTGGGTGCCTTCTCCACGTGGTTCCTGGTTTCACTGCAGCTCTGAAGAGAATGTTAGCAAAGAGGTAACCGGGACAGTGCAAACAGTACTCAAAGACAGGGAGAGCAAGCTCTCTCTTGGCACTTTGGATGTGGGACATACAGCGAGATGTTTGCTGCTTTTACATTTGGCTGTTGGGAGATTTACAGCACAAAGATATCTAGTTGATTTGAAGCAGTTCCGAGAAAGTCTAAGCATAATCCCCACTTTTCCATCCTGGCACTTTCCATGTGGGAGATACCGCAAGACGTTTCTGTATATTGGGTACAACGCTCTGCAGGGTGTTAGCAGAGACTTTCCCGGGACAGTGAAACCCTATGTCAGAGACACTGAGAAGAAGCCCCAACTTTCCTTCCAGGCACTTTCAGTGTGGGTGCCTTCTCCACGTGGTTCCTGGTTTCACAGCAGCTCTGAAGAGAATGTTAGCAAAGAGGTAACCGGGACAGTGCAAACAGTACTCAAAGACAGGGAGAGCAAGCTCTCTCTTGGCAATTTGGATGTGGGACATACAGCGAGATGTTTGCTGCTTTTACATTTGGCTGTTGGGAGATTTACAGCACAAAGATATCTAGTTGATTTGAAGCAGTTCCGAGAAAGTCTAAGCATAATCCCCACTTTTCCCTCCTGGCACTTTCCATGTGGGAGATACCGCAAGACGTTTCTGTGTATTGGGTACAGCGCTCTGCAGGGTGTTAGCAGAGACTTTCCCGGGACAGTGAAACCCTATGTCAGAGACACTGAGAAGAAGCCCCAACGTTCCTTCCCGGCACTTTCAGTGTGGGTGCCTTCTCCACGTGGTTCCTGGTTTCACAGCAGCTCTGAAGAGAATGTTAGCAAAGAGTTAACCGGGACAGTGCAAACAGTACTCAAAGACAGGGAGAGCAAGCTCTCTCTTGGCACTTTGGATGTGGGACATACAGCGAGATGTTTGCTGCTTTTACATTTGGCTGTTGGGAGACTTACAGCACAAAGATATCTAGTTGATTTGAAGCAGTTCCGAGAAAGTCTAAGCATAATCCCCACTTTTCCCTCCTGGCACTTTCCATGTGGGAGATACCGCAAGACGTTTCTGTGTATTGGGTACAGCGCTCTGCAGGGTGTTAGCAGAGATTTTCCCGGGACAGTGAAACCCTATGTCAGAGACAATGAAAAGAAGCCCCAATGTTCCTTCTAGTCATTTTCAGTGTGGGTGCCTTCTCCACGTGGTTCCTGGTTTCACTGCAGCTCTGAAGAGAATGTTAGCAAAGAGGTAACCGGGACAGTGCAAACAGTACTCAAAGACAGGGAGAGCAAGCTCTCTCTTGGCACTTTGGATGTGGGACATACAGCGAGATGTTTGCTGCTTTTACATTTGGCTGTTGGGAGATTTACAGCACAAAGATATCTAGTTGATTTGAAGCAGTTCCGAGAAAGTCTAAGCATAATCCCCACTTTTCCATCCTGGCACTTTCCATGTGGGAGATACCGCAAGACGTTTCTGTATATTGGGTACAGCGCTCTGCAGGGTGTTAGCAGAGACTTTCCCGGGACAGTGAAACCCTATGTCAGAGACACTGAGAAGAAGCCCCAACGTTCCTTCCCGGCACTTTCAGTGTGGGTGCCTTCTCCACGTGGTTCCTGGTTTCACAGCAGCTCTGAAGAGAATGTTAGCAAAGAGTTAACCGGGACAGTGCAAACAGTACTCAAAGACAGGGAGAGCAAGCTCTCTCTTGGCAATTTGGATGTGGGACATACAGCGAGATGTTTGCTGCTTTTACATTTGGCTGTTGGGAGATTTACAGCACAAAGATATCTAGTTGATTTGAAGCAGTTCCGAGAAAGTCTAAGCATAATCCCCACTTTTCCCTCCTGGCACTTTCCATGTGGGAGATACCGCAAGACGTTTCTGTGTATTGGGTACAGCGCTCTGCA
This sequence comes from Chroicocephalus ridibundus, assembly GCF_963924245.1. NCBI lineage: Eukaryota > Metazoa > Chordata > Aves > Charadriiformes > Laridae > Chroicocephalus > Chroicocephalus ridibundus. Next base: position 1,446,888 of record NW_026961751.1, read on the forward strand.
GGGTGTTAGCAGAGACTTTCCCGGGACAGTGAAACCCTATGTCAGAGACACTGAGAAGAAGCCCCAACGTTCCTTCCCGGCACTTTCAGTGTGGGTGCCTTCTCCACGTGGTTCCTGGTTTCACTGCAGCTCTGAAGAGAATGTTAGCAAAGAGGTAACCGGGACAGTGCAAACAGTACTCAAAGACAGGGAGAGCAAGCTCTCTCTTGGCACTTTGGATGTGGGACATACAGCGAGATGTTTGCTGCTTTTACATTTGGCTGTTGGGAGATTTACAGCACAAAGATATCTAGTTGATTTGAAGCAGTTCCGAGAAAGTCTAAGCATAATCCCCACTTTTCCCTCCTGGCACTTTCCATGTGGGAGATACCGCAAGACGTTTCTGTATATTGGGTACAGCGCTCTGCAGGGTGTTAGCAGAGACTTTCCCGGGACAGTGAAACCCTATGTCAGAGACACTGAGAAGAAGCCCCAACGTTCCTTCCAGGCACTTTCAGTGTGGGTGCCTTCTCCACGTGGTTCCTGGTTTCACAGCAGCTCTGAAGAGAATGTTAGCAAAGAGGTAACCGGGACAGTGCAAACAGTACTCAAAGACAGGGAGAGCAAGCTCTCTCTTGGCACTTTGGATGTGGGACATACAGCGAGATGTTTGCTGCTTTTACATTTGGCTGTTGGGAGATTTACAGCACAAAGATATCTAGTTGATTTGAAGCAGTTCCGAGAAAGTCTAAGCATAATCCCCACTTTTCCCTCCTGGCACTTTCCATGTGGGAGATACCGCAAGACGTTTCTGTGTATTGGGTACAGCGCTCTGCAGGGTGTTAGCAGAGACTTTCCCGGGACAGTGAAACCCTATGTCAGAGACACTGAGAAGAAGCCCCAACGTTCCTTCCAGGCACTTTCAGTGTGGGTGCCTTCTCCACGTGGTTCCTGGTTTCACTGCAGCTCTGAAGAGAATGTTAGCAAAGAGGTAACCGGGACAGTGGAAACAGTACTCAAAGACAGGGAGAGCAAGCTCTCTCTTGGCACTTTGGATGTGGGACATACAGCGAGATGTTTGCTGCTTTTACATTTGGCTGTTGGGAGATTTACAGCACAAAGATATCTAGTTGATTTGAAGCAGTTCCGAGAAAGTCTAAGCATAATCCCCACTTTTCCCTCCTGGCACTTTCCATGTGGGAGATACCGCAAGACGTTTCTGTGTATTGGGTACAGCGCTCTGCAGGGTGTTAGCAGAGACTTTCCCGGGACAGTGAAACCCTATGTCAGAGACACTGAGAAGAAGCCCCAACGTTCCTTCCAGGCACTTTCAGTGTGCGCGCCTTCTCCACGTGGTTCCTGGTTTCACTGCAGCTCTGAAGAGAATGTTAGCAAAGAGGTAACCGGGACAGTGCAAACAGTACTCAAAGACAGGGAGAGCAAGCTCTCTCTTGGCACTTTGGATGTGGGACATACAGCGAGATGTTTGCTGCTTTTACATTTGGCTGTTGGGAGATTTACAGCACAAAGATATCTAGTTGATTTGAAGCAGTTCCGAGAAAGTCTAAGCATAATCCCCACTTTTCCCTCCTGGCACTTTCCATGTGGGAGATACCGCAAGACGTTTCTGTGTATTGGGTACAGCGCTCTGCAGGGTGTTAGCAGAGACTTTCCTGGGACAGTGAAACCCTATGTCAGAGACACTGAGAAGAAGCCCCAACGTTCCTTCCAGGCACTTTCAGTGTGCGCGCCTTCTCCACGTGGTTCCTGGTTTCACTGCAGCTCTGAAGAGAATGTTATCAAAGAGGTAACCGGGACAGTGGAAACAGTACTCAAAGACAGGGAGAGCAAGCTCTCTCTTGGCACTTTGGATGTGGGACATACAGCGAGATGTTTGCTGCTTTTACATTTGGCTGTTGGGAGATTTACAGCACAAAGATATCTAGTTGATTTGAAGCAGTTCCGAGAAAGTCTAAGCATAATCCCCACTTTTCCCTCCTGGCACTTTCCATGTGGGAGATACTGCAAGACGTTTCTGTGTATTGGGTACAGCGCTCTGCAGGGTGTTAGCAGAGACTTTCCCGGGACAGTGAAACCCTATGTCAGAGACACTGAGAAGAAGCCCCAACGTTCCTTCCAGGCACTTTCAGTGTGGGTGCCTTCTCCACGTGGTTCCTGGTTTCACAGCAGCTCTGAAGAGAATGTTAGCAAAGAGGTAACCGGGACAGTGGAAACAGTACTCAAAGACAGGGAGAGCAAGCTCTCTCTTGGCACTTTGGATGTGGGACATACAGCGAGATGTTTGCTGCTTTTACATTTGGCTGTTGGGAGATTTACAGCACAAAGATATCTAGTTGATTTGAAGCAGTTCCGAGAAAGTCTAAGCATAATCCCCACTTTTCCCTCCTGGCACTTTCCATGTGGGAGATACCGCAAGACGTTTCTGTGTATTGGGTACAGCGCTCTGCAGGGTGTTAGCAGAGACTTTCCCGGGACAGTGAAACCCTATGTCAGAGACATTGAGAAGAAGCCCCAACGTTCCTTCCAGGCACTTTCAGTGTGCGCGCCTTCTCCACGTGGTTCCTGGTTTCACTGCAGCTCTGAAGAGAATGTTAGCAAAGAGGTAACCGGGACAGTGCAAACAGTACTCAAAGACAGGGAGAGCAAGCTCTCTCTTGGCACTTTGGATGTGGGACATACAGCGAGATGTTTGCTGCTTTTACATTTGGCTGTTGGGAGATTTACAGCACAAAGATATCTAGTTGATTTGAAGCAGTTCCGAGAAAGTCTAAGCATAATCCCCACTTTTCCCTCCTGGCACTTTCCATGTGGGAGATACCGCAAGACGTTTCTGTATATTGGGTACAGCGCTCTGCAGGGTGTTAGCAGAGACTTTCCCGGGACAGTGAAACCCTATGTCAGAGACACTGAGAAGAAGCCCCAACGTTCCTTCCAGGCACTTTCAGTGTGGGTGCCTTCTCCACGTGGTTCCTGGTTTCACTGCAGCTCTGAAGAGAATGTTAGCAAAGAGGTAACCGGGACAGTGGAAACAGTACTCAAAGACAGGGAGAGCAAGCTCTCTCTTGGCACTTTGGATGTGGGACATACAGCGAGATGTTTGCTGCTTTTACATTTGGCTGTTGGGAGATTTACAGCACAAAGATATCTAGTTGATTTGAAGCAGTTCCGAGAAAGTCTAAGCATAATCCCCACTTTTCCCTCCTGGCACTTTCCATGTGGGAGATACCGCAAGACGTTTCTGTGTATTGGGTACAGCGCTCTGCAGGGTGTTAGCAGAGACTTTCCCGGGACAGTGAAACCCTATGTCAGAGACACTGAGAAGAAGCCCCAACGTTCCTTCCAGGCACTTTCAGTGTGCGCGCCTTCTCCACGTGGTTCCTGGTTTCACTGCAGCTCTGAAGAGAATGTTAGCAAAGAGGTAACCGGGACAGTGCAAACAGTACTCAAAGACAGGGAGAGCAAGCTCTCTCTTGGCACTTTGGATGTGGGACATACAGCGAGATGTTTGCTGCTTTTACATTTGGCTGTTGGGAGATTTACAGCACAAAGATATCTAGTTGATTTGAAGCAGTTCCGAGAAAGTCTAAGCATAATCCCCACTTTTCCCTCCTGGCACTTTCCATGTGGGAGATACCGCAAGACGTTTCTGTGTATTGGGTACAGCGCTCTGCAGGGTGTTAGCAGAGACTTTCCTGGGACAGTGAAACCCTATGTCAGAGACACTGAGAAGAAGCCCCAACGTTCCTTCCAGGCACTTTCAGTGTGCGCGCCTTCTCCACGTGGTTCCTGGTTTCACTGCAGCTCTGAAGAGAATGTTATCAAAGAGGTAACCGGGACAGTGGAAACAGTACTCAAAGACAGGGAGAGCAAGCTCTCTCTTGGCACTTTGGATGTGGGACATACAGCGAGATGTTTGCTGCTTTTACATTTGGCTGTTGGGAGATTTACAGCACAAAGATATCTAGTTGATTTGAAGCAGTTCCGAGAAAGTCTAAGCATAATCCCCACTTTTCCCTCCTGGCACTTTCCATGTGGGAGATACTGCAAGACGTTTCTGTGTATTGGGTACAGCGCTCTGCAGGGTGTTAGCAGAGACTTTCCCGGGACAGTGAAACCCTATGTCAGAGACACTGAGAAGAAGCCCCAACGTTCCTTCCAGGCACTTTCAGTGTGGGTGCCTTCTCCACGTGGTTCCTGGTTTCACAGCAGCTCTGAAGAGAATGTTAGCAAAGAGGTAACCGGGACAGTGGAAACAGTACTCAAAGACAGGGAGAGCAAGCTCTCTCTTGGCACTTTGGATGTGGGACATACAGCGAGATGTTTGCTGCTTTTACATTTGGCTGTTGGGAGATTTACAGCACAAAGATATCTAGTTGATTTGAAGCAGTTCCGAGAAAGTCTAAGCATAATCCCCACTTTTCCCTCCTGGCACTTTCCATGTGGGAGATACCGCAAGACGTTTCTGTGTATTGGGTACAGCGCTCTGCAGGGTGTTAGCAGAGACTTTCCCGGGACAGTGAAACCCTATGTCAGAGACATTGAGAAGAAGCCCCAACGTTCCTTCCAGGCACTTTCAGTGTGCGCGCCTTCTCCACGTGGTTCCTGGTTTCACTGCAGCTCTGAAGAGAATGTTAGCAAAGAGGTAACCGGGACAGTGCAAACAGTACTCAAAGACAGGGAGAGCAAGCTCTCTCTTGGCACTTTGGATGTGGGACATACAGCGAGATGTTTGCTGCTTTTACATTTGGCTGTTGGGAGATTTACAGCACAAAGATATCTAGTTGATTTGAAGCAGTTCCGAGAAAGTCTAAGCATAATCCCCACTTTTCCCTCCTGGCACTTTCCATGTGGGAGATACCGCAAGACGTTTCTGTATATTGGGTACAGCGCTCTGCAGGGTGTTAGCAGAGACTTTCCCGGGACAGTGAAACCCTATGTCAGAGACACTGAGAAGAAGCCCCAACGTTCCTTCCAGGCACTTTCAGTGTGGGTGCCTTCTCCACGTGGTTCCTGGTTTCACAGCAGCTCTGAAGAGAATGTTAGCAAAGAGTTAACCGGGAAAGTGCAAACAGTACTCAAAGAGAGGGAGAGCAAGCTCTCTCTTGGCAATTTGGATGTGGGACATACAGCGAGATGTTTGCTGCTTTTACATTTGGCTGTTGGGAGATTTACAGCACAAAGATATCTAGTTGATTTGAAGCAGTTCCGAGAAAGTCTAAGCATAATCCCCACTTTTCCCTCATGGCACTTTCCATGTGGGAGATACCGCAAGACGTTTCTGTGTATTGGGTACAGCGCTCTGCAGGGTGTTAGCAGAGACTTTCCCGGGACAGTGAAACCCTATGTCAGAGACACTGAGAAGAAGCCCCAACGTTCCTTCCCGGCACTTTCAGTGTGGGTGCCTTCTCCACGTGGTTCCTGGTTTCACTGCAGCTCTGAAGAGAATGTTAGCAAAGAGGTAACCGGGACAGTGCAAACAGTACTCAAAGACAGGGAGAGCAAGCTCTCTCTTGGCAATTTGGATGTGGGACATACAGCGAGATGTTTGCTGCTTTTACATTTGGCTGTTGGGAGATTTACAGCACAAAGATATCTAGTTGATTTGAAGCAGTTCCGAGAAAGTCTAAGCATAATCCCCACTTTTCCCTCATGGCACTTTCCATGTGGGAGATACCGCAAGACGTTTCTGTGTATTGGGTACAGCGCTCTGCAGGGTGTTAGCAGAGACTTTCCCGGGACAGTGAAACCCTATGTCAGAGACACTGAGAAGAAGCCCCAACGTTCCTTCCCGGCACTTTCAGTGTGGGTGCCTTCTCCACGTGGTTCCTGGTTTCACTGCAGCTCTGAAGAGAATGTTAGCAAAGAGGTAACCGGGACAGTGCAAACAGTACTCAAAGACAGGGAGAGCAAGCTCTCTCTTGGCACTTTGGATGTGGGACATACAGCGAGATGTTTGCTGCTTTTACATTTGGCTGTTGGGAGATTTACAGCACAAAGATATCTAGTTGATTTGAAGCAGTTCCGAGAAAGTCTAAGCATAATCCCCACTTTTCCCTCTTGGCACTTTCCATGTGGGAGATACCGCAAGACGTTTCTGTGTATTGGGTACAGCGCTCTGCAGGGTGTTAGCAGAGACTTTCCCGGGACAGTGAAACCCTATGTCAGAGACACTGAGAAGAAGCCCCAACTTTCCTTCCAGGCACTTTCAGTGTGCGTGCCTTCTCCACGTGGTTCCTGGTTTCACAGCAGCTCTGAAGAGAATGTTAGCAAAGAGGTAACCGGGACAGTGCAAACAGTACTCAAAGACAGGGAGAGCAAGCTCTCTCTTGGCACTTTGGATGTGGGACATACAGCGAGATGTTTGCTGCTTTTACATTTGGCTGTTGGGAGATTTACAGCACAAAGATATCTAGTTGATTTGAAGCAGTTCCGAGAAAGTCTAAGCATAATCCCCACTTTTCCCTCCTGGCACTTTCCATGTGGGAGATACCGCAAGACGTTTCTGTGTATTGGGTACAGCGCTCTGCAGGGTGTTAGCAGAGACTTTCCCGGGACAGTGAAACCCTATGTCAGAGACACTGAGAAGAAGCCCCAACGTTCCTTCCAGGCACTTTCAGTGTGCGTGCCTTCTCCACGTGGTTCCTGGTTTCACTGCAGCTCTGAAGAGAATGTTAGCAAAGAGGTAACCGGGACAGTGCAAACAGTACTCAAAGACAGGGAGAGCAAGCTCTCTCTTGGCACTTTGGATGTGGGACATACAGCGAGATGTTTGCTGCTTTTACATTTGGCTGTTGGGAGATTTACAGCACAAAGATATCTAGTTGATTTGAAGCAGTTCCGAGAAAGTCTAAGCATAATCCCCACTTTTCCCTCCTGGCACTTTCCATGTGGGAGATACCGCAAGACGTTTCTGTGTATTGGGTACAGCGCTCTGCAGGGTGTTAGCAGAGACTTTCCCGGGACAGTGAAACCCTATGTCAGAGACACTGAGAAGAAGCCCCAACGTTCCTTCCAGGCACTTTCAGTGTGCGCGCCTTCTCCACGTGGTTCCTGGTTTCACTGCAGCTCTGAAGAGAATGTTAGCAAAGAGGTAACCGGGACAGTGCAAACAGTACTCAAAGACAGGGAGAGCAAGCTCTCTCTTGGCACTTTGGATGTGGGACATACAGCGAGATGTTTGCTGCTTTTACATTTGGCTGTTGGGAGATTTACAGCACAAAGATATCTAGTTGATTTGAAGCAGTTCCGAGAAAGTCTAAGCATAATCCCCACTTTTCCCTCCTGGCACTTTCCATGTGGGAGATACCGCAAGACGTTTCTGTGTATTGGGTACAGCGCTCTGCAGGGTGTTAGCAGAGACTTTCCTGGGACAGTGAAACCCTATGTCAGAGACACTGAGAAGAAGCCCCAACGTTCCTTCCAGGCACTTTCAGTGTGCGCGCCTTCTCCACGTGGTTCCTGGTTTCACTGCAGCTCTGAAGAGAATGTTATCAAAGAGGTAACCGGGACAGTGGAAACAGTACTCAAAGACAGGGAGAGCAAGCTCTCTCTTGGCACTTTGGATGTGGGACATACAGCGAGATGTTTGCTGCTTTTACATTTGGCTGTTGGGAGATTTACAGCACAAAGATATCTAGTTGATTTGAAGCAGTTCCGAGAAAGTCTAAGCATAATCCCCACTTTTCCCTCCTGGCACTTTCCATGTGGGAGATACTGCAAGACGTTTCTGTGTATTGGGTACAGCGCTCTGCAGGGTGTTAGCAGAGACTTTCCCGGGACAGTGAAACCCTATGTCAGAGACACTGAGAAGAAGCCCCAACGTTCCTTCCAGGCACTTTCAGTGTGGGTGCCTTCTCCACGTGGTTCCTGGTTTCACAGCAGCTCTGAAGAGAATGTTAGCAAAGAGGTAACCGGGACAGTGGAAACAGTACTCAAAGACAGGGAGAGCAAGCTCTCTCTTGGCACTTTGGATGTGGGACATACAGCGAGATGTTTGCTGCTTTTACATTTGGCTGTTGGGAGATTTACAGCACAAAGATATCTAGTTGATTTGAAGCAGTTCCGAGAAAGTCTAAGCATAATCCCCACTTTTCCCTCCTGGCACTTTCCATGTGGGAGATACCGCAAGACGTTTCTGTGTATTGGGTACAGCGCTCTGCAGGGTGTTAGCAGAGACTTTCCCGGGACAGTGAAACCCTATGTCAGAGACATTGAGAAGAAGCCCCAACGTTCCTTCCAGGCACTTTCAGTGTGCGCGCCTTCTCCACGTGGTTCCTGGTTTCACTGCAGCTCTGAAGAGAATGTTAGCAAAGAGGTAACCGGGACAGTGCAAACAGTACTCAAAGACAGGGAGAGCAAGCTCTCTCTTGGCACTTTGGATGTGGGACATACAGCGAGATGTTTGCTGCTTTTACATTTGGCTGTTGGGAGATTTACAGCACAAAGATATCTAGTTGATTTGAAGCAGTTCCGAGAAAGTCTAAGCATAATCCCCACTTTTCCCTCCTGGCACTTTCCATGTGGGAGATACCGCAAGACGTTTCTGTGTATTGGGTACAGCGCTCTGCAGGGTGTTAGCAGAGACTTTCCCGGGACAGTGAAACCCTATGTCAGAGACACTGAGAAGAAGCCCCAACGTTCCTTCCAGGCACTTTCAGTGTGGGTGCCTTCTCCACGTGGTTCCTGGTTTCACTGCAGCTCTGAAGAGAATGTTAGCAAAGAGGTAACTGGGACAGTGGAAACAGTACTCAAAGACAGGGAGAGCAAGCTCTCTCTTGGCACTTTGGATGTGGGACATACAGCGAGATGTTTGCTGCTTTTACATTTGGCTGTTGGGAGATTTACAGCACAAAGATATCTAGTTGATTTGAAGCAGTTCCGAGAAAGTCTAAGCATAATCCCCACTTTTCCCTCCTGGCACTTTCCATGTGGGAGATACCGCAAGACGTTTCTGTGTATTGGGTACAGCGCTCTGCAGGGTGTTAGCAGAGACTTTCCCGGGACAGTGAAACCCTATGTCAGAGACACTGAGAAGAAGCCCCAACGTTCCTTCCAGGCACTTTCAGTGTGCGCGCCTTCTCCACGTGGTTCCTGGTTTCACTGCAGCTCTGAAGAGAATGTTAGCAAAGAGGTAACCGGGACAGTGCAAACAGTACTCAAAGACTTTTCCATAATCCCCATGGAAATCCCACATGGAAAGTGCCAGGAGGGAAAAGTGGGGATTATGCTTAGACTTTCTCGGAACTGCTTCAAATCAACTAGATATCTTTGTGCTGTAAATCTCCCAACAGCCAAATGTAAAAGCAGCAAACATCTCGCTGTATGTCCCACATCCAAATTGCCAAGAGAGAGCTTGCTCTCCCTTTCTTTGAGTACTGTTTGCACTGTCCCGGTTACCTCTTTGCTAACATTCTCTTCAGAGCTGCAGTGAAACCAGGAACCACGTGGAGAAGGCGCGCACACTGAAAGTGCCTGGAAGGAACGTTGGGGCTTCTTCTCAGTGTCTCTGACATAGGGTTTCACTGTCCCGGGAAAGTATCTGCTAACACCCTGCAGAGCGCTGTACCCAATACACAGAAACGTCTTGCGGTATCTCCCACATGGAAAGTGCCAGGAGGGAAAAGTGGGGATTATGCTTAGACTTTCTCGGAACTGCTTCAAATCAACTAGATATCTTTGTGCTGTAAATCTCCCAACAGCCAAATGTAAAAGCAGCAAACATCTCGCTGTATGTCCCACATCCAAAGTGCCAAGAGAGAGCTTGCTCTCCCTGTCTTTGAGTACTGTTTGCACTGTCCCGGTTACCTCTTTGCTAACATTCTCTTCAGAGCTGCAGTGAAACCAGGAACCACGTGGAGAAGGCACCCACACTGAAAGTGCCTGGAAGGAACGTTGGGGCTTCTTCTCAGTGTCTCTGACATAGGGTTTCACTGTCCCGGGAAAGTCTCTGCTAACACCCTGCAGAGCGCTGTACCGAATACACAGAAACGTCTTGCGGTATCTCCCACATGGAAAGTGCCATGAGGGAAAAGTGGGGATTATGCTTAGACTTTCTCGGAACTGCTTCAAATCAACTAGATATCTTTGTGCTGTAAATCTCCCAACAGCCAAATGTAAAAGCAGCAAACATCTCGCTGTATGTCCCACATCCAAAGTGCCAAGAGAGAGCTTGCTCTCCCTGTCTTTGAGTACTGTTTGCACTGTCCCGGTTACCTCTTTGCTAACATTCTCTTCAGAGCTGCAGTGAAACCAGGAACCACGTGGAGAAGGCACCCACACTGAAAGTGCCTGGAAGGAACGTTGGGGCTTCTTCTCAGTGTCTCTGACATAGGGTTTCACTGTCCCGGGAAAGTCTCTGCTAACACCCTGCAGAGCGCTGTACCCAATATACAGAAACGTCTTGCGGTATCTCCCACATGGAAAGTGCCAGGAGGGAAAAGTGGGGATTATGCTTAGACTTTCTCGGAACTGCTTCAAATCAACTAGATATCTTTGTGCTGTAAATCTCCCAACAGCCAAATGTAAAAGCAGCAAACATCTCGCTGTATGTCCCACATCCAAAGTGCCAAGAGAGAGCTTGCTCTCCCTGTCTTTGAGTACTGTTTGCACTGTCCCGGTTACCTCTTTGCTAACATTCTCTTCAGAGCTGCAGTGAAACCAGGAACCACGTGGAGAAGGCGCGCACACTGAAAGTGCCTGGAAGGAACGTTGGGGCTTCTTCTCAGTGTCTCTGACATAGGGTTTCACTGTCCCGGGAAAGTCTCTGCTAACACCCTGCAGAGCGCTGTACCCAATACACAGAAACGTCTTGCGGTATCTCCCACATGGAAAGTGCCAGGAGGGAAAAGTGGGGATTATGCTTAGACTTTCTCGGAACTGCTTCAAATCAACTAGATATGTTTGTGCTGTAAATCTCCCAACAGCCAAATGTAAAAGCAGCAAACATCTCGCTGTATGTCCCACATCCAAAGTGCCAAGAGAGAGCTTGCTCTCCCTGTCTTTGAGTACTGTTTGCACTGTCCCGGTTACCTCTTTGCTAACATTCTCTTCAGAGCTGCTGTGAAACCAGGAACCACGTGGAGAAGGCACCCACACTGAAAATGACTAGAAGGAATATTGGGGCTTCTTTTCATTGTCTCTGACATAGGGTTTCACTGTCCCGGGAAAGTCTCTGCTAACACCCTGCAGAGCGCTGTACCCAATACACAGAAACGTCTTGTGGTATCTCCCACATGGAAAGTGCCAGGAGGGAAAAGTGGGGATTATGCTTAGACTTTCTCGGAACTGCTTCAAATCAACTAGATATCTTTGTGCTGTAAATCTCCCAACAGCCAAATGTAAAAGCAGCAAACATCTCGCTGTATGTCCCACATCCAAAGTGCCAAGAGAGAGCTTGCTCTCCCTGTCTTTGAGTACTGTTTGCACTGTCCCGGTTACCTCTTTGCTAACATTCTCTTCAGAGCTGCAGTGAAACCAGGAACCACGTGGAGAAGGCACCCACACTGAAAGTGCCTGGAAGGAACGTTGGGGCTTCTTCTCAGTGTCTCTGACATAGGGTTTCACTGTCCCGGGAAAGTCTCTGCTAACACCCTGCAGAGCACTGTACCCAATATACAGAAACGTCTTGCGGTATCTCCCACATGGAAAGTGCCAGGAGGGAAAAGTGGGGATTATGCTTAGACTTTCTCGGAACTGCTTCAAATCAACTAGATATCTTTGTGCTGTAAATCTCCCAACAGCCAAATGTAAAAGCAGCAAACATCTCGCTGTATGTCCCACATCCAAAGTGCCAAGAGAGAGCTTGCTCTCCCTGTCTTTGAGTACTGTTTGCACTGTCCCGGTTACCTCTTTGCTAACATTCTCTTCAGAGCTGCAGTGAAACCAGGAACCACGTGGAGAAGGCACGCACACTGAAAGTGCCTGGAAGGAACGTTGGGGCTTCTTCTCAGTGTCTCTGACATAGGGTTTCACTGTCCCGGGAAAGTCTCTGCTAACACCCTGCAGAGCGCTGTACCCAATACACAGAAACGTCTTGCGGTATCTCCCACATGGAAAGTGCCAGGAGGGAGTAGTAGGGATTATGTTTAGACTTTCTCGGAACTGCTTCAAATCAACTAGATATCTTTGTGCTGTAAATCTCCCAACAGCCAAATGTAAAAGCAGCAAACATCTCGCTGTATGTCCCACATCCAAAGTGCCAAGAGAGAGCTTGCTCTCCCTCTCTTTGAGTACTGTTTGCACTGTCCCGGTTACCTCTTTGCTAACATTCTCTTCAGAGCTGCAGTGAAACCAGGAACCACGTGGAGAAGGCGCGCACACTGAAAGTGCCTGGAAGGAACGTTGGGGCTTCTTCTCAGTGTCTCTGACATAGGGTTTCACTGTCCCGGGAAAGTCTCTGCTAACACCCTGCAGAGCGCTGTACCCAATACACAGAAACGTCTTGCGGTATCTCCCACATGGAAAGTGCCAGGAGGGAAAAGTGGGGATTATGCTTAGACTTTCTCGGAACTGCTTCAAATCAACTAGATATCTTTGTGCTGTAAATCTCCCAACAGCCAAATGTAAAAGCAGCAAACATCTCGCTGTATGTCCCACATCCAAAGTGCCAAGAGAGAGCTTGCTCTCCCTGTCTTTGAGTACTGTTTGCACTGTCCCGGATACCTCTTTGCTAACATTCTCTTCAGAGCTGCAGTGAAACCAGGAACCACGTGGAGAAGGCACCCACACTGAAAGTGCCTGGAAGGAACGTTGGGGCTTCTTCTCAGTGTCTCTGACATAGGGTTTCACTGTCCCGGGAAAGTCTCTGCTAACACCCTGCAGAGCGCTGTACCCAATACACAGAAACGTCTTGCGGTATCTCCCACATGGAAAGTGCCAGGAGGGAAAAGTGGGGATTATGCTTAGACTTTCTCGGAACTGCTTCAAATCAACTAGATATCTTTGTGCTGTAAATCTCCCAACAGCCAAATGTAAAAGCAGCAAACATCTCGCTGTATGTCCCACATCCAAAGTGCCAAGAGAGAGCTTGCTCTCCCTGTCTTTGAGTACTGTTTGCACTGTCCCGGTTACCTCTTTGCTAACATTCTCTTCAGAGCTGCTGTGAAACCAGGAACCACGTGGAGAAGGCACCCACACTGAAAATGACTAGAAGGAACGTTGGGGCTTCTTCTCAGTGTCTCTGACATAGGGTTTCACTGTCCCGGGAAAATCTCTGCTAACACCCTGCAGAGCGCTGTACCCAATATACAGAAACGTCTTGCGGTATCTCCCACATGGAAAGTGCCAGGAGGGAAAAGTGGGGATTATGCTTAGACTTTCTCGGAACTGCTTCAAATCAACTAGATATCTTTGTGCTGTAAATCTCCCAACAGCCAAATGTAAAAGCAGCAAACATCTCGCTGTATGTCCCACATCCAAAGTGCCAAGAGAGAGCTTGCTCTCCCTGTCTTTGAGTACTGTTTGCACTGTCCCGGTTACCTCTTTGCTAACATTCTCTTCAGAGCTGCAGTGAAACCAGGAACCACGTGGAGAAGGCACGCACACTGAAAGTGCCTGGAAGGAACGTTGGGGCTTCTTCTCAGTGTCTCTGACATAGGGTTTCACTGTCCCGGGAAAGTCTCTGCTAACACCCTGCAGAGCGCTGTACCCAATACACAGAAACGTCTTGCGGTATCTCCCACATGGAAAGTGCCAGGAGGGAGTAGTAGGGATTATGTTTAGACTTTCTCGGAACTGCTTCAAATCAACTAGATATCTTTGTGCTGTAAATCTCCCAACAGCCAAATGTAAAAGCAGCAAACATCTCGCTGTATGTCCCACATCCAAAGTGCCAAGAGAGAGCTTGCTCTCCCTGTCTTTGAGTACTGTTTGCACTGTCCCGGTTACCTCTTTGCTAACATTCTCTTCAGAGCTGCAGTGAAACCAGGAACCACGTGGAGAAGGCGCGCACACTGAAAGTGCCTGGAAGGAACGTTGGGGCTTCTTCTCAGTGTCTCTGACATAGGGTTTCACTGTCCCGGGAAAGTCTCTGCTAACACCCTGCAGAGCGCTGTACCCAATACACAGAAACGTCTTGCGGTATCTCCCACATGGAAAGTGCCAGGAGGGAAAAGTGGGGATTATGCTTAGACTTTCTCGGAACTGCTTCAAATCAACTAGATATCTTTGTGCTGTAAATCTCCCAACAGCCAAATGTAAAAGCAGCAAACATCTCGCTGTATGTCCCACATCCAAAGTGCCAAGAGAGAGCTTGCTCTCCCTGTCTTTGAGTACTGTTTGCACTGTCCCGGATACCTCTTTGCTAACATTCTCTTCAGAGCTGCAGTGAAACCAGGAACCACGTGGAGAAGGCACCCACACTGAAAGTGCCTGGAAGGAACGTTGGGGCTTCTTCTCAGTGTCTCTGACATAGGGTTTCACTGTCCCGGGAAAGTCTCTGCTAACACCCTGCAGAGCGCTGTACCCAATACACAGAAACGTCTTGCGGTATCTCCCACATGGAAAGTGCCAGGAGGGAAAAGTGGGGATTATGCTTAGACTTTCTCGGAACTGCTTCAAATCAACTAGATATCTTTGTGCTGTAAATCTCCCAACAGCCAAATGTAAAAGCAGCAAACATCTCGCTGTATGTCCCACATCCAAAGTGCCAAGAGAGAGCTTGCTCTCCCTGTCTTTGAGTACTGTTTGCACTGTCCCGGTTACCTCTTTGCTAACATTCTCTTCAGAGCTGCTGTGAAACCAGGAACCACGTGGAGAAGGCACCCACACTGAAAATGACTAGAAGGAACGTTGGGGCTTCTTCTCAGTGTCTCTGACATAGGGTTTCACTGTCCCGGGAAAATCTCTGCTAACACCCTGCAGAGCGCTGTACCCAATACACAGAAACGTCTTGCGGTATCTCCCACATGGAAAGTGCCAGGAGGGAAAAGTGGGGATTATGCTTAGACTTTCTCGGAACTGCTTCAAATCAACTAGATATCTTTGTGCTGTAAATCTCCCAACAGCCAAATGTAAAAGCAGCAAACATCTCGCTGTATGTCCCACATCCAAAGTGCCAAGAGAGAGCTTGCTCTCCCTGTCTTTGAGTACTGTTTGCACTGTCCCGGTTACCTCTTTGCTAACATTCTCTTCAGAGCTGTAGTGAAACCAGGAACCACGTGGAGAAGGCACCCACACTGAAAATGACTAGAAGGAACATTGGGGCTTCTTTTCATTGTCTCTGACATAGGGTTTCACTGTCCCGGGAAAATCTCTGCTAACACCCTGCAGAGCGCTGTACCCAATACACAGAAACGTCTTGCGGTATCTCCCACATGGGAAGTGCCAGGAGGGAAAAGTGGGGATTATGCTTAGACTTTCTCGGAACTGCTTCAAATCAACTAGATATGTTTGTGCTGTAAATCTCCCAACAGCCAAATGTAAAAGCAGCAAACATCTCGCTGTATGTCCCACATCCAAAGTGCCAAGAGAGAGCTTGCTCTCCCTGTCTTTGAGTACTGTTTGCACTGTCCCGGTTACCTCTTTGCTAACATTCTCTTCAGAGCTGCTGTGAAACCAGGAACCACGTGGAGAAGGCACCCACACTGAAAATGACTAGAAGGAACATTGGGGCTTCTTTTCATTGTCTCTGACATAGGGTTTCACTGTCCCGGGAAAGTCTCTGCTAACACCCTGCAGAGCGCTGTACCCAATACACAGAAACGTCTTGCGGTATCTCCCACATGGAAAGTGCCAGGAGGGAAAAGTGGGGATTATGCTTAGACTTTCTCGGAACTGCTTCAAATCAACTAGATATCTTTGTGCTGTAAATCTCCCAACAGCCAAATATAAAAGCAGCAAACATCTCGCTGTATGTTCCACATCCAAAGTGCCAAGAGAGAGCTTGCTCTCCCTGTCTTTGAGTACTGTTTGCACTGTCCCGGTTACCTCTTTGCTAACATTCTCTTCAGAGCTGCAGTGAAACCAGGAACCACGTGGAGAAGGCGCGCACACTGAAAGTGCCTGGAAGGAAAGTTGGGGCTTCTTCTCAGTGTCTCTGACATAGGGTTTCACTGTCCCGGGAAAGTATCTGCTAACACCCTGCAGAGCGCTGTACCCAATACACAGAAACGTCTTGCGGTATCTCCCACATGGAAAGTGCCAGGAGGGAGTAGTAGGGATTATGCTTAGACTTTCTCGGAACTGCTTCAAATCAACTAGATATCTTTGTGCTGTAAATCTCCCAACAGCCAAATGTAAAAGCAGCAAACATCTCGCTGTATGTCCCACATCCAAAGTGCCAAGAGAGAGCTTGCTCTCCCTGTCTTTGAGTACTGTTTGCACTGTCCCGGTTACCTCTTTGCTAACATTCTCTTCAGAGCTGCAGTGAAACCAGGAACCACGTGGAGAAGGCGCGCACACTGAAAGTGCCTGGAAGGAACGTTGGGGCTTCTTCTCAGTGTCTCTGACATAGGGTTTCACTGTCCCGGGAAAGTCTCTGCTAACACCCTGCAGAGCGCTGTACCCAATACACAGAAACGTCTTGCGGTATCTCCCACATGGAAAGTGCCAGGAGGGAAAAGTGGGGATTATGCTTAGACTTTCTCGGAACTGCTTCAAATCAACTAGATATGTTTGTGCTGTAAATCTCCCAACAGCCAAATGTAAAAGCAGCAAACATCTCGCTGTATGTCCCACATCCAAAGTGCCAAGAGAGAGCTTGCTCTCCCTGTCTTTGAGTACTGTTTGCACTGTCCCGGTTACCTCTTTGCTAACATTCTCTTCAGAGCTGCTGTGAAACCAGGAACCACGTGGAGAAGGCACCCACACTGAAAATGACTAGAAGGAACATTGGGGCTTCTTTTCATTGTCTCTGACATAGGGTTTCACTGTCCCGGGAAAGTCTCTGCTAACACCCTGCAGAGCGCTGTACCCAATACACAGAAACGTCTTGCGGTATCTCCCACATGGAAAGTGCCAGGAGGGAAAAGTGGGGATTATGCTTAGACTTTCTCGGAACTGCTTCAAATCAACTAGATATCTTTGTGCTGTAAATCTCCCAACAGCCAAATATAAAAGCAGCAAACATCTCGCTGTATGTTCCACATCCAAAGTGCCAAGAGAGAGCTTGCTCTCCCTGTCTTTGAGTACTGTTTGCACTGTCCCGGTTACCTCTTTGCTAACATTCTCTTCAGAGCTGCAGTGAAACCAGGAACCACGTGGAGAAGGCGCGCACACTGAAAGTGCCTGGAAGGAAAGTTGGGGCTTCTTCTCAGTGTCTCTGACATAGGGTTTCACTGTCCCGGGAAAGTATCTGCTAACACCCTGCAGAGCGCTGTACCCAATACACAGAAACGTCTTGCGGTATCTCCCACATGGAAAGTGCCAGGAGGGAGTAGTAGGGATTATGTTTAGACTTTCTCGGAACTGCTTCAAATCAACTAGATATCTTTGTGCTGTAAATCTCCCAACAGCCAAATGTAAAAGCAGCAAACATCTCGCTGTATGTCCCACATCCAAAGTGCCAAGAGAGAGCTTGCTCTCCCTGTCTTTGAGTACTGTTTGCACTGTCCCGGTTACCTCTTTGCTAACATTCTCTTCAGAGCTGCAGTGAAACCAGGAACCACGTGGAGAAGGCGCGCACACTGAAAGTGCCTGGAAGGAACGTTGGGGCTTCTTCTCAGTGTCTCTGACATAGGGTTTCACTGTCCCGGGAAAGTCTCTGCTAACACCCTGCAGAGCGCTGTACCCAATACACAGAAACGTCTTGCGGTATCTCCCACATGGAAAGTGCCAGGAGGGAGAAGTAGGGATTATGTTTAGACTTTCTCGGAACTGCTTCAAATCAACTAGATATCTTTGTGCTGTAAATCTCCCAACAGCCAAATGTAAAAGCAGCAAACATCTCGCTGTATGTCCCACATCCAAAGTGCCAAGAGAGAGCTTGCTCTCCCTGTCTTTGAGTACTGTTTGCACTGTCCCGGTTACCTCTTTGCTAACATTCTCTTCAGAGCTGCAGTGAAACCAGGAACCACGTGGAGAAGGCACCCAACTGAAAGTGCCTGGAAGGAACGTTGGGGCTTCTTCTCAGTGTCTCTGACATAGGGTTTCACTGTCCCGGGAAAGTCTCAGCTAACACCCTGCAGAGCGCTGTACCCAATATACAGAAACGTCTTGCGGTATCTCCCACATGGAAAGTGCCAGGAGGGAAAAGTGGGGATTATGCTTAGACTTTCTCGGAACTGCTTCAAATCAACTAGATATCTTTGTGCTGTAAATCTCCCAACAGCCAAATGTAAAAGCAGCAAACATCTCGCTGTATGTCCCACATCCAAAGTGCCAAGAGAGAGCTTGCTCTCCCTGTCTTTGAGTACTGTTTGCACTGTCCCGGTTACCTCTTTGCTAACATTCTCTTCAGAGCTGCAGTGAAACCAGGAACCACGTGGAGAAGGCACCCACACTGAAAGTGCCTGGAAGGAACGTTGGGGCTTCTTCTCAGTGTCTCTGACATAGGGTTTCACTGTCCCGGGAAAGTCTCTGCTAACACCCTGCAGAGCGCTGTACCCAATACACAGAAACGTCTTGCGGTATCTCCCACATGGAAAGTGCCAGGAGGGAAAAGTGGGGATTATGCTTAGACTTTCTCGGAACTGCTTCAAATCAACTAGATATCTTTGTGCTGTAAATCTCCCAACAGCCAAATGTAAAAGCAGCAAACATCTCGCTGTATGTCCCACATCCAAAGTGCCAAGAGAGAGCTTGCTCTCCCTGTCTTTGAGTACTGTTTGCACTGTCCCGGTTACCTCTTTGCTAACATTCTCTTCAGAGCTGCTGTGACACCAGGAACCACGTGGAGAAGGCACGCACACTGAAAGTGCCTGGAAGGAAAGTTGGGGCTTCTTCTCAATGTCTCTGACATAGGGTTTCACTGTCCCGGGAAAGTCTCTGCTAACACCCTGCAGAGCGCTGTACCCAATACACAGAAACGTCTTGTGGTATCTCCCACATGGAAAGTGCCAGGAGGGAAAAGTGGGGATTATGCTTAGACTTTCTCGGAACTGCTTCAAATCAACTAGATATCTTTGTGCTGTAAATCTCCCAACAGCCAAATGTAAAAGCAGCAAACATCTCGCTGTATGTCCCACATCCAAAGTGCCAAGAGAGAGCTTGCTCTCCCTGTCTTTGAGTACTGTTTGCACTGTCCCGGTTACCTCTTTGCTAACATTCTCTTCAGAGCTGCTGTGAAACCAGGAACCACGTGGAGAAGGCACCCACACTGAAAATGACTAGAAGGAACATTGGGGCTTCTTCTCAGTGTCTCTGACATAGGGTTTCACTGTCCCGGGAAAATCTCTGCTAACACCCTGCAGAGCGCTGTACCCAATATACAGAAACGTCTTGCGGTATCTCCCACATGGAAAGTGCCAGGAGGGAAAAGTGGGGATTATGCTTAGACTTTCTCGGAACTGCTTCAAATCAACTAGATATGTTTGTGCTGTAAATCTCCCAACAGCCAAATGTAAAAGCAGCAAACATCTCGCTGTATGTCCCACATCCAAAGTGCCAAGAGAGAGCTTGCTCTCCCTGTCTTTGAGTACTGTTTGCACTGTCCCGGTTACCTCTTTGCTAACATTCTCTTCAGAGCTGTAGTGAAACCAGGAACCACGTGGAGAAGGCACCCACACTGAAAATGACTAGAAGGAACATTGGGGCTTCTTTTCATTGTCTCTGACATAGGGTTTCACTGTCCCGGGAAAATCTCTGCTAACACCCTGCAGAGCGCTGTACCCAATACACAGAAACGTCTTGCGGTATCTCCCACATGGGAAGTGCCAGGAGGGAAAAGTGGGGATTATGCTTAGACTTTCTCGGAACTGCTTCAAATCAACTAGATATGTTTGTGCTGTAAATCTCCCAACAGCCAAATGTAAAAGCAGCAAACATCTCGCTGTATGTCCCACATCCAAAGTGCCAAGAGAGAGCTTGCTCTCCCTGTCTTTGAGTACTGTTTGCACTGTCCCGGTTACCTCTTTGCTAACATTCTCTTCAGAGCTGCTGTGAAACCAGGAACCACGTGGAGAAGGCACCCACACTGAAAATGACTAGAAGGAACATTGGGGCTTCTTTTCATTGTCTCTGACATAGGGTTTCACTGTCCCGGGAAAGTCTCTGCTAACACCCTGCAGAGCGCTGTACCCAATACACAGAAACGTCTTGCGGTATCTCCCACATGGAAAGTGCCAGGAGGGAAAAGTGGGGATTATGCTTAGACTTTCTCGGAACTGCTTCAAATCAACTAGATATCTTTGTGCTGTAAATCTCCCAACAGCCAAATATAAAAGCAGCAAACATCTCGCTGTATGTTCCACATCCAAAGTGCCAAGAGAGAGCTTGCTCTCCCTGTCTTTGAGTACTGTTTGCACTGTCCCGGTTACCTCTTTGCTAACATTCTCTTCAGAGCTGCAGTGAAACCAGGAACCACGTGGAGAAGGCGCGCACACTGAAAGTGCCTGGAAGGAAAGTTGGGGCTTCTTCTCAGTGTCTCTGACATAGGGTTTCACTGTCCCGGGAAAGTATCTGCTAACACCCTGCAGAGCGCTGTACCCAATACACAGAAACGTCTTGCGGTATCTCCCACATGGAAAGTGCCAGGAGGGAGTAGTAGGGATTATGTTTAGACTTTCTCGGAACTGCTTCAAATCAACTAGATATCTTTGTGCTGTAAATCTCCCAACAGCCAAATGTAAAAGCAGCAAACATCTCGCTGTATGTCCCACATCCAAAGTGCCAAGAGAGAGCTTGCTCTCCCTGTCTTTGAGTACTGTTTGCACTGTCCCGGTTACCTCTTTGCTAACATTCTCTTCAGAGCTGCAGTGAAACCAGGAACCACGTGGAGAAGGCGCGCACACTGAAAGTGCCTGGAAGGAACGTTGGGGCTTCTTCTCAGTGTCTCTGACATAGGGTTTCACTGTCCCGGGAAAGTCTCTGCTAACACCCTGCAGAGCGCTGTACCCAATACACAGAAACGTCTTGCGGTATCTCCCACATGGAAAGTGCCAGGAGGGAGAAGTAGGGATTATGTTTAGACTTTCTCGGAACTGCTTCAAATCAACTAGATATCTTTGTGCTGTAAATCTCCCAACAGCCAAATGTAAAAGCAGCAAACATCTCGCTGTATGTCCCACATCCAAAGTGCCAAGAGAGAGCTTGCTCTCCCTCTCTTTGAGTACTGTTTGCACTGTCCCGGTTACCTCTTTGCTAACATTCTCTTCAGAGCTGCAGTGAAACCAGGAACCACGTGGAGAAGGCACCCAACTGAAAGTGCCTGGAAGGAACGTTGGGGCTTCTTCTCAGTGTCTCTGACATAGGGTTTCACTGTCCCGGGAAAGTCTCAGCTAACACCCTGCAGAGCGCTGTACCCAATATACAGAAACGTCTTGCGGTATCTCCCACATGGAAAGTGCCAGGAGGGAAAAGTGGGGATTATGCTTAGACTTTCTCGGAACTGCTTCAAATCAACTAGATATCTTTGTGCTGTAAATCTCCCAACAGCCAAATGTAAAAGCAGCAAACATCTCGCTGTATGTCCCACATCCAAAGTGCCAAGAGAGAGCTTGCTCTCCCTGTCTTTGAGTACTGTTTGCACTGTCCCGGTTACCTCTTTGCTAACATTCTCTTCAGAGCTGCAGTGAAACCAGGAACCACGTGGAGAAGGCACGCACACTGAAAGTGCCTGGAAGGAAAGTTGGGGCTTCTTCTCAGTGTCTCTGACATAGGGTTTCACTGTCCCGGGAAAGTGTCTGCTAACACCCTGCAGAGCGCTGTACCCAATACACAGAAACGTCTTGCGGTATCTCCCACATGGAAAGTGCCAGGAGGGAAAAGTGGGGATTATGCTTAGACTTTCTCGGAACTGCTTCAAATCAACTAGATATCTTTGTGCTGTAAATCTCCCAACAGCCAAATGTAAAAGCAGCAAACATCTCGCTGTATGTCCCACATCCAAAGTGCCAAGAGAGAGCTTGCTCTCCCTGTCTTTGAGTACTGTTTGCACTGTCCCGGTTACCTCTTTGCTAACATTCTCTTCAGAGCTGCTGTGAAACCAGGAACCACGTGGAGAAGGCACCCACACTGAAAATGACTAGAAGGAACATTGGGGCTTCTTTTCATTGTCTCTGACATAGGGTTTCACTGTCCCGGGAAAGTCTCTGCTAACACCATGCAGAGCGCTGTACCCAATACACAGAAACGTCTTGCGGTATCTCCCACATGGAAAGTGCCAGGAGGGAAAAGTGGGGATTATGCTTAGACTTTCTCGGAACTGCTTCAAATCAACTAGATATCTTTGTGCTGTAAATCTCCCAACAGCCAAATGTAAAAGCAGCAAACATCTCGCTGTATGTTCCACATCCAAAGTGCCAAGAGAGAGCTTGCTCTCCCTGTCTTTGAGTACTGTTTGCACTGTCCCGGTTACCTCTTTGCTAACATTCTCTTCAGAGCTGCAGTGAAACCAGGAACCACGTGGAGAAGGCGCGCACACTGAAAGTGCCTGGAAGGAAAGTTGGGGCTTCTTCTCAGTGTCTCTGACATAGGGTTTCACTGTCCCGGGAAAGTATCTGCTAACACCCTGCAGAGCGCTGTACCCAATACACAGAAACGTCTTGCGGTATCTCCCACATGGAAAGTGCCAGGAGGGAGTAGTAGGGATTATGTTTAGACTTTCTCGGAACTGCTTCAAATCAACTAGATATCTTTGTGCTGTAAATCTCCCAACAGCCAAATGTAAAAGCAGCAAACATCTCGCTGTATGTCCCACATCCAAAGTGCCAAGAGAGAGCTTGCTCTCCCTGTCTTTGAGTACTGTTTGCACTGTCCCGGTTACCTCTTTGCTAACATTCTCTTCAGAGCTGCAGTGAAACCAGGAACCACGTGGAGAAGGCGCGCACACTGAAAGTGCCTGGAAGGAACGTTGGGGCTTCTTCTCAGTGTCTCTGACATAGGGTTTCACTGTCCCGGGAAAGTCTCTGCTAACACCCTGCAGAGCGCTGTACCCAATATACAGAAACGTCTTGCGGTATCTCCCACATGGAAAGTGCCAGGAGGGAAAAGTGGGGATTAGGCTTAGACTTTCTCGGAACTGCTTCAAATCAACTAGATATCTTTGTGCTGTAAATCTCCCAACAGCCAAATGTAAAAGCAGCAAACATCTCGCTGTATGTCCCACATCCAAAGTGCCAAGAGAGAGCTTGCTCTCCCTGTCTTTGAGTACTGTTTGCACTGTCCCGGTTACCTCTTTGCTAACATTCTCTTCAGAGCTGCAGTGAAACCAGGAACCACGTGGAGAAGGCGCGCACACTGAAAGTGCCTGGAAGGAACGTTGGGGCTTCTTCTCCGTGTCTCTGACATAGGGTTTCACTGTCCCGGGAAAGTCTCTGCTAACACCCTGCAGAGCGCTGTACCCAATACACAGAAACGTCTTGCGGTATCTCCCACATGGAAAGTGCCAGGACGGAAAAGTGGGGATAATGCTTAGACTTTCTCGGAACTGCTTCAAATCAACTAGATATCTTTGTGCTGTAAATCTCCCAACAGCCAAATGTAAAAGCAGCAAACATCTCGCTGTATGTCCCACATCCAAAGTGCCAAGAGAGAGCTTGCTCTCCCTGTCTTTGAGTACTGTTTGCACTGTCCCGGTTACCTCTTTGCTAACATTCTCTTCAGAGCTGCAGTGAAACCAGGAACCACGTGGAGAAGGCACCCACACTGAAAGTGCCTGGAAGGAACGTTGGGGCTTCTTCTCAGTGTCTCTGACATAGGGTTTCACTGTCCCGGGAAAGTCTCTGCTAACACCCTGCAGAGCGCTGTACCCAATATACAGAAACGTCTTGCGGTATCTCCCACATGGAAAGTGCCAGGAGGGAAAAGTGGGGATTATGCTTAGACTTTCTCGGAACTGCTTCAAATCAACTAGATATCTTTGTGCTGTAAATCTCCCAACAGCCAAATGTAAAAGCAGCAAACATCTCGCTGTATGTCCCACATCCAAAGTGCCAAGAGAGAGCTTGCTCTCCCTGTCTTTGAGTACTGTTTGCACTGTCCCGGTTACCTCTTTGCTAACATTCTCTTCAGAGCTGCTGTGAAACCAGGAACCACGTGGAGAAGGCACGCACACTGAAAGTGCCTGGAAGGAAAGTTGGGGCTTCTTCTCAGTGTCTCTGACATAGGGTTTCACTGTCCCGGGAAAGTGTCTGCTAACACCCTGCAGAGCGCTGTACCCAATACACAGAAACGTCTTGCGGTATCTCCCACATGGAAAGTGCCAGGAGGGAAAAGTGGGGATTATGCTTAGACTTTCTCGGAACTGCTTCAAATCAACTAGATATCTTTGTGCTGTAAATCTCCCAACAGCCAAATGTAAAAGCAGCAAACATCTCGCTGTATGTCCCACATCCAAAGTGCCAAGAGAGAGCTTGCTCTCCCTGTCTTTGAGTACTGTTTGCACTGTCCCGGTTACCTCTTTGCTAACATTCTCTTCAGAGCTGCAGTGAAATCAGGAACCACGTGGAGAAGGCACCCACACTGAAAGTGCCTGGAAGGAACGTTGGGGCTTCTTCTCAGTGTCTCTGACATAGGGTTTCACTGTCCCGGGAAAGTCTCTGCTAACACCCTGCAGAGCGCTGTACCCAATATACAGAAACGTCTTGCGGTATCTCCCACATGGGAAGTGCCAGGAGGGAAAAGTGGGGATTATGCTTAGACTTTCTCGGAACTGCTTCAAATCAACTAGATATCTTTGTGCTGTAAATCTCCCAACAGCCAAATGTAAAAGCAGCAAACATCTCGCTGTATGTCCCACATCCAAAGTGCCAAGAGAGAGCTTGCTCTCCCTGTCTTTGAGTACTGTTTGCACTGTCCCGGTTACCTCTTTGCTAACATTCTCTTCAGAGCTGCTGTGAAACCAGGAACCACGTGGAGAAGGCACGCACACTGAAAGTGCCTGGAAGGAAAGTTGGGGCTTCTTCTCAGTGTCTCTGACATAGGGTTTCACTGTCCCGGGAAAGTGTCTGCTAACACCCTGCAGAGCGCTGTACCCAATACACAGAAACGTCTTGCGGTATCTCCCACATGGAAAGTGCCAGGAGGGAAAAGTGGGGATTATGCTTAGACTTTCTCGGAACTGCTTCAAATCAACTAGATATCTTTGTGCTGTAAATCTCCCAACAGCCAAATGTAAAAGCAGCAAACATCTCGCTGTATGTCCCACATCCAAAGTGCCAAGAGAGAGCTTGCTCTCCCTGTCTTTGAGTACTGTTTGCACTGTCCCGGTTACCTCTTTGCTAACATTCTCTTCAGAGCTGCAGTGAAACCAGGAACCACGTGGAGAAGGCACCCACACTGAAAGTGCCTGGAAGGAACGTTGGGGCTTCTTCTCAGTGTCTCTGACATAGGGTTTCACTGTCCCGGGAAAGTGTCTGCTAACACCCTGCAGAGCGCTGTACCCAATATACAGAAACGTCTTGCGGTATCTCCCACATGGAAAGTGCCAGGAGGGAAAAGTGGGGATTATGCTTAGACTTTCTCGGAACTGCTTCAAATCAACTAGATATCTTTGTGCTGTAAATCTCCCAACAGCCAAATGTAAAAGCAGCAAACATCTCGCTGTATGTCCCACATCCAAAGTGCCAAGAGAGAGCTTGCTCTCCCTGTCTTTGAGTACTGTTTGCACTGTCCCGGTTACCTCTTTGCTAACATTCTCTTCAGAGCTGCAGTGAAACCAGGAACCACGTGGAGAAGGCACCCACACTGAAAATGACTAGAAGGAACATTGGGGCTTCTTTTCATTGTCTCTGACATAGGGTTTCACTGTCCCGGGAAAATCTCTGCTAACACCCTGCAGAGCGCTGTACCCAATACACAGAAACGTCTTGCGGTATCTCCCACATGGGAAGTGCCAGGAGGGAAAAGTGGGGATTATGCTTAGACTTTCTCGGAACTGCTTCAAATCAACTAGATATCTTTGTGCTGTAAATCTCCCAACAGCCAAATGTAAAAGCAGCAAACATCTCGCTGTATGTCCCACATCCAAAGTGCCAAGAGAGAGCTTGCTCTCCCTGTCTTTGAGTACTGTTTGCACTGTCCCGGTTACCTCTTTGCTAACATTCTCTTCAGAGCTGCTGTGAAACCAGGAACCACGTGGAGAAGGCACCCACACTGAAAGTGCCTGGAAGGAACATTGGGGCTTCTTTTCATTGTCTCTGACATAGGGTTTCACTGTCCCGGGAAAATCTCTGCTAACACCCTGCAGAGCGCTGTACCCAATACACAGAAACGTCTTGCGGTATCTCCCACATGGAAAGTGCCAGGAGGGAAAAGTGGGGATTATGCTTAGACTTTCTCGGAACTGCTTCAAATCAACTAGATATCTTTGTGCTGTAAATCTCCCAACAGCCAAATGTAAAAGCAGCAAACATCTCGCTGTATGTCCCACATCCAAAGTGCCAAGAGAGAGCTTGCTCTCCCTGTCTTTGAGTACTGTTTGCACTGTCCCGGTTACCTCTTTGCTAACATTCTCTTCAGAGCTGCAGTGAAACCAGGAACCACGTGGAGAAGGCACCCACACTGAAAGTGCCTGGAAGGAACGTTGGGGCTTCTTCTCAGTGTCTCTGACATAGGGTTTCACAGTCCCGGGAAAGTATCTGCTAACACCCTGCAGAGCGCTGTACCCAATACACAGAAACGTCTTGCGGTATCTCCCACATGGAAAGTGCCAGGAGGGAAAAGTGGGGATAATGCTTAGACTTTCTCGGAACTGCTTCAAATCAACTAGATATCTTTGTGCTGTAAATCTCCCAACAGCCAAATGTAAAAGCAGCAAACATCTCGCTGTATGTCCCACATCCAAAGTGCCAAGAGAGAGCTTGCTCTCCCTGTCTTTGAGTACTGTTTGCACTGTCCCGGTTACCTCTTTGCTAATATTCTCTTCAGAGCTGCTGTGAAACCAGGAACCACGTGGAGAAGGCGCGCACACTGAAAGTGCCTTGAAGGAAAGTTGGGGCTTCTTCTCAGTGTCTCTGACATAGGGTTTCACTGTCCCGGGAAAGTCTCTGCTAACACCCTGCAGAGCGCTGTACCCAATATACAGAAACGTCTTGCGGTATCTCCCACATGGAAAGTGCCAGGAGGGAAAAGTGGGGATTATGCTTAGACTTTCTCGGAACTGCTTCAAATCAACTAGATATCTTTGTGCTGTAAATCTCCCAACAGCCAAATGTAAAAGCAGCAAACATCTCGCTGTATGTCCCACATCCAAAGTGCCAAGAGAGAGCTTGCTCTCCCTGTCTTTGAGTACTGTTTGCACTGTCCCGGTTACCTCTTTGCTAACATTCTCTTCAGAGCTGCAGTGAAACCAGGAACCACGTGGAGAAGGCGCGCACACTGAAAGTGCCTGGAAGGAACGTTGGGGCTTCTTCTCAGTGTCTCTGACATAGGGTTTCACTGTCCCGGGAAAGTCTCTGCTAACACCCTGCAGAGCGCTGTACCCAATATACAGAAACGTCTTGCGGTATCTCCCACATGGGAAGTGCCAGGAGGGAAAAGTGGGGATTATGCTTAGACTTTCTCGGAACTGCTTCAAATCAACTAGATATCTTTGTGCTGTAAATCTCCCAACAGCCAAATGTAAAAGCAGCAAACATCTCGCTGTATGTCCCACATCCAAAGTGCCAAGAGAGAGCTTGCTCTCCCTGTCTTTGAGTACTGTTTGCACTGTCCCGGTTACCTCTTTGCTAACATTCTCTTCAGAGCTGCTGTGAAACCAGGAACCACGTGGAGAAGGCACGCACACTGAAAGTGCCTGGAAGGAAAGTTGGGGCTTCTTCTCAGTGTCTCTGACATAGGGTTTCACTGTCCCGGGAAAGTGTCTGCTAACACCCTGCAGAGCGCTGTACCCAATACACAGAAACGTCTTGCGGTATCTCCCACATGGAAAGTGCCAGGAGGGAAAAGTGGGGATTATGCTTAGACTTTCTCGGAACTGCTTCAAATCAACTAGATATCTTTGTGCTGTAAATCTCCCAACAGCCAAATGTAAAAGCAGCAAACATCTCGCTGTATGTCCCACATCCAAAGTGCCAAGAGAGAGCTTGCTCTCCCTGTCTTTGAGTACTGTTTGCACTGTCCCGGTTACCTCTTTGCTAACATTCTCTTCAGAGCTGCAGTGAAACCAGGAACCACGTGGAGAAGGCACCCACACTGAAAGTGCCTGGAAGGAACGTTGGGGCTTCTTCTCAGTGTCTCTGACATAGGGTTTCACTGTCCCGGGAAAGTCTCTGCTAACACCCTGCAGAGCGCTGTACCCAATATACAGAAACGTCTTGCGGTATCTCCCACATGGAAAGTGCCAGGAGGGAAAAGTGGGGATTATGCTTAGACTTTCTCGGAACTGCTTCAAATCAACTAGATATCTTTGTGCTGTAAATCTCCCAACAGCCAAATGTAAAAGCAGCAAACATCTCGCTGTATGTCCCACATCCAAAGTGCCAAGAGAGAGCTTGCTCTCCCTGTCTTTGAGTACTGTTTGCACTGTCCCGGTTACCTCTTTGCTAACATTCTCTTCAGAGCTGCTGTGAAACCAGGAACCACGTGGAGAAGGCACCCACACTGAAAATGACTAGAAGGAACATTGGGGCTTCTTTTCATTGTCTCTGACATAGGGTTTCACTGTCCCGGGAAAATCTCTGCTAACACCCTGCAGAGCGCTGTACCCAATACACAGAAACGTCTTGCGGTATCTCCCACATGGGAAGTGCCAGGAGGGAAAAGTGGGGATTATGCTTAGACTTTCTCGGAACTGCTTCAAATCAACTAGATATCTTTGTGCTGTAAATCTCCCAACAGCCAAATGTAAAAGCAGCAAACATCTCGCTGTATGTCCCACATCCAAAGTGCCAAGAGAGAGCTTGCTCTCCCTGTCTTTGAGTACTGTTTGCACTGTCCCGGTTACCTCTTTGCTAACATTCTCTTCAGAGCTGCTGTGAAACCAGGAACCACGTGGAGAAGGCACCCACACTGAAAGTGCCTGGAAGGAACATTGGGGCTTCTTTTCATTGTCTCTGACATAGGGTTTCACTGTCCCGGGAAAATCTCTGCTAACACCCTGCAGAGCGCTGTACCCAATACACAGAAACGTCTTGCGGTATCTCCCACATGGAAAGTGCCAGGAGGGAAAAGTGGGGATTATGCTTAGACTTTCTCGGAACTGCTTCAAATCAACTAGATATCTTTGTGCTGTAAATCTCCCAACAGCCAAATGTAAAAGCAGCAAACATCTCGCTGTATGTCCCACATCCAAAGTGCCAAGAGAGAGCTTGCTCTCCCTGTCTTTGAGTACTGTTTGCACTGTCCCGGTTACCTCTTTGCTAACATTCTCTTCAGAGCTGCAGTGAAACCAGGAACCACGTGGAGAAGGCACCCACACTGAAAGTGCCTGGAAGGAACGTTGGGGCTTCTTCTCAGTGTCTCTGACATAGGGTTTCACAGTCCCGGGAAAGTATCTGCTAACACCCTGCAGAGCGCTGTACCCAATACACAGAAACGTCTTGCGGTATCTCCCACATGGAAAGTGCCAGGAGGGAAAAGTGGGGATAATGCTTAGACTTTCTCGGAACTGCTTCAAATCAACTAGATATCTTTGTGCTGTAAATCTCCCAACAGCCAAATGTAAAAGCAGCAAACATCTCGCTGTATGTCCCACATCCAAAGTGCCAAGAGAGAGCTTGCTCTCCCTGTCTTTGAGTACTGTTTGCACTGTCCCGGTTACCTCTTTGCTAATATTCTCTTCAGAGCTGCTGTGAAACCAGGAACCACGTGGAGAAGGCGCGCACACTGAAAGTGCCTGGAAGGAAAGTTGGGGCTTCTTCTCAGTGTCTCTGACATAGGGTTTCACTGTCCCGGGAAAGTCTCTGCTAACACCCTGCAGAGCGCTGTACCCAATATACAGAAACGTCTTGCGGTATCTCCCACATGGAAAGTGCCAGGAGGGAAAAGTGGGGATTATGCTTAGACTTTCTCGGAACTGCTTCAAATCAACTAGATATCTTTGTGCTGTAAATCTCCCAACAGCCAAATGTAAAAGCAGCAAACATCTCGCTGTATGTCCCACATCCAAAGTGCCAAGAGAGAGCTTGCTCTCCCTGTCTTTGAGTACTGTTTGCACTGTCCCGGTTACCTCTTTGCTAACATTCTCTTCAGAGCTGCAGTGAAACCAGGAACCACGTGGAGAAGGCGCGCACACTGAAAGTGCCTGGAAGGAACGTTGGGGCTTCTTCTCAGTGTCTCTGACATAGGGTTTCACTGTCCCGGGAAAGTCTCTGCTAACACCCTGCAGAGCGCTGTACCCAATACACAGAAACGTCTTGCGGTATCTCCCACATGGAAAGTGCCAGGAGGGAGAAGTAGGGATTATGTTTAGACTTTCTCGGAACTGCTTCAAATCAACTAGATATCTTTGTGCTGTAAATCTCCCAACAGCCAAATGTAAAAGCAGCAAACATCTCGCTGTATGTCCCACATCCAAAGTGCCAAGAGAGAGCTTGCTCTCCCTGTCTTTGAGTACTGTTTGCACTGTCCCGGTTACCTCTTTGCTAACATTCTCTTCAGAGCTGCAGTGAAACCAGGAACCACGTGGAGAAGGCGCGCACACTGAAAGTGCCTGGAAGGAACGTTGGGGCTTCTTCTCAGTGTCTCTGACATAGGGTTTCACTGTCCCGGGAAAGTCTCTGCTAACACCCTGCAGAGCGCTGTACCCAATATACAGAAACGTCTTGCGGTATCTCCCACATGGAAAGTGCCAGGAGGGAAAAGTGGGGATTAGGCTTAGACTTTCTCGGAACTGCTTCAAATCAACTAGATATCTTTGTGCTGTAAATCTCACAACAGCCAAATGTAAAAGCAGCAAACATCTCGCTGTATGTCCCACATCCAAAGTGCCAAGAGAGAGCTTGCTCTCCCTGTCTTTGAGTACTGTTTGCACTGTCCCGGTTACCTCTTTGCTAACATTCTCTTCAGAGCTGCAGTGAAACCAGGAACCACGTGGAGAAGGCACCCACACTGAAAGTGCCTGGAAGGAACGTTGGGGCTTCTTCTCAGTGTCTCTGACATAGGGTTTCACTGTCCCGGGAAAGTCTCTGCTAACACCCTGCAGAGCGCTGTACCCAATATACAGAAACGTCTTGCGGTATCTCCCACATGGAAAGTGCCAGGAGGGAAAAGTGGGGATTATGCTTAGACTTTCTCGGAACTGCTTCAAATCAACTAGATATCTTTGTGCTGTAAATCTCCCAACAGCCAAATGTAAAAGCAGCAAACATCTCGCTGTATGTCCCACATCCAAAGTGCCAAGAGAGAGCTTGCTCTCCCTGTCTTTGAGTACTGTTTGCACTGTCCCGGTTACCTCTTTGCTAACATTCTCTTCAGAGCTGCTGTGAAACCAGGAACCACGTGGAGAAGGCACGCACACTGAAAGTGCCTGGAAGGAAAGTTGGGGCTTCTTCTCAGTGTCTCTGACATAGGGTTTCACTGTCCCGGGAAAGTGTCTGCTAACACCCTGCAGAGCGCTGTACCCAATACACAGAAACGTCTTGCGGTATCTCCCACATGGAAAGTGCCAGGAGGGAAAAGTGGGGATTATGCTTAGACTTTCTCGGAACTGCTTCAAATCAACTAGATATCTTTGTGCTGTAAATCTCCCAACAGCCAAATGTAAAAGCAGCAAACATCTCGCTGTATGTCCCACATCCAAAGTGCCAAGAGAGAGCTTGCTCTCCCTGTCTTTGAGTACTGTTTGCACTGTCCCGGTTACCTCTTTGCTAACATTCTCTTCAGAGCTGCAGTGAAACCAGGAACCACGTGGAGAAGGCACCCACACTGAAAGTGCCTGGAAGGAACGTTGGGGCTTCTTCTCAGTGTCTCTGACATAGGGTTTCACTGTCCCGGGAAAGTCTCTGCTAACACCCTGCAGAGCGCTGTACCCAATATACAGAAACGTCTTGCGGTATCTCCCACATGGGAAGTGCCAGGAGGGAAAAGTGGGGATTATGCTTAGACTTTCTCGGAACTGCTTCAAATCAACTAGATATCTTTGTGCTGTAAATCTCCCAACAGCCAAATGTAAAAGCAGCAAACATCTCGCTGTATGTCCCACATCCAAAGTGCCA
The DNA here is from genome assembly GCF_963924245.1 of Chroicocephalus ridibundus. Taxonomy (NCBI): domain Eukaryota; kingdom Metazoa; phylum Chordata; class Aves; order Charadriiformes; family Laridae; genus Chroicocephalus; species Chroicocephalus ridibundus. The sequence continues at coordinate 1,479,077 of NW_026961751.1, forward strand.
AGAGAGAGCTTGCTCTCCCTGTCTTTGAGTACTGTTTGCACTGTCCCGGTTACCTCTTTGCTAACATTCTCTTCAGAGCTGCTGTGAAACCAGGAACCACGTGGAGAAGGCACGCACACTGAAAGTGCCTGGAAGGAAAGTTGGGGCTTCTTCTCAGTGTCTCTGACATAGGGTTTCACTGTCCCGGGAAAGTGTCTGCTAACACCCTGCAGAGCGCTGTACCCAATACACAGAAACGTCTTGCGGTATCTCCCACATGGAAAGTGCCAGGAGGGAAAAGTGGGGATTATGCTTAGACTTTCTCGGAACTGCTTCAAATCAACTAGATATCTTTGTGCTGTAAATCTCCCAACAGCCAAATGTAAAAGCAGCAAACATCTCGCTGTATGTCCCACATCCAAAGTGCCAAGAGAGAGCTTGCTCTCCCTGTCTTTGAGTACTGTTTGCACTGTCCCGGTTACCTCTTTGCTAACATTCTCTTCAGAGCTGCAGTGAAACCAGGAACCACGTGGAGAAGGCACCCACACTGAAAGTGCCTGGAAGGAACGTTGGGGCTTCTTCTCAGTGTCTCTGACATAGGGTTTCACTGTCCCGGGAAAGTCTCTGCTAACACCCTGCAGAGCGCTGTACCCAATATACAGAAACGTCTTGCGGTATCTCCCACATGGAAAGTGCCAGGAGGGAAAAGTGGGGATTATGCTTAGACTTTCTCGGAACTGCTTCAAATCAACTAGATATCTTTGTGCTGTAAATCTCCCAACAGCCAAATGTAAAAGCAGCAAACATCTCGCTGTATGTCCCACATCCAAAGTGCCAAGAGAGAGCTTGCTCTCCCTGTCTTTGAGTACTGTTTGCACTGTCCCGGTTACCTCTTTGCTAACATTCTCTTCAGAGCTGCTGTGAAACCAGGAACCACGTGGAGAAGGCACGCACACTGAAAGTGCCTGGAAGGAAAGTTGGGGCTTCTTCTCCGTGTCTCTGACATAGGGTTTCACTGTCCCGGGAAAGTCTCTGCTAACACCCTGCAGAGCGCTGTACCCAATATACAGAAACGTCTTGCGGTATCTCCCACATGGAAAGTGCTAGGAGGGAAAAGTGGGGATTATGCTTAGACTTTCTCGGAACTGCTTCAAATCAACTAGATATCTTTGTGCTGTAAATCTCCCAACAGCCAAATGTAAAAGCAGCAAACATCTCGCTGTATGTCCCACATCCAAAGTGCCAAGAGAGAGCTTGCTCTCCCTGTCTTTGAGTACTGTTTGCACTGTCCCGGTTACCTCTTTGCTAACATTCTCTTCAGAGCTGCTGTGAAACCAGGAACCACGTGGAGAAGGCACCCACACTGAAAATGACTAGAAGGAACATTGGGGCTTCTTTTCATTGTCTCTGACATAGGGTTTCACTGTCCCGGGAAAATCTCTGCTAACACCCTGCAGAGCGCTGTACCCAATACACAGAAACGTCTTGCGGTATCTCCCACATGGGAAGTGCCAGGAGGGAAAAGTGGGGATTATGCTTAGACTTTCTCGGAACTGCTTCAAATCAACTAGATATCTTTGTGCTGTAAATCTCCCAACAGCCAAATGTAAAAGCAGCAAACATCTCGCTGTATGTCCCACATCCAAAGTGCCAAGAGAGAGCTTGCTCTCCCTGTCTTTGAGTACTGTTTGCACTGTCCCGGTTACCTCTTTGCTAACATTCTCTTCAGAGCTGCTGTGAAACCAGGAACCACGTGGAGAAGGCACCCACACTGAAAGTGCCTGGAAGGAACATTGGGGCTTCTTTTCATTGTCTCTGACATAGGGTTTCACTGTCCCGGGAAAATCTCTGCTAACACCCTGCAGAGCGCTGTACCCAATACACAGAAACGTCTTGCGGTATCTCCCACATGGAAAGTGCCAGGAGGGAAAAGTGGGGATTATGCTTAGACTTTCTCGGAACTGCTTCAAATCAACTAGATATCTTTGTGCTGTAAATCTCCCAACAGCCAAATGTAAAAGCAGCAAACATCTCGCTGTATGTCCCACATCCAAAGTGCCAAGAGAGAGCTTGCTCTCCCTGTCTTTGAGTACTGTTTGCACTGTCCCGGTTACCTCTTTGCTAACATTCTCTTCAGAGCTGCAGTGAAACCAGGAACCACGTGGAGAAGGCACCCACACTGAAAGTGCCTGGAAGGAACGTTGGGGCTTCTTCTCAGTGTCTCTGACATAGGGTTTCACAGTCCCGGGAAAGTATCTGCTAACACCCTGCAGAGCGCTGTACCCAATACACAGAAACGTCTTGCGGTATCTCCCACATGGAAAGTGCCAGGAGGGAAAAGTGGGGATAATGCTTAGACTTTCTCGGAACTGCTTCAAATCAACTAGATATCTTTGTGCTGTAAATCTCCCAACAGCCAAATGTAAAAGCAGCAAACATCTCGCTGTATGTCCCACATCCAAAGTGCCAAGAGAGAGCTTGCTCTCCCTGTCTTTGAGTACTGTTTGCACTGTCCCGGTTACCTCTTTGCTAATATTCTCTTCAGAGCTGCTGTGAAACCAGGAACCACGTGGAGAAGGCGCGCACACTGAAAGTGCCTGGAAGGAAAGTTGGGGCTTCTTCTCAGTGTCTCTGACATAGGGTTTCACTGTCCCGGGAAAGTGTCTGCTAACACCCTGCAGAGCGCTGTACCCAATATACAGAAACGTCTTGCGGTATCTCCCACATGGAAAGTGCCAGGAGGGAAAAGTGGGGATTATGCTTAGACTTTCTCGGAACTGCTTCAAATCAACTAGATATCTTTGTGCTGTAAATCTCCCAACAGCCAAATGTAAAAGCAGCAAACATCTCGCTGTATGTCCCACATCCAAAGTGCCAAGAGAGAGCTTGCTCTCCCTGTCTTTGAGTACTGTTTGCACTGTCCCGGTTACCTCTTTGCTAACATTCTCTTCAGAGCTGCAGTGAAACCAGGAACCACGTGGAGAAGGCGCGCACACTGAAAGTGCCTGGAAGGAACGTTGGGGCTTCTTCTCAGTGTCTCTGACATAGGGTTTCACTGTCCCGGGAAAGTCTCTGCTAACACCCTGCAGAGCGCTGTACCCAATACACAGAAACGTCTTGCGGTATCTCCCACATGGAAAGTGCCAGGAGGGAGAAGTGGGGATTATGCTTAGACTTTCTCGGAACTGCTTCAAATCAACTAGATATCTTTGTGCTGTAAGTCTCCCAACAGCCAAATGTAAAAGCAGCAAACATCTCGCTGTATGTCCCACATCCAAAGTGCCAAGAGAGAGCTTGCTCTCCCTGTCTTTGAGTACTGTTTGCACTGTCCCGGTTACCTCTTTGCTAACATTCTCTTCAGAGCTGCAGTGAAACCAGGAACCACGTGGAGAAGGCGCGCACACTGAAAGTGCCTGGAAGGAACGTTGGGGCTTCTTCTCAGTGTCTCTGACATAGGGTTTCACTGTCCCGGGAAAGTCTCTGCTAACACCCTGCAGAGCGCTGTACCCAATACACAGAAACGTCTTGCGGTATCTCCCACATGGAAAGTGCCAGGAGGGAAAAGTGGGGATAATGCTTAGACTTTCTCGGAACTGCTTCAAATCAACTAGATATCTTTGTGCTGTAAATCTCCCAACAGCCAAATGTAAAAGCAGCAAACATCTCGCTGTATGTCCCACATCCAAAGTGCCAAGAGAGAGCTTGCTCTCCCTGTCTTTGAGTACTGTTTGCACTGTCCCGGTTACCTCTTTGCTAACATTCTCTTCAGAGCTGCTGTGAAACCAGGAACCACGTGGAGAAGGCACGCACACTGAAAGTGCCTGGAAGGAAAGTTGGGGCTTCTTCTCAGTGTCTCTGACATAGGGTTTCACTGTCCCGGGAAAGTCTCTGCTAACACCCTGCAGAGCGCTGTACCCAATACACAGAAACGTCTTGCGGTATCTCCCACATGGAAAGTGCCAGGGGGGAAAAGTGGGGATTATGCTTAGACTTTCTCGGAACTGCTTCAAATCAACTAGATATCTTTGTGCTGTAAATCTCCCAACAGCCAAATGTAAAAGCAGCAAACATCTCGCTGTATGTCCCACATCCAAAGTGCCAAGAGAGAGCTTGCTCTCCCTGTCTTTGAGTACTGTTTGCACTGTCCCGGTTACCTCTTTGCTAACATTCTCTTCAGAGCTGCAGTGAAACCAGGAACCACGTGGAGAAGGCGCGCACACTGAAAGTGCCTGGAAGGAAAGTTGGGGCTTCTTCTCAGTGTCTCTGACATAGGGTTTCACTGTCCCGGGAAAGTCTCTGCTAACACCCTGCAGAGCGCTGTACCCAATACACAGAAACGTCTTGCGGTATCTCCCACATGGAAAGTGCCAGGAGGGAGAAGTAGGGATTATGTTTAGACTTTCTCGGAACTGCTTCAAATCAACTAGATATCTTTGTGCTGTAGAGTCTCCCAACAGCCAAATGTAAAAGCAGCAAACATCTCGCTGTATGTCCCACATCCAAAGTGCCAAGAGAGAGCTTGCTCTCCCTGTCTTTGAGTACTGTTTGCACTGTCCCGGTTACCTCTTTGCTAACATTCTCTTCAGAGCTGCAGTGAAACCAGGAACCACGTGGAGAAGGCGCGCACACTGAAAGTGCCTGGAAGGAACGTTGGGGCTTCTTCTCAGTGTCTCTGACATAGGGTTTCACTGTCCCGGGAAAGTCTCTGCTAACACCCTGCAGAGCGCTGTACCCAATACACAGAAACGTCTTGCGGTATCTCCCACATGGAAAGTGCCAGGAGGGAAAAGTGGGGATAATGCTTAGACTTTCTCGGAACTGCTTCAAATCAACTAGATATCTTTGTGCTGTAAATCTCCCAACAGCCAAATGTAAAAGCAGCAAACATCTCGCTGTATGTCCCACATCCAAAGTGCCAAGAGAGAGCTTGCTCTCCCTGTCTTTGAGTACTGTTTGCACTGTCCCGGTTACCTCTTTGCTAACATTCTCTTCAGAGCTGCTGTGAAACCAGGAACCACGTGGAGAAGGCACGCACACTGAAAGTGCCTGGAAGGAAAGTTGGGGCTTCTTCTCAGTGTCTCTGACATAGGGTTTCACTGTCCCGGGAAAGTCTCTGCTAACACCCTGCAGAGCGCTGTACCCAATACACAGAAACGTCTTGCGGTATCTCCCACATGGAAAGTGCCAGGAGGGAAAAGTGGGGATTATGCTTAGACTTTCTCGGAACTGCTTCAAATCAACTAGATATCTTTGTGCTGTAAATCTCCCAACAGCCAAATGTAAAAGCAGCAAACATCTCGCTGTATGTCCCACATCCAAAGTGCCAAGAGAGAGCTTGCTCTCCCTGTCTTTGAGTACTGTTTGCACTGTCCCGGTTACCTCTTTGCTAACATTCTCTTCAGAGCTGCAGTGAAATCAGGAACCACGTGGAGAAGGCACCCACACTGAAAGTGCCTGGAAGGAACGTTGGGGCTTCTTCTCAGTGTCTCTGACATAGGGTTTCACTGTCCCGGGAAAGTCTCTGCTAACACCCTGCAGAGCGCTGTACCCAATATACAGAAACGTCTTGCGGTATCTCCCACATGGAAAGTGCCAGGAGGGAAAAGTGGGGATAATGCTTAGACTTTCTCGGAACTGCTTCAAATCAACTAGATATCTTTGTGCTGTAAATCTCCCAACAGCCAAATGTAAAAGCAGCAAACATCTCGCTGTATGTCCCACATCCAAAGTGCCAAGAGAGAGCTTGCTCTCCCTGTCTTTGAGTACTGTTTGCACTGTCCCGGTTACCTCTTTGCTAACATTCTCTTCAGAGCTGCTGTGAAACCAGGAACCACGTGGAGAAGGCACGCACACTGAAAGTGCCTGGAAGGAAAGTTGGGGCTTCTTCTCAGTGTCTCTGACATAGGGTTTCACTGTCCCGGGAAAGTGTCTGCTAACACCCTGCAGAGCGCTGTACCCAATACACAGAAACGTCTTGCGGTATCTCCCACATGGAAAGTGCCAGGAGGGAAAAGTGGGGATTATGCTTAGACTTTCTCGGAACTGCTTCAAATCAACTAGATATCTTTGTGCTGTAAATCTCCCAACAGCCAAATGTAAAAGCAGCAAACATCTCGCTGTATGTCCCACATCCAAAGTGCCAAGAGAGAGCTTGCTCTCCCTGTCTTTGAGTACTGTTTGCACTGTCCCGGTTACCTCTTTGCTAACATTCTCTTCAGAGCTGCAGTGAAACCAGGAACCACGTGGAGAAGGCACCCACACTGAAAGTGCCTGGAAGGAACGTTGGGGCTTCTTCTCAGTGTCTCTGACATAGGGTTTCACTGTCCCGGGAAAGTCTCTGCTAACACCCTGCAGAGCGCTGTACCCAATATACAGAAACGTCTTGCGGTATCTCCCACATGGAAAGTGCCAGGAGGGAAAAGTGGGGATTATGCTTAGACTTTCTCGGAACTGCTTCAAATCAACTAGATATCTTTGTGCTGTAAATCTCCCAACAGCCAAATGTAAAAGCAGCAAACATCTCGCTGTATGTCCCACATCCAAAGTGCCAAGAGAGAGCTTGCTCTCCCTGTCTTTGAGTACTGTTTGCACTGTCCCGGTTACCTCTTTGCTAACATTCTCTTCAGAGCTGCTGTGAAACCAGGAACCACGTGGAGAAGGCACGCACACTGAAAGTGCCTGGAAGGAAAGTTGGGGCTTCTTCTCAGTGTCTCTGACATAGGGTTTCACTGTCCCGGGAAAGTGTCTGCTAACACCCTGCAGAGCGCTGTACCCAATACACAGAAACGTCTTGCGGTATCTCCCACATGGAAAGTGCCAGGAGGGAAAAGTGGGGATTATGCTTAGACTTTCTCGGAACTGCTTCAAATCAACTAGATATCTTTGTGCTGTAAATCTCCCAACAGCCAAATGTAAAAGCAGCAAACATCTCGCTGTATGTCCCACATCCAAAGTGCCAAGAGAGAGCTTGCTCTCCCTGTCTTTGAGTACTGTTTGCACTGTCCCGGTTACCTCTTTGCTAACATTCTCTTCAGAGCTGCAGTGAAACCAGGAACCACGTGGAGAAGGCACCCACACTGAAAGTGCCTGGAAGGAACGTTGGGGCTTCTTCTCAGTGTCTCTGACATAGGGTTTCACTGTCCCGGGAAAGTCTCTGCTAACACCCTGCAGAGCGCTGTACCCAATATACAGAAACGTCTTGCGGTATCTCCCACATGGAAAGTGCCAGGAGGGAAAAGTGGGGATTATGCTTAGACTTTCTCGGAACTGCTTCAAATCAACTAGATATCTTTGTGCTGTAAATCTCCCAACAGCCAAATGTAAAAGCAGCAAACATCTCGCTGTATGTCCCACATCCAAAGTGCCAAGAGAGAGCTTGCTCTCCCTGTCTTTGAGTACTGTTTGCACTGTCCCGGTTACCTCTTTGCTAACATTCTCTTCAGAGCTGCTGTGAAACCAGGAACCACGTGGAGAAGGCACGCACACTGAAAGTGCCTGGAAGGAAAGTTGGGGCTTCTTCTCCGTGTCTCTGACATAGGGTTTCACTGTCCCGGGAAAGTCTCTGCTAACACCCTGCAGAGCGCTGTACCCAATATACAGAAACGTCTTGCGGTATCTCCCACATGGAAAGTGCTAGGAGGGAAAAGTGGGGATTATGCTTAGACTTTCTCGGAACTGCTTCAAATCAACTAGATATCTTTGTGCTGTAAATCTCCCAACAGCCAAATGTAAAAGCAGCAAACATCTCGCTGTATGTCCCACATCCAAAGTGCCAAGAGAGAGCTTGCTCTCCCTGTCTTTGAGTACTGTTTGCACTGTCCCGGTTACCTCTTTGCTAACATTCTCTTCAGAGCTGCTGTGAAACCAGGAACCACGTGGAGAAGGCACCCACACTGAAAATGACTAGAAGGAACATTGGGGCTTCTTTTCATTGTCTCTGACATAGGGTTTCACTGTCCCGGGAAAATCTCTGCTAACACCCTGCAGAGCGCTGTACCCAATACACAGAAACGTCTTGCGGTATCTCCCACATGGGAAGTGCCAGGAGGGAAAAGTGGGGATTATGCTTAGACTTTCTCGGAACTGCTTCAAATCAACTAGATATCTTTGTGCTGTAAATCTCCCAACAGCCAAATGTAAAAGCAGCAAACATCTCGCTGTATGTCCCACATCCAAAGTGCCAAGAGAGAGCTTGCTCTCCCTGTCTTTGAGTACTGTTTGCACTGTCCCGGTTACCTCTTTGCTAACATTCTCTTCAGAGCTGCTGTGAAACCAGGAACCACGTGGAGAAGGCACCCACACTGAAAGTGCCTGGAAGGAACATTGGGGCTTCTTTTCATTGTCTCTGACATAGGGTTTCACTGTCCCGGGAAAATCTCTGCTAACACCCTGCAGAGCGCTGTACCCAATACACAGAAACGTCTTGCGGTATCTCCCACATGGAAAGTGCCAGGAGGGAAAAGTGGGGATTATGCTTAGACTTTCTCGGAACTGCTTCAAATCAACTAGATATCTTTGTGCTGTAAATCTCCCAACAGCCAAATGTAAAAGCAGCAAACATCTCGCTGTATGTCCCACATCCAAAGTGCCAAGAGAGAGCTTGCTCTCCCTGTCTTTGAGTACTGTTTGCACTGTCCCGGTTACCTCTTTGCTAACATTCTCTTCAGAGCTGCAGTGAAACCAGGAACCACGTGGAGAAGGCACCCACACTGAAAGTGCCTGGAAGGAACGTTGGGGCTTCTTCTCAGTGTCTCTGACATAGGGTTTCACAGTCCCGGGAAAGTATCTGCTAACACCCTGCAGAGCGCTGTACCCAATACACAGAAACGTCTTGCGGTATCTCCCACATGGAAAGTGCCAGGAGGGAAAAGTGGGGATAATGCTTAGACTTTCTCGGAACTGCTTCAAATCAACTAGATATCTTTGTGCTGTAAATCTCCCAACAGCCAAATGTAAAAGCAGCAAACATCTCGCTGTATGTCCCACATCCAAAGTGCCAAGAGAGAGCTTGCTCTCCCTGTCTTTGAGTACTGTTTGCACTGTCCCGGTTACCTCTTTGCTAATATTCTCTTCAGAGCTGCTGTGAAACCAGGAACCACGTGGAGAAGGCGCGCACACTGAAAGTGCCTGGAAGGAAAGTTGGGGCTTCTTCTCAGTGTCTCTGACATAGGGTTTCACTGTCCCGGGAAAGTGTCTGCTAACACCCTGCAGAGCGCTGTACCCAATATACAGAAACGTCTTGCGGTATCTCCCACATGGAAAGTGCCAGGAGGGAAAAGTGGGGATTATGCTTAGACTTTCTCGGAACTGCTTCAAATCAACTAGATATCTTTGTGCTGTAAATCTCCCAACAGCCAAATGTAAAAGCAGCAAACATCTCGCTGTATGTCCCACATCCAAAGTGCCAAGAGAGAGCTTGCTCTCCCTGTCTTTGAGTACTGTTTGCACTGTCCCGGTTACCTCTTTGCTAACATTCTCTTCAGAGCTGCAGTGAAACCAGGAACCACGTGGAGAAGGCGCGCACACTGAAAGTGCCTGGAAGGAACGTTGGGGCTTCTTCTCAGTGTCTCTGACATAGGGTTTCACTGTCCCGGGAAAGTCTCTGCTAACACCCTGCAGAGCGCTGTACCCAATACACAGAAACGTCTTGCGGTATCTCCCACATGGAAAGTGCCAGGAGGGAGAAGTGGGGATTATGCTTAGACTTTCTCGGAACTGCTTCAAATCAACTAGATATCTTTGTGCTGTAAGTCTCCCAACAGCCAAATGTAAAAGCAGCAAACATCTCGCTGTATGTCCCACATCCAAAGTGCCAAGAGAGAGCTTGCTCTCCCTGTCTTTGAGTACTGTTTGCACTGTCCCGGTTACCTCTTTGCTAACATTCTCTTCAGAGCTGCAGTGAAACCAGGAACCACGTGGAGAAGGCGCGCACACTGAAAGTGCCTGGAAGGAACGTTGGGGCTTCTTCTCAGTGTCTCTGACATAGGGTTTCACTGTCCCGGGAAAGTCTCTGCTAACACCCTGCAGAGCGCTGTACCCAATACACAGAAACGTCTTGCGGTATCTCCCACATGGAAAGTGCCAGGAGGGAAAAGTGGGGATAATGCTTAGACTTTCTCGGAACTGCTTCAAATCAACTAGATATCTTTGTGCTGTAAATCTCCCAACAGCCAAATGTAAAAGCAGCAAACATCTCGCTGTATGTCCCACATCCAAAGTGCCAAGAGAGAGCTTGCTCTCCCTGTCTTTGAGTACTGTTTGCACTGTCCCGGTTACCTCTTTGCTAACATTCTCTTCAGAGCTGCTGTGAAACCAGGAACCACGTGGAGAAGGCACGCACACTGAAAGTGCCTGGAAGGAAAGTTGGGGCTTCTTCTCAGTGTCTCTGACATAGGGTTTCACTGTCCCGGGAAAGTCTCTGCTAACACCCTGCAGAGCGCTGTACCCAATACACAGAAACGTCTTGCGGTATCTCCCACATGGAAAGTGCCAGGGGGGAAAAGTGGGGATTATGCTTAGACTTTCTCGGAACTGCTTCAAATCAACTAGATATCTTTGTGCTGTAAATCTCCCAACAGCCAAATGTAAAAGCAGCAAACATCTCGCTGTATGTCCCACATCCAAAGTGCCAAGAGAGAGCTTGCTCTCCCTGTCTTTGAGTACTGTTTGCACTGTCCCGGTTACCTCTTTGCTAACATTCTCTTCAGAGCTGCAGTGAAACCAGGAACCACGTGGAGAAGGCGCGCACACTGAAAGTGCCTGGAAGGAAAGTTGGGGCTTCTTCTCAGTGTCTCTGACATAGGGTTTCACTGTCCCGGGAAAGTCTCTGCTAACACCCTGCAGAGCGCTGTACCCAATACACAGAAACGTCTTGCGGTATCTCCCACATGGAAAGTGCCAGGAGGGAGAAGTAGGGATTATGTTTAGACTTTCTCGGAACTGCTTCAAATCAACTAGATATCTTTGTGCTGTAGAGTCTCCCAACAGCCAAATGTAAAAGCAGCAAACATCTCGCTGTATGTCCCACATCCAAAGTGCCAAGAGAGAGCTTGCTCTCCCTGTCTTTGAGTACTGTTTGCACTGTCCCGGTTACCTCTTTGCTAACATTCTCTTCAGAGCTGCAGTGAAACCAGGAACCACGTGGAGAAGGCGCGCACACTGAAAGTGCCTGGAAGGAACGTTGGGGCTTCTTCTCAGTGTCTCTGACATAGGGTTTCACTGTCCCGGGAAAGTCTCTGCTAACACCCTGCAGAGCGCTGTACCCAATACACAGAAACGTCTTGCGGTATCTCCCACATGGAAAGTGCCAGGAGGGAAAAGTGGGGATAATGCTTAGACTTTCTCGGAACTGCTTCAAATCAACTAGATATCTTTGTGCTGTAAATCTCCCAACAGCCAAATGTAAAAGCAGCAAACATCTCGCTGTATGTCCCACATCCAAAGTGCCAAGAGAGAGCTTGCTCTCCCTGTCTTTGAGTACTGTTTGCACTGTCCCGGTTACCTCTTTGCTAACATTCTCTTCAGAGCTGCTGTGAAACCAGGAACCACGTGGAGAAGGCACGCACACTGAAAGTGCCTGGAAGGAAAGTTGGGGCTTCTTCTCAGTGTCTCTGACATAGGGTTTCACTGTCCCGGGAAAGTCTCTGCTAACACCCTGCAGAGCGCTGTACCCAATACACAGAAACGTCTTGCGGTATCTCCCACATGGAAAGTGCCAGGAGGGAAAAGTGGGGATTATGCTTAGACTTTCTCGGAACTGCTTCAAATCAACTAGATATCTTTGTGCTGTAAATCTCCCAACAGCCAAATGTAAAAGCAGCAAACATCTCGCTGTATGTCCCACATCCAAAGTGCCAAGAGAGAGCTTGCTCTCCCTGTCTTTGAGTACTGTTTGCACTGTCCCGGTTACCTCTTTGCTAACATTCTCTTCAGAGCTGCAGTGAAATCAGGAACCACGTGGAGAAGGCACCCACACTGAAAGTGCCTGGAAGGAACGTTGGGGCTTCTTCTCAGTGTCTCTGACATAGGGTTTCACTGTCCCGGGAAAGTCTCTGCTAACACCCTGCAGAGCGCTGTACCCAATATACAGAAACGTCTTGCGGTATCTCCCACATGGAAAGTGCCAGGAGGGAAAAGTGGGGATAATGCTTAGACTTTCTCGGAACTGCTTCAAATCAACTAGATATCTTTGTGCTGTAAATCTCCCAACAGCCAAATGTAAAAGCAGCAAACATCTCGCTGTATGTCCCACATCCAAAGTGCCAAGAGAGAGCTTGCTCTCCCTGTCTTTGAGTACTGTTTGCACTGTCCCGGTTACCTCTTTGCTAACATTCTCTTCAGAGCTGCTGTGAAACCAGGAACCACGTGGAGAAGGCACGCACACTGAAAGTGCCTGGAAGGAAAGTTGGGGCTTCTTCTCAGTGTCTCTGACATAGGGTTTCACTGTCCCGGGAAAGTGTCTGCTAACACCCTGCAGAGCGCTGTACCCAATACACAGAAACGTCTTGCGGTATCTCCCACATGGAAAGTGCCAGGAGGGAAAAGTGGGGATTATGCTTAGACTTTCTCGGAACTGCTTCAAATCAACTAGATATCTTTGTGCTGTAAATCTCCCAACAGCCAAATGTAAAAGCAGCAAACATCTCGCTGTATGTCCCACATCCAAAGTGCCAAGAGAGAGCTTGCTCTCCCTGTCTTTGAGTACTGTTTGCACTGTCCCGGTTACCTCTTTGCTAACATTCTCTTCAGAGCTGCAGTGAAACCAGGAACCACGTGGAGAAGGCACCCACACTGAAAGTGCCTGGAAGGAAAGTTGGGGCTTCTTCTCAGTGTCTCTGACATAGGGTTTCACTGTCCCAGGAAAGTCTCTGCTAACACCCTGCAGAGCGCTGTACCCAATATACAGAAACGTCTTGCGGTATCTCCCACATGGAAAGTGCCAGGAGGGAAAAGTGGGGATTATGCTTAGAGTTTCTCGGAACTGCTTCAAATCAACTAGATATGTTTGTGCTGTAAATCTCCCAACAGCCAAATGTAAAAGCAGCAAACATCTCACTGTATGTCCCACATCCAAAGTGCCAAGAGAGAGCTTGCTCTCCCTGTCTTTGAGTACTGTTTGCACTGTCCCGGTTACCTCTTTGCTAACATTCTCTTCAGAGCTGCTGTGAAATCAGGAACCACGTGGAGAAGGCACCCACACTGAAAGTGCCTGGAAGGAACGTTGGGGCTTCTTCTCAGTGTCTCTGACATAGGGTTTCACTGTCCCGGGAAAGTCTCTGCTAACACCCTGCAGAGCGCTGTACCCAATATACAGAAACGTCTTGCGGTATCTCCCACATGGAAAGTGCTAGGAGGGAAAAGTGGGGATTATGCTTAGACTTTCTCGGAACTGCTTCAAATCAACTAGATATCTTTGTGCTGTAAATCTCCCAACAGCCAAATGTAAAAGCAGCAAACATCTCGCTGTATGTCCCACATCCAAAGTGCCAAGAGAGAGCTTGCTCTCCCTGTCTTTGAGTACTGTTTGCACTGTCCCGGTTACCTCTTTGCTAACATTCTCTTCAGAGCTGCTGTGAAACCAGGAACCACGTGGAGAAGGCACCCACACTGAAAATGACTAGAAGGAACATTGGGGCTTCTTTTCATTGTCTCTGACATAGGGTTTCACTGTCCCGGGAAAATCTCTGCTAACACCCTGCAGAGCGCTGTACCCAATACACAGAAACGTCTTGCGGTATCTCCCACATGGGAAGTGCCAGGAGGGAAAAGTGGGGATTATGCTTAGACTTTCTCGGAACTGCTTCAAATCAACTAGATATCTTTGTGCTGTAAATCTCCCAACAGCCAAATGTAAAAGCAGCAAACATCTCGCTGTATGTCCCACATCCAAAGTGCCAAGAGAGAGCTTGCTCTCCCTGTCTTTGAGTACTGTTTGCACTGTCCCGGTTACCTCTTTGCTAACATTCTCTTCAGAGCTGCTGTGAAACCAGGAACCACGTGGAGAAGGCACCCACACTGAAAGTGCCTGGAAGGAACATTGGGGCTTCTTTTCATTGTCTCTGACATAGGGTTTCACTGTCCCGGGAAAATCTCTGCTAACACCCTGCAGAGCGCTGTACCCAATACACAGAAACGTCTTGCGGTATCTCCCACATGGAAAGTGCCAGGAGGGAAAAGTGGGGATTATGCTTAGACTTTCTCGGAACTGCTTCAAATCAACTAGATATCTTTGTGCTGTAAATCTCCCAACAGCCAAATGTAAAAGCAGCAAACATCTCGCTGTATGTCCCACATCCAAAGTGCCAAGAGAGAGCTTGCTCTCCCTGTCTTTGAGTACTGTTTGCACTGTCCCGGTTACCTCTTTGCTAACATTCTCTTCAGAGCTGCAGTGAAACCAGGAACCACGTGGAGAAGGCACCCACACTGAAAGTGCCTGGAAGGAACGTTGGGGCTTCTTCTCAGTGTCTCTGACATAGGGTTTCACAGTCCCGGGAAAGTATCTGCTAACACCCTGCAGAGCGCTGTACCCAATACACAGAAACGTCTTGCGGTATCTCCCACATGGAAAGTGCCAGGAGGGAAAAGTGGGGATAATGCTTAGACTTTCTCGGAACTGCTTCAAATCAACTAGATATCTTTGTGCTGTAAATCTCCCAACAGCCAAATGTAAAAGCAGCAAACATCTCGCTGTATGTCCCACATCCAAAGTGCCAAGAGAGAGCTTGCTCTCCCTGTCTTTGAGTACTGTTTGCACTGTCCCGGTTACCTCTTTGCTAATATTCTCTTCAGAGCTGCTGTGAAACCAGGAACCACGTGGAGAAGGCGCGCACACTGAAAGTGCCTGGAAGGAAAGTTGGGGCTTCTTCTCAGTGTCTCTGACATAGGGTTTCACTGTCCCGGGAAAGTGTCTGCTAACACCCTGCAGAGCGCTGTACCCAATATACAGAAACGTCTTGCGGTATCTCCCACATGGAAAGTGCCAGGAGGGAAAAGTGGGGATTATGCTTAGACTTTCTCGGAACTGCTTCAAATCAACTAGATATCTTTGTGCTGTAAATCTCCCAACAGCCAAATGTAAAAGCAGCAAACATCTCGCTGTATGTCCCACATCCAAAGTGCCAAGAGAGAGCTTGCTCTCCCTGTCTTTGAGTACTGTTTGCACTGTCCCGGTTACCTCTTTGCTAACATTCTCTTCAGAGCTGCAGTGAAACCAGGAACCACGTGGAGAAGGCGCGCACACTGAAAGTGCCTGGAAGGAACGTTGGGGCTTCTTCTCAGTGTCTCTGACATAGGGTTTCACTGTCCCGGGAAAGTCTCTGCTAACACCCTGCAGAGCGCTGTACCCAATACACAGAAACGTCTTGCGGTATCTCCCACATGGAAAGTGCCAGGAGGGAGAAGTAGGGATTATGTTTAGACTTTCTCGGAACTGCTTCAAATCAACTAGATATCTTTGTGCTGTAAGTCTCCCAACAGCCAAATGTAAAAGCAGCAAACATCTCGCTGTATGTCCCACATCCAAAGTGCCAAGAGAGAGCTTGCTCTCCCTGTCTTTGAGTACTGTTTGCACTGTCCCGGTTACCTCTTTGCTAACATTCTCTTCAGAGCTGCAGTGAAACCAGGAACCACGTGGAGAAGGCGCGCACACTGAAAGTGCCTGGAAGGAACGTTGGGGCTTCTTCTCAGTGTCTCTGACATAGGGTTTCACTGTCCCGGGAAAGTCTCTGCTAACACCCTGCAGAGCGCTGTACCCAATACACAGAAACGTCTTGCGGTATCTCCCACATGGAAAGTGCCAGGAGGGAAAAGTGGGGATAATGCTTAGACTTTCTCGGAACTGCTTCAAATCAACTAGATATCTTTGTGCTGTAAATCTCCCAACAGCCAAATGTAAAAGCAGCAAACATCTCGCTGTATGTCCCACATCCAAAGTGCCAAGAGAGAGCTTGCTCTCCCTGTCTTTGAGTACTGTTTGCACTGTCCCGGTTACCTCTTTGCTAACATTCTCTTCAGAGCTGCTGTGAAACCAGGAACCACGTGGAGAAGGCACGCACACTGAAAGTGCCTGGAAGGAAAGTTGGGGCTTCTTCTCAGTGTCTCTGACATAGGGTTTCACTGTCCCGGGAAAGTCTCTGCTAACACCCTGCAGAGCGCTGTACCCAATACACAGAAACGTCTTGCGGTATCTCCCACATGGAAAGTGCCAGGGGGGAAAAGTGGGGATTATGCTTAGACTTTCTCGGAACTGCTTCAAATCAACTAGATATCTTTGTGCTGTAAATCTCCCAACAGCCAAATGTAAAAGCAGCAAACATCTCGCTGTATGTCCCACATCCAAAGTGCCAAGAGAGAGCTTGCTCTCCCTGTCTTTGAGTACTGTTTGCACTGTCCCGGTTACCTCTTTGCTAACATTCTCTTCAGAGCTGCAGTGAAACCAGGAACCACGTGGAGAAGGCGCGCACACTGAAAGTGCCTGGAAGGAAAGTTGGGGCTTCTTCTCAGTGTCTCTGACATAGGGTTTCACTGTCCCGGGAAAGTCTCTGCTAACACCCTGCAGAGCGCTGTACCCAATACACAGAAACGTCTTGCGGTATCTCCCACATGGAAAGTGCCAGGAGGGAGAAGTAGGGATTATGTTTAGACTTTCTCGGAACTGCTTCAAATCAACTAGATATCTTTGTGCTGTAGAGTCTCCCAACAGCCAAATGTAAAAGCAGCAAACATCTCGCTGTATGTCCCACATCCAAAGTGCCAAGAGAGAGCTTGCTCTCCCTGTCTTTGAGTACTGTTTGCACTGTCCCGGTTACCTCTTTGCTAACATTCTCTTCAGAGCTGCAGTGAAACCAGGAACCACGTGGAGAAGGCGCGCACACTGAAAGTGCCTGGAAGGAACGTTGGGGCTTCTTCTCAGTGTCTCTGACATAGGGTTTCACTGTCCCGGGAAAGTCTCTGCTAACACCCTGCAGAGCGCTGTACCCAATACACAGAAACGTCTTGCGGTATCTCCCACATGGAAAGTGCCAGGAGGGAAAAGTGGGGATAATGCTTAGACTTTCTCGGAACTGCTTCAAATCAACTAGATATCTTTGTGCTGTAAATCTCCCAACAGCCAAATGTAAAAGCAGCAAACATCTCGCTGTATGTCCCACATCCAAAGTGCCAAGAGAGAGCTTGCTCTCCCTGTCTTTGAGTACTGTTTGCACTGTCCCGGTTACCTCTTTGCTAACATTCTCTTCAGAGCTGCTGTGAAACCAGGAACCACGTGGAGAAGGCACGCACACTGAAAGTGCCTGGAAGGAAAGTTGGGGCTTCTTCTCAGTGTCTCTGACATAGGGTTTCACTGTCCCGGGAAAGTCTCTGCTAACACCCTGCAGAGCGCTGTACCCAATACACAGAAACGTCTTGCGGTATCTCCCACATGGAAAGTGCCAGGAGGGAAAAGTGGGGATTATGCTTAGACTTTCTCGGAACTGCTTCAAATCAACTAGATATCTTTGTGCTGTAAATCTCCCAACAGCCAAATGTAAAAGCAGCAAACATCTCGCTGTATGTCCCACATCCAAAGTGCCAAGAGAGAGCTTGCTCTCCCTGTCTTTGAGTACTGTTTGCACTGTCCCGGTTACCTCTTTGCTAACATTCTCTTCAGAGCTGCAGTGAAATCAGGAACCACGTGGAGAAGGCACCCACACTGAAAGTGCCTGGAAGGAACGTTGGGGCTTCTTCTCAGTGTCTCTGACATAGGGTTTCACTGTCCCGGGAAAGTCTCTGCTAACACCCTGCAGAGCGCTGTACCCAATATACAGAAACGTCTTGCGGTATCTCCCACATGGAAAGTGCCAGGAGGGAAAAGTGGGGATAATGCTTAGACTTTCTCGGAACTGCTTCAAATCAACTAGATATCTTTGTGCTGTAAATCTCCCAACAGCCAAATGTAAAAGCAGCAAACATCTCGCTGTATGTCCCACATCCAAAGTGCCAAGAGAGAGCTTGCTCTCCCTGTCTTTGAGTACTGTTTGCACTGTCCCGGTTACCTCTTTGCTAACATTCTCTTCAGAGCTGCTGTGAAACCAGGAACCACGTGGAGAAGGCACGCACACTGAAAGTGCCTGGAAGGAAAGTTGGGGCTTCTTCTCAGTGTCTCTGACATAGGGTTTCACTGTCCCGGGAAAGTCTCTGCTAACACCCTGCAGAGCGCTGTACCCAATACACAGAAACGTCTTGCGGTATCTCCCACATGGAAAGTGCCAGGAGGGAAAAGTGGGGATTATGCTTAGACTTTCTCGGAACTGCTTCAAATCAACTAGATATCTTTGTGCTGTAAATCTCCCAACAGCCAAATGTAAAAGCAGCAAACATCTCGCTGTATGTCCCACATCCAAAGTGCCAAGAGAGAGCTTGCTCTCCCTGTCTTTGAGTACTGTTTGCACTGTCCCGGTTACCTCTTTGCTAACATTCTCTTCAGAGCTGCAGTGAAACCAGGAACCACGTGGAGAAGGCACCCACACTGAAAGTGCCTGGAAGGAACGTTGGGGCTTCTTCTCAGTGTCTCTGACATAGGGTTTCACTGTCCCAGGAAAGTCTCTGCTAACACCCTGCAGAGCGCTGTACCCAATATACAGAAACGTCTTGCGGTATCTCCCACATGGAAAGTGCCAGGAGGGAAAAGTGGGGATTATGCTTAGAGTTTCTCGGAACTGCTTCAAATCAACTAGATATGTTTGTGCTGTAAATCTCCCAACAGCCAAATGTAAAAGCAGCAAACATCTCACTGTATGTCCCACATCCAAAGTGCCAAGAGAGAGCTTGCTCTCCCTGTCTTTGAGTACTGTTTGCACTGTCCCGGTTACCTCTTTGCTAACATTCTCTTCAGAGCTGCTGTGAAATCAGGAACCACGTGGAGAAGGCACCCACACTGAAAGTGCCTGGAAGGAACGTTGGGGCTTCTTCTCAGTGTCTCTGACATAGGGTTTCACTGTCCCGGGAAAGTCTCTGCTAACACCCTGCAGAGCGCTGTACCCAATATACAGAAACGTCTTGCGGTATCTCCCACATGGAAAGTGCTAGGAGGGAAAAGTGGGGATTATGCTTAGACTTTCTCGGAACTGCTTCAAATCAACTAGATATCTTTGTGCTGTAAATCTCCCAACAGCCAAATGTAAAAGCAGCAAACATCTCGCTGTATGTCCCACATCCAAAGTGCCAAGAGAGAGCTTGCTCTCCCTGTCTTTGAGTACTGTTTGCACTGTCCCGGTTACCTCTTTGCTAACATTCTCTTCAGAGCTGCTGTGAAACCAGGAACCACGTGGAGAAGGCACCCACACTGAAAATGACTAGAAGGAACATTGGGGCTTCTTTTCATTGTCTCTGACATAGGGTTTCACTGTCCCGGGAAAATCTCTGCTAACACCCTGCAGAGCGCTGTACCCAATACACAGAAACGTCTTGCGGTATCTCCCACATGGGAAGTGCCAGGAGGGAAAAGTGGGGATTATGCTTAGACTTTCTCGGAACTGCTTCAAATCAACTAGATATCTTTGTGCTGTAAATCTCCCAACAGCCAAATGTAAAAGCAGCAAACATCTCGCTGTATGTCCCACATCCAAAGTGCCAAGAGAGAGCTTGCTCTCCCTGTCTTTGAGTACTGTTTGCACTGTCCCGGTTACCTCTTTGCTAACATTCTCTTCAGAGCTGCAGTGAAACCAGGAACCACGTGGAGAAGGCACCCACACTGAAAGTGCCTGGAAGGAACATTGGGGCTTCTTTTCATTGTCTCTGACATAGGGTTTCACTGTCCCGGGAAAATCTCTGCTAACACCCTGCAGAGCGCTGTACCCAATACACAGAAACGTCTTGCGGTATCTCCCACATGGAAAGTGCCAGGAGGGAAAAGTGGGGATTATGCTTAGACTTTCTCGGAACTGCTTCAAATCAACTAGATATCTTTGTGCTGTAAATCTCCCAACAGCCAAATGTAAAAGCAGCAAACATCTCGCTGTATGTCCCACATCCAAAGTGCCAAGAGAGAGCTTGCTCTCCCTGTCTTTGAGTACTGTTTGCACTGTCCCGGTTACCTCTTTGCTAACATTCTCTTCAGAGCTGCAGTGAAACCAGGAACCACGTGGAGAAGGCACCCACACTGAAAGTGCCTGGAAGGAACGTTGGGGCTTCTTCTCAGTGTCTCTGACATAGGGTTTCACTGTCCCAGGAAAGTCTCTGCTAACACCCTGCAGAGCGCTGTACCCAATATACAGAAACGTCTTGCGGTATCTCCCACATGGAAAGTGCCAGGAGGGAAAAGTGGGGATAATGCTTAGACTTTCTCGGAACTGCTTCAAATCAACTAGATATCTTTGTGCTGTAAATCTCCCAACAGCCAAATGTAAAAGCAGCAAACATCTCGCTGTATGTCCCACATCCAAAGTGCCAAGAGAGAGCTTGCTCTCCCTGTCTTTGAGTACTGTTTGCACTGTCCCGGTTACCTCTTTGCTAATATTCTCTTCAGAGCTGCTGTGAAACCAGGAACCACGTGGAGAAGGCGCGCACACTGAAAGTGCCTGGAAGGAACGTTGAGGCTTCTTCTCAGTGTCTCTGACATAGGGTTTCACTGTCCCGGGAAAGTCTCTGCTAACACCCTGCAGAGCGCTGTACCCAATACACAGAAACGTCTTGCGGTATCTCCCACATGGAAAGTGCCAGGAGGGAAAAGTGGGGATTATGCTTAGACTTTCTCGGAACTGCTTCAAATCAACTAGATATCTTTGTGCTGTAAATCTCCCAACAGCCAAATGTAAAAGCAGCAAACATCTCGCTGTATGTCCCACATCCAAAGTGCCAAGAGAGAGCTTGCTCTCCCTGTCTTTGAGTACTGTTTGCACTGTCCCGGTTACCTCTTTGCTAACATTCTCTTCAGAGCTGCAGTGAAACCAGGAACCACGTGGAGAAGGCGC